>NC_134541.1:29292554-29595584 GCF_050624435.1 Tenrec ecaudatus | reverse complement strand
TTGTCCGTATTCCCGCTTCTGTAATCTGGTGAGAGTCATCTACATCCCACGGGGTTGTGAGGTTCAAATGAAATCATATGTAGAGGGCACTTGGTAAACAATATAGAAAGACCGAGAAAGTCTAGGTCAGGTTCTACTTAAGGTCCCCAGTATGTTCATGTGGGGATGTGTCCAGACGGAAGCCCCTTCCCCTGGGCCTTGCTGCTTCTCATCCTGGATGCTTCCAGGGGAGACTGGGCAATGATCCTGGTATATAAGTAGTTCTCCTGGACTCTCCCGGTAGGTCGTGGATGGCCAGACCATTTCCCTGATTCCCCCGAAGCTTCTGGTTACCTGGAAGGGCCATATCGAGAGTGTGGTGGACATCCTGTATGTGGACAGCTTCCAGCTGGTTATCAGTGCTGGCCTGGACCGGAACGTCAAGGCTTGGAAAATCTACGGCGAAGCTGTTGGTATGGGTCCCACTGAAGCTCAACCAGGCCTCTTGGCCATCCCTGGCCCTGGTCCTATTGAACATACCCTGAGGGGAGGGGAATCCAGACCACAGCGGCTGCCTTTGCTCAAAAACCATGACAGGGCATGAGTCTGTTGTCTGTTGAGCCGTCTGCCCATTCTTCCATTCAGCTGTCCATCGTCCACTCACCCATATGTCCAATGTGGTCTTAATGTATCTTTGCAAACCATAAATCTGATTTTACCCCAAATACAAAACTCACTGCCATGATGTTAATTCCAACTCACAGAGACTTTGGAATAGAATAGAAATGCCCCCATGGATTTCTGAGACTGTGACTCTTTATGGGAGCAGGGAGCCTCATCTTTCTCTCGGGGAGCATCTCGTGGTTTTGAACTGCTGACCTTGCGGTTCGTTGCCCAACTTGTAACCCACCACACCACCAGGGCTCCATAAATCTGAGAAGGTATACTGCATTCTTGTTTTAAAAATAAACTTGTTACCGTATGACTTAGATAAGAAAAGTTGACAAATCAGAAGTGTTGGGGGATACATAGGTTCATAAAACCACTATCCATATCAAGAAACAAACAAACACTCCTAGTCTTCAGAGGCGCCCCTCTTGCCCTCTCTGTTCCCTACCTGTTTCTCTATCAAAATAACCACTCTCCTGACTTCCAGGTACATAGATCGGTTTTGCCTAATTCTTAACTTTGTGGAAATGGAATCATGCAATAGGTTCTTGTTTGAGCTTGTCTTCTTTCTGGTAACATTACTGCACACCATTGTGCTTGTGAGAGTCACCCACTTGTTGAGCGAGGTAGCTCATTCACGTTCATTGCTGAATTGGAGCCTATTATAGGATTGATGTGCCTTTCATGGTTATCTTTGTGACTCTTGTTGGTGGGCATTGGGGTTACGTCTGGTCTGAGGCTATGAAAAATAGTGCTACAAACACCTATTTACTCTTTAGGGGACAAGAAGAATGTATGTATTTCTGATGGGTGTGTGCCCAGGAAGGGATTGGCTGAGACACGGAGTCTGGTATGTTCAGTCTCAATAGGTATTTCCCAAGCATATTTCTACGTGGTTACTGCTTGGTACCTTTTTACTAGCAGTGTGTAAGAACCCCATCACCCCATGCTTCTGCTACACTTGGCGTTGCCAGCGTTATTGATTCAAGCCATTGTGAATTTGCATTTCCCTGGTGACTTTGAGACTGGACAACGGTTTGTGTGCTTGTTTGTTGACTGTTGGGCTCTATCCTTTTGTCAAGTGAGGATGCAAGCATGTTTGCCCATTCTTTTTGTCTCCTTATCCCTCAGCGTTTGTGCCAAGCTCCTGGAACATGCAAATGCTCTGCTCAGTCTTTGCATCCAAACAGTCCTCCCAGGGCCAGCGGGACCATGCTTACCCACATCAGACCTTTACCTAGTGTCCTCTGGGTATTTCCTGAATACCAGTGTGATGCCTGGTATAGGGTGCACACCCAATATTTAGATGGCCATGCGGGCTGGGAGTGACTGCATAGGGTCACTGTTGGCTCCTATGGGTGGTAGATGAGGGACCCAGGGGCAGAGGAGGAGAGCATGCCAGTCCTTTTTACGGAGCAGCTTCTGGTTACATTGCAGGGACATTCGGCTACAGTGTGTGGAACAGACTGAAGGAAGTGCCTCTGGGCGATGGTAGTGAACCAGAGGAGATGCCTGTCTCCAAGGATACCACCGTCAAGACCTCTCAGCTAGAGTACCAGTAAGTTATCACAGCCCACTTGGCGAGGAGACCTCTGGTCTGCAGAGAGGGGTGCCGAGAGCGTCCACAGGGGCTGGACAGGCCTGAACATGATGCGTAAGGGGCCTGAGAACACCAGAGACTTGGGGTCTACAGGCAACTTTGTTCCACAGATGGGCATGAGGTCCAGAGACTCAGTTTTACCTCAACTCAGTTGAAAGACTGAGTGGTAAAGGGGGAGGATAGGAAAGCCAAGTCCTGAGATTGAGTTCTGTCTTACAGCCAGAGAAGGTTTCCCTGCTGAGGCCATTTCTAAGAAACCAGAAGCCCCTTTCTAGGCTTCTGATCCCAACTAGATACTCGGACTCTTCCTGGAAGATCAGCTCGTTTGCTACTTGCTCCTCCCCCTACCATGCCCACTCTCCTTCCTGACCAAGTCTCAAATAACTTTGGTCCTTTCAAAAATACATCCTGAGGTCCTGTCGATTTCTAGACCCTGTGCTCATTCTAAAGAGACAGTGTGCGTACCATTGACACTGATCCCACCACAGAGAGCTCACAGCGCACGTTGAAAGATGCATGTGTAAACTTACAACTGCAGTTCTCATGTAGTAAGTAAAGGGACTATTGAGGACAGGGGTGGCTCAGAAGATGATCCACTTGACGGGGTAAATTAAGTAAGAAAGACTACATAGGGAAAGAGAGTTGGGTTTCAATAGCTACCAACCCAAACCAGACTCACTTCCATCGAGTCGATGCCGACTCATAGCGACCCTGTAGGGCAGGGTAGAGCCACCCCTGTGAGTTTCTGAGACTGTGACTCTATGGGAGTAGAAAGCTCCACCTTTCTCCCATTTGATATAGAAATAGGAATAATTATGTACCCACAACCTTCTGTGGTCTTTGACAGTTGTGTGTGTGTGTGTGTGTGTGTAGGGGAACTGTATTGAACAAGTTGGAGGAAGGGTTTCCTAGGAGGAAGAGGACGTTTGACTATTCTTTAAGATGCAGTGCAGGGAAGGCCCAAGTGGGGTGCGAAGGGGGGAGGGGTGTCGGGCCTCCGGGTGGGAGAGCTCATGGCGATGAGCGTGGTTGAAGGGGTCATTGGGGGCTAGCTGACTGTGACCTCTGCCACCATTCATTGGCACCTGTTCAGTGATGTCCTTTGGGGCAGGATGGCCTTGAGGAAGGGATGAGAAGGCGGGAGAGCTTCAGGCCCAGGAGGAGATCCTCCTGGGGCTCCTTTGAGGGTGGCCCTGCCTCCCAGGCAGGTGGGAGAACAGATCTTGTGAAGGCAATTCCCTCCGAGCAGGGAGGACTGGGACCTTGCCGAGGCGCTGGCCTATCAGCGGCGGGAGCAGGCGGTGCTGATGAGGATCCTATGTGGGAAGGAAAACTCGGAGGCTGAGGCTTGGGCCACACTGCAGAAGATGACCCCCACATCACCTTGGTCTAAAGACTGCTCCCCAGAAGACATCGAGAGCAGCTGGCAGAACTGGGAGGCCAAGGATAAGCAGGTTAGGTTGGGTGGGAGGTGTGTGCATGGGGGTGGGGTACGGTGGGGTGCTAAGCCTCAACCCCGAGCCTTCACTCTGGCCTGGGACTCCTGCAGGTGAGCAAGGTCTTGGGAGCAGCATATAAGCCCAAGGAGCGGGCTCGGACGCCTGAGTTTCTGTCCAGCAATAAGCACTATACCTGCCTCAAGCATCAGGTGAGGCGGGTCAGTGGTGCTGTGAGATGCTGGGGCTGTTGGCCTCTCCCCACATGGTCTCTGGGTGGGGGTGGCAGGCACACCCATCCTTTAATGGGATTCTGGGCTACAAGCAGGTCTGGCGGGTAGTCGGTCTGGCTGGTGGGTTTGACAAGCCGCAGGATCAGGTCCCATAGACAGGTTCCATTCTTGAGGAGAAACTTCACTGCACCTCTTTTAGGGGGGTGTCCTCCTTGGGCCTAGCACCTCTCAATGACCCTCACTTCCCCATCCCCAAGCTTGTGCCATGCATTTGCTTATTCAAACTGCCCATGTCCTCATGGCCAGGGGCTTCTTGGAGGGACCAAGCAAGACACACAGCAAATAAGCGATGCAGGAATGGGCGCAGGGTGGTGAAGAGGGAACGGGATGCTTTGGGAAGACCCCAACTTCTCCCAACCTTGTTTTCTTCTGAGCATGATAGGAGCTCCCTGCACACCCAAGGGATGGGTAGAAACAACCCACCCCGGAGATAAGGCCAAGCGCCCCTCTCTCCTAGCCTCCTGGTCTGGATGGGGAGGGGGAGAGGGAGGGAGCACGGTTGAGAGTCCTACTCACTTAGCAGCCCCCCCTTTCCTGGAAGTGGGCCCCAAGGCTAGCTTGAGGATAATCCTCAAGGGGAATGGGGGTAGGGAGAGCGCAGTGCCCCTGAATTCCTATTGGGGTCCCGCTGGAGGCTTTGTTGTGAGAGGAGGGCAGAGCTGGGCTGACCTCATGGGTTCAGAAGCGCCAGAGGGAAGGGGCTGGCGGTGGGCCTGGTGTGAGCAGGTAGTGTGTCTTCAGGTGCTTCCAAGGCAGTAACCCTGTGTCTGCAGACTGCAATCCCTTGGGAGATCTCAGGGTCCTGTGGGAGGGAGACATCTTGCCTTGACCCTGTCCCCACTGTAAGCCTGCTCCCGGCCTTGGCTGTCCTGACAGACTCTGACAGGTTGCCCCCTGCCTCTGGTCTCTATCCCCTACAGAGCTCCCCTATGATCTACCAGAGCCTGCACTTTAAAGAACTGAAGCCCACCCAACAGCCTGACTTCTCCTGGGTGTTCAAGATGGGAGACCCCCCTGGCCCTCGAGCCATCACGACACACTATCACTTGGACAAAGACCCTGAGCAGGACTGGCAGCAGATGAGGGCCAGCCCTAGCTCCAGCATGCCTGCAGCCACCTCCAGCCCTTCCGGCTGGCTCTCCCCGCTCCCCTCCCCCTCTTCCTCCCCCTCCTCCTCATCCCTCAGGCTCCAGTCCTCTGTTTCCCAGAGGCCCTGGTCAGCCTCTGTGGCCCAGCCCATTGCCTCAACCCTGTCTCAGGAGCACCTGCCCATCTCTCTGAGCACAGCGACCCCCATGGCCCTCACTCCCACTCTCAAGCATTACTCTGAACCCTCCAAGACCAGCTTCCACGTGAGGTTCTGAGGTGCCCCTGCTCCCCAGTCCTGCAGCAGGATGGCCAGGCCCATGGGCTGCTGCCGGACACTGTACCAGGCCCAGGTGGGGCTGGGCCTTCCCTGGGGCACCCCCCTCTGCCTCTCTGTGAAGCTACTCTGCCCCCATTCTTGCGCCTCATCAGGAGAAAATAAAATTTCCCAAGTGCTGGCCACCCACAGGTGACAAGATTGTCCAGCCTGGGAGCCCATGTCCCGGACACCGGCTCACACCCCGATGCGAAGGCCCTGACTAGGAGGTGGAGAGGACAGTTTCTCCCCTGGGAGACCTGGGAGCTCCTTTCGCTGCTCTAGGGCCGGTGCTTGGAGGCCCCATACTGGTGTGCGAGGCAGGTCAGGCTGCTGGGGTGACCTGGCTGGCTGGGAAGTCGGCTTGGTCTCAGGCCAGAAGGAAGCCTCATGGCAGCCGCCCGGTGGTGGCAGTTGCTGTCTCTCTCCTTCTTGCTCTATGTGTCTGGGCCCTATCGCTGTCCGGTTGCCTGTGTCTACACACTGCTCTGGCCCTTGTCCCTTGTCCATGCAAGTGTTGGCAACACGGCCAAGAGCTCATCCCCACTGGGCTCACGGCCCCCCATCTGTCCTGTGACACTCTGGCCCAGAGGGGCCTTGTCCAGGCCTCTGAGCACGCCCCCCCCCCATCCTGCATACACCCCCTGCAGCCTGGAGGGGCAGAGCAGCTGGCACACTTCAGCAGCACTTGGCCCTGGTGCCACGCTAGACGTGGGCTCGTCTGAGGCATGGGTGAGGGGTGGAGAGCTGATTCTCTGATGGTCTCTGTGTTCCAGTCCCCCACCGGCCCTACTGGGTGTCTGTGTGGCTTCTCTCCTCTCTTCCCACCCCAGCTCCATCGCCCTTTCACGCTTCACAGCTGAGAGTGCCCCCACCTCGCCACCGTCCTCTCCACACCGCCGAGGGGGTGGGGGTGGGGGTGGGGGAAGCCATGCTCAGCGTCAGCTTCATTGCGCCTGTCGCCAGCTGCAGAGCCACTCAAGGAAACGGTCAGGACGGCCATTGAGCTGCCCATGCAAGAGGTGGGGCGGGATCTCTGCATCTCTTGAAGGCAAGGATGTGGGACCGCCCGCCCCGGCATGCTGGGCAGAGCTGGTTCTGGTCCAAGCTGTGGAGCTGAGTCCACTAGCCCCTCCGGCCCCCTTCCCACCCAGGCCGGTTTGCCTCCTCTGGCTTCTGCTTAGGGGCCACACACGGTTCCAGCTGCGTTTGAGCCTTGCAGCAACGCAGGCAGGTGGAGGGAAGGACTCAGCCAGCCCAGGCACAGAACCCTCCGCCAGCCCTGCACTCCCGGCCTGGCTGCTCCCACGGAGGCACCCCTCTGAACATGTCAGCTTCTGAGGGTTGCAGTGCCATCTGAGGTGCCCATCTCCGGCAGAGCCATCCAAACAGGCCCCCAACAATGGGTTTGCTGGGAAAGAGGGAGGTGCAGAGTCACGAGCTATATTGTAGTTACACTTGGGTGCTCACAGAAAGGTCGGTGGTTCGAGGCCACCAGCCCCCCCCCCCCCCCCCTGCAGGAGAGCGAGGGCAGCCTGCTTCTGTTCAAACCACAGGGAAACTCTGTGAAGTTGTTCTCAAGCCTAAAGGACCTCGGAGCCAGAATCCAATTAAGGGCAGGGAGTCGGTTCTGGTGTTAGAGATTGAATATCCTCGCTCGGCGGCATCTGGCTGCGTGCAGAGCGGAGCAAAGCAGCCTCTGGAGAGACGTCTATCCTCAGTTCACAAGACACGGGGCTTCACGGGACACAGTTCATGAGATGGGGGTGGACAGGAGAGCAAGCATCTTTCCTGGCCATTGACTGTCAAGCAGCAGAGTGGGTCCCGTTGGCCAGCCCCTGGTCCCGGAGCCACAGGGGAGTTCTCTTTTGTGGGCAAGGAAAAAGGTGGGGAGGCTTCAGGGACGTTCATGAAAAATCTGGTCCTCTCAGTGGAGGGGGTCTTCTGGAACCATCACCAGCATTGCAGGGTCAGACTTGAGACAGGACATCTGGCCCTCAGATTGCTTCCTTTGCTGGGAGGGGCTTGTCCACACTTCCGGCTGCCGGTATTGGTAGTGAACTCCATCCTTCAGAGCGAGGTGGGGCAATCTCTAAGTCTAAAGGCAAACCGCAAAGGTGTGTGAAGTGACCATGAATTCTGGCAGAAGACAAGTTTGAAGCAGAAGACTGCTTCTCTGGGGCATCCTTTGTCTCCACACTTTAGGTTTTTGGCACCCTGTGGGCACCTTAATGATCCAGAGAGATTAGGCTCTGGCCCCTCTGGACAACAGGTACTTGGGGTACAACTCCTTTATAGGTGGCCGATCCCTGCCCCCACCCAAAGCTGGGAAGGGGCTGGACAGTGGTAATGGAGGGCCCCTCTATGCTGCCCGTTGCCCGTGGTCAGTGCCTCCTGGCCCAGCTTCCACCTGTGAGGTTGGCCAGCTAATTCCAGTGTGTCAGGCCTGGGGAAACCGAGGTCAGTGTCTCACAGGGAGTCAGTGTGTGAGTGGGTGGGGCTGGATCCGGCTTCCCTGGCCACAGCCTCTGCCTCGAGGCTCCAATTCCCTCCTCTTCTGGGCTCTGTCCCTCCTTTCCGGCTGTCCTCTGCCGTTTGCACCAGTGGCCTTAAAACAATCGTGCATACTCAGCTTTTTTTCTGTTATAAAGGCACAGGCAGAGTACAGATAATTAGGAGACACACACCCATGGCTGTCACGTTGGCTGTCACAGACGGGCATGAAAACCAATGAAGCTCACCCAATGCCACCCCCCAGAGAACCTTCCAACACATCTTCTCCTAGGGCCCTTCTTGGGCCCTCCTGCACCCCTCTGCGCACACATGCACCCCCACACGGCCGCCGTCTCCCCTGCAGGGGTGCCTGGACTGGGTGACAGCTGCATTCCAGACCATGGGGATGCTAGCAAGGAAACCTAGCTGGAACAGCCGAGGCAGAGCCCCTGAGGCTTTGGAAACCAGTGAAGAGGCGGGAGGGTGGTGACTGATGTCTGGAGGGGTGGGGCCCTGTGGGGCTGTCACTCTAAGCAGCTTTTCTAAGAGCAGGGGGACTGGGGTGGGGAGTGGGGCGGGATACCTGAATGGGAAGTGTGTTCTCAGCGGTGTCTTGGAAAGCTGCCCCTGGGCTGCTGAGAAGGGGGGGATTGAGGAGGTAGCAGTGACCCTGGGGTGGGGGGGTTGGGTGGAGTGTGTTGGGCGACCAGGGTCAAGGCAGCAGATCCCTGATAGCCAGGATATGGCGGTAGGGGTTGAGGGTGGGCAGCGGGGCTCGGGGGCAGCACAGGATCTCTTCCTTAGAAAAGTTTTCTTGTTTCTTCTTTTTATTAAAAAGAGAAGTCTATCCATATACAAAATATCCCCAAGTCTAAGATATATGTAGGAGCCTTGGGAGCGTGGTGGGTTACTCCTTGGTCTGCCGACCGCCAGGTCAGCAGTTCGAAGCCACCAGCCGCTCCGAGGGAGATCGATGAGGCTTTCTATTCTGGGAGGAATTACAGTCTCGGAAACGCACAGAGGCAGTTCTACTCTGCCCTCTGGAGTCAGTGTGCGTGGGCATCGCCTCGATGGCGGTGGGCTTGGTGAGAAGGGACAGGGTTTTGGAGACTGGGCGAGGCACACCAGTGTGGGGTGCGGTCCATCCTAGGACAGTCACCAGGTCCTTGGGGGACTCAGCTGTGGGGAGCGCCCCCTTGTGGACAAACATTGAAGTGGGCATGGCCTTGAAGATGCACCTGGTGCTTCTGTCCGCCACTGGCTGAGCTGCTCCTGGGGTGCTGACTCCCCCACATGGTGGCAACGGCAGGCTTGGTAGGCAGAGTGAGATGTGGGGCAGGAAAGGACTGAGGGAAGCAGCCGGAAGTGCGGACCCATGTGTTGGGACCTCAGTGGGCTCCTTCGGGAACTTTGCTCTGCTAATGGTTCTGTAAGAGGGGTCATGCTCATGGAAGCAGCACACCAGTCTGTACGCTCATGAGGTGTCAATGGGATCAGGCATCAAAGACCCAGAACAAACGAGCATATCGATGTGAATGAGGGGGAGGGTGGAGTGGAGACCCAAAGCCCATATGCAGACAACTGGACACCCCCTTACAGAAGGGGCACAAGAGATGAGCCAGTCAGGGTGCATGCAGTACAGCACCGACAAAACATGCAACTTTCCTCTAGTTCTTTCATGCTTCCCTCCCCCACTATCATGACCCCAATTCTACCTTACAAATCTGGCTAGGCCAGAGCTTGTACACAGGTATAGATAAGAGCTTGCAAGACAGGGAATCCAGGACAGATAAGACCCTCAGGACCAATAATAGGAGTAGTGATGCCAGGAAGGTAGGGGGAAGGTGTAGGGAGAAAAGGGGAACCGATCACAATGGTCAACATAACCCTCCCCCCCCACCCAGGGGGATGAACAACAGAAAAGTGGGTGAAAGGAGACAGCGGTAAGTGTAAGACATGAAAAAAATAATTTATAAATTATCAAGAGTTCATGGGGGAGGGGAGGGGGGTAATGAGCTAATACCAAGGGCTCCAGTAGAAAGACAAGGTTTTGAAATTTATGATAGCAACCTATGTACAGCTGTGCTTGACACAATGGATGGATGGTGATAAGAGCTGTAAGAGCCCCCAATAAAATGATTTGTTAAAAACGGGAAAGACAGGGCATGCTCCAGATTGGGGGCAGACAGCACCCCAGGAACCCCTCTCTCCCTTGCTTTTCTCCCAGGAGGTGTGAGTCCCCCAGCCCCCGGGGAGTGTACCTCAGGGTTTGCTCATTGAGCAGTTAACCACAGAGTCAGACAGTGGTTTGAACCCACCAGCTGCTCTGCAGGAGACACGGTGAGGGCTGTCTCCTCCTGTAAAGATTCAAAGTGGCAGAGAGCCCTCGGGGCAGCTATGCATTGGGATTGTGCAGGATGACAGTGAGTGCCAGTGCTTGGTCAAGTCCTTCCAGGTGGCAGCGACATGGGAGTGTCCCCTGTGTGAGAAACTCACCCAGCTACAAAATTTCGGGGAGCCCTGGTGTCAGAGGGCATTGTGAGTTAGGCTGGTCACGGCCAGAGATGAGGCTTCTGCACCCATGCAGAGTGGCATCCTTGTGATCTCCCAGGGGCAGGTCTGCTCAGTCCTGTGGGGTCGTCAGAATGGTGTTAGAGATGCCCGGTGGGTGGTGACATGAAGTAAGTGTTGGGTTAAGTAAGGGAAGATCGGCTGTTGGAACCTGCCCTCCGTTCTGTGGCAGAAAGACCTGCAGACTCGGCCGTTCCGCTCCGTCCTATCGGGACCCTGTGAGTTGGAACTGACCCGGGGGAGAGGAGCGTGCTCTGTTCTTTGACCTCAGGAGATGTGCAAATCAGTGAGATCGCTGCGGGCCTGGCTGGGGATGCTGTAAGCTTTTATTGAGGAGTCCTTCAGGGACTAACTTTCTTGGGGTCACACCACTCAAGTGCTGCGCAGCCTGCCTGCAGCTTGGTGGGCAAAGGAGCTGATGGCACCTTCTAGTAGCTGCGGGAGCCGTGTCCTCTACGGAAAGACTTCCACCCAAATCAGAGAAGAAGCAGGTGCCTGTGCCTTTAGAACCAGAAAAGAGCTACACCTAGGTAATTTTTTTTTTTTTAAGGCCATGGGTGCAAAGAGCTGAGGACAGCCCGAAAGGAGGGCTCGGGCCCGGGGGAGCGGGCAGAGCAAGCCTGAAGGCAGAGGTTGTGGCCGGGATCCAGGCCCCAGGAGGCAGGACGCTGGATCCAGCCCCATCCGCTCACATACTGACTCCCTGTGAGACACTGGCCTCAGTTTCCCCAGACCTGACATGCTGGAAGTTGTGCCCAAGGGCTCCCTCCCACCCCCAATGAGTTCTCCTGAGAACTCTGTGTCTCTTCATACAGCTCAGGGGGGCATGTGGGTGACTGGGGTACCCCGCTCTCTGCCTTTGTCCTCCCTGGGGACCCTGAGCTACAGACCCCCATCCCTACCAGCCTCTCCTTCTCTGGGCCCCTGATCAGCAGCGGCTCTAGAATGAAGCGGCCCTGCTGGAAGTCCTGGCTTTGCCCGCTGCACGGTCACCTGCAGTCCAGTCTCCCCTGCCCCTGCGTGTGAGCCTCACGTTCCCTGGGGGCGCCTAGGGCAGGGGGGAAGGGTGGTTGCAGTTGTTCATTCAGTTGCTCACACCCCCTTGGTTCTGGTTTGAGAACTGGGGTGCTGCTGGGTGGGTCAGGGGTGGCTGAGAAGGGACCAGAAGGGAGGGGCTGCTAAGGAGCTTAGCTTTCTGTCTTGGAGTGTGGAAGCCCCTGCTCCCCCCAACCCCTGCTTCTTGCCACAGCCTTCTCCCTGTCCAGCGGAGGGCGTGTGGGGCACAGATGCTTACCCCTGGGGGGAGAGGGACAGGCCAGCCCCTCCTTCCCCTGGTCAGTCACCTCCTAGAGCCCCAGGGAGCTTCTGTCTGGGAGCTTAACACAGAAGGAGGGTCCTTGCTGGTCACGCGGGGGTTGGTACTAGAAGTTCTGGGGTCTGTGCTGGTTTCCAGGCTGCTCTGAGCTGCCGTGAGTCTTGGGCTCCAAGGTTAAGAGATGGTGTGGAGCCCAAGTCCCCCAGCTGTGACAGGACAGGTGGCCAGCAGCTTCAGCCCTCCTGTCCAGAGCTCTGGGCAGGGGCTGGCTGTGGGACTGCCCGCAGGTGTGGGAGGGAGCCTGGGGCCCAGGGTCGGGTTTGATGTGGAGAAGTCAAGACCATGACGCTTGCTTCATCTCCCGAGAGAAGAATTTATGACGTGACCATAGCTGACTGAGCCCTTCCACACGGGGGCTTGGGGGCCTCAGGCCACTTCCTGCAGGTGAGGACTTAGAGCCCCCTCAAGCCCCACAGTGGGGGCCACTGGGAAGCTGTGTCCTGCTCTTTGTCCAGGCATCTTTGGGCCTGGAGCCCGGAGCAGTGGAGGCCCCACCCGCCCCAACCCAGCCCACCCAGCCTGGCGTCTAGAGATTTAGCAGGATTAGTAAAATCCGGGGGTTTGAGCTTGGGCTTATCAGAGGCGCCACTGTGGAGGCCGTGGGGTGGTTTGGCTTAGGGTACCACCGATTAGGTCCTGGTTGTCTCAGTGAGCTGACCCTAGCCCCCGCCAGTCGCCCACTCCTCTGCTTAGTCTAGCAGGTGAGCTGAGAGGTAGGCAGGCAGCCAGTCCTGGGGGTTGTGGGGATGTGTGAGGTGGGTGGGAGCCAGGCTCAGGGCCAGGCTTTGTTCTCCCCCAGAAGTGGCCCCAGAAATGAGTTCATCCTTGGCTGGGGCAGCCTCTGCCACTGCAGGGTGGACTTGAACCTGCGGCCTTTCCATGAGACCAGTGAACACCATTTCATGTGTATCGGTCTACCGGATAAGAGTTGTTGCCAGGTGCCCTGGAGTGGGTTCCGACCCGTAGCGACCCTCAGCACAACAGAACGAAACAGTGCCCAGTCCTGGGCCGTCCTCACGGTGGGTCCTCGGCCTGAGCCCGTGGTTGCAGCCATGGGTCAATCGTTCCGAGGGTCGTCCTCTTGTCCACTGCCTCTCCACGTTACCAAGCATACTCTCCTGCAGGAGGGGTCTCTCCTACAATGTGTCCCAAGTACGTATACCAAGTCTCTCCATCCTTGTCTCTAAGGAGCACTCTGGCCAGACTTCTTCCAAGACCAGTAGCAGAAGAAAGTGTCGGAATCCACTCTACCAGCACGGGGCCGGGGATGTCCTTGGGTGAACCAACACCCCACCCAAGCTCTAAGGGCAAAGATGGACTTGATTTTGCGAGATTGTGATGTGGTTGGCCAAGTGATAGGGCCAGTGGGTGGGAGGACAAGGCACCCTGGTGGCATGGTCGTTACCCATTGGGCTGCGGAAGGTCAGCAGTTCAAAACCACCAGCTGCTCCTTGGGAGGCAGACAGGGGTTTCACCTTCCATAAAGAGTTCCAGTCGTAACACTCACAGGGACTGCTAGGCGTGGACATGGGCCCCATTGCAGTGTGGGTAGTGTGAGTGAGTGAGGAAATCCTCATAGCAAGACAGAGCAGCTGGAAGGGCCAGGCTTTGGGGTGGTGGTGGCGGGGGTGCAGGTTGGAGGAAGAGGAGGAGGAGGAGGCAGCAATGTGTCCTTGGGTTGACCTTTCCACAAATACATACCTACACATGACTGGGTTTTTAATAACAAGTATGGTTTCCCTGAAGAATCCTGGTGGCACAGTGGTTAAGTGATCGACTGCTAACCAGTAGGTCGGCGGTTCAGTCCCACCGAAGGTTCTGCAGGAGAAAGGGCCTGGCTGTCTAGAGCACTGTGACTCAGCTCTGCTTTATCAGACCAGGCTCCTGTGACTTGGCACTCATCTGACAGCCCCTGATGACATTGATGATGACAGGGTTATATGGAAATACGGAAATCATGCCGGGCCGGGCCGACCGGTGGCGACGGTGGCGACGGGTGGCAATGAGGTGACCAAGGAGACCATGTTAGGGCAGACTTGGGGGCTGGATAATGGAAGGTCCCCAGGGCTGGCATGGAGGCCTGGCAGATGGCCCAAGGGGTGGGTTCCGCAGCAGAACAAGGGCCTGTCCAGGAGTGTGTTCCTGGCCAGCCCTCCCAGGAGGCAAGCATGTTTCCGAGTTATCTGCCCTTCTAATGCTCAGCTGGACCCTCGCCAGCCTTTCCACGCCCCCCTCCCTCAGGCTCTAGGCCCTGTGCCTACTCTACCTTGGCCAGCCTGCCCGCTGAAGCACAGCTCAGGGTAGGACACTCCCTCCTATGGAGCTGGGCCTCCCATCGTCTGCCTCGGTGGATGCTCAGGGGCTAGTGAGTCCCTGTGGAGCGCAGCGCACTGTGTCTGTCCTCAGCATTCTGCAAGCTCTCCAGGAAATGTGGGGACAGGTGGGGCTCAGCTGTGCCAAAGAACATTCAGGTGAACGAAAGAAACGAAGTTGTACACATATAAAGCCAGAGGCCCAGAGAGGGCACACGCCCTGCCTAATGGCACACAGTAGATTGTCCTAATGGTGCTGAAACACTACAGTGGGCAGAGGTAGGACTGCTGCTCCTCTGCACCTGAGCCATGAGCTCTGGCCACTTAGAGCTGTCAGTGTCCCCACCTGTGAGACAGACCCTTGTGGGGGCAGTGGTGCTGGTGCCCAGACCCCCAGCATGGGCTGTCATGGGCGACATTGGCCTCGGACCTCAAATGCCCAGCTTGGTCTTGGTCTCCACAGGATGAAAACACAGACTCAGGGATGAAATTAAACTTTAATCTCTCTGGGGTAGGGGTCTAGCTAGGCTGGTTGCCGGGCGGGGCCACAGAGCCGTGGACACGCACTCGGTACAGGCAAGTGAAACGTAGATTGCCCCAGTTGCTGGAGATCTTTACCTTGACTGCACCAAAGGGCCGGGCAGGCTGGTTCTGAAAGAGAGAACCAAGGCTAAGGGGGCTGCTTCCCCGGCCACAAGGGCGCTTAGGGGTGGAAGGAGGCCTCCCATTTCAATGGGGATCTGCTGGGGTTGGCACAGGCCCAGCAGGGACTGGGATTGAAGGTACCAAGGCAGAGAGAACAGAGAGCCTGTGGTCGGGGCCCTGCCATGCTTGTGGGGCCCCGGGCACATCACTGTCCATCTCTGGACCTCAGTTTCCCCTCTGTGACTGAGGGAATGACAACACCTGCTTCCTGGGTTTCTGGGGTGTGAAGCAAGATCTGGGTTGAAGCAACTTACTGGCACACAACTGGCACAGCCCCTTCCCCTTTCTGCCCGTGCTGGTGGGAGGCAGCCCCTTGGCCCAGAAGCTCTCTGGCCCCGAGGGCATCACAGAAGGGGAACTAAGGTCCCAAGACAGGAGCTCCCAGACTTTGAGGTTCAAATGGAGTTTGTTGGCCTGACTCCTAAGTCCGGACACTCACCGCATCAGCTGCACCACCCCTTCCCAATTCCGGCTACCTCCTCTTCCATCCTATTATTGTTCCCAACTCTCCTCCTACCAAGCATCTCCCCCTCCCCGCCATGTGCCTTTGGGGCTGGTTTGGGTGCAGGCCACAGAGCTTCCCATATGGAGACTCTGAATTTGGAGTTACCACCCCTGGCTCCCAGGGCCCCGCCTACTATCCCTGGGGGTGGGGGAGGCAGCTAGCGAAGGGGGTAGGTGGTCCTGGGCAGAGCGGGGAAAGTGGGGGACTGCCACAGGCAGGGCAGCTCTTCCTGGGGCCCACTCTCAGCCCTGGACCCCGAGTCCATCTGTCTGAGCCTCCATTGCTTCGTCTGTGAGACGGGTTCGGGTGGAGCGTGTGGACCCGGGGGCCTTCTCCCAGGTACCTGCAGTGAGAACATCTGGATGGTGTTTTCCGGCTGGAACTGGAATGCGCCCAGGAACACCTCCTCCCTGGGAGTGCCCTCCATGCCCTGTGCAAGGAGACCCGGGGCCAGGGGTTGGATGAGGGCAGGGCATTCAGAAACGCTCCCCCTTCTCCAGGCCTTCTCCCTTGTGTACCTCTCAAGACAGGGAACTCCCTGCCTATCTGGGTGCTGTTCCACTGTGGCACCCAGGAACTGCTAGGAAAGAACATCTGGCTGGGAGTCGGAAGGCTGAGGACCTGCTTCTAACTCTGCCATTGATTTGTGGGATTGGGGATTGGGGAGCCTCCCTGCCTGCCTTTCCTTGTCAGTAAAAGGGAGGCTTGATGGCTTTTGGGGGTGTTCAGGGGGGACTCTAGTCACCACCACCCCCGGGGACGTGCTCACATAGACGACAAAGTCCTTGGGGGCGGTGTCCAGGCTGCCCGACAGCGAGATGGTCTTGGGGATGTGCTGCAGTGTGAGGTTGGACAGGTAGATCTTCTGGGGCAGTCGAATGGTCACCTGGCCGCGGTCACCCTCGAAGGCCCAGCAGTTGCCAGGAGTCACGTTGGGCTGGAAGGAGTGGGGACGGTGGAGGCCACGCTGGGTGGAAGAGCATGCCACTCACCCCCTGGCTCCCCTAGACCACCCTGGCTCTCCTGGTTGAGTGGGGCCCTTCTGGTCTACAAAGCTTGCATCCATGGCCACCTCCTCCAGGAAGCCTCTCTGCTGGCCTGTGGCAAGGATGAGCCCTCCACAGGTCATGGCAGGGAGGGTTCCCTCAGCCCTACCCCCTTCTTTATATGGTCTCACCACACTCCCGGAATGTAGGTGCACTGCACCCCCCATTTTACAGACGAGGAGACTGAGAAAGAGCAGGCTCACTACTAGGAGGTAGGAGAGCCACCTGGACAGTTAACCTTGAGCCACCATAGTCTCCTGTCCCCTGAAAGGGATACGGAGACTCAGTGAGAGAGAGAGATGGGGCTGAGTCACACAGCCAGAGTCCCTTGAACGGGTCCTGCGTGTGTTGGCACGGGGTATCCAGGGCCACAGGACGTCAGGGGAGACCTCCTGGGGGAGCTGAGATGGAGGCATAGCAGCACCTCGGAAGATAGGGCAGGGCAGGGGACCCCAAGCAGGGGAACGTGAGGAAGGCCGAGGGTGGGTCAGTCTGATGACTGGGGACTGAAGCGGGCTTGGCCAGGCTGCGCAGGTCGGGATGGAATGAGTGGCAGAGCTCTGTGGGGCTGGTTCCCATGGGCTCCAAACCTGACCCAAGCCAGCACTCTGCCCCCAGGCCTGGCTCCAACCACAGCGCCACCACACTGCTATTCACGCTGCTGTCCCTCTGTCCAGCAGGCCCTTGGTCCCTCCTCTTCTCTGCCTGCTGTCGTTGGCCGCTTCAACCAGGAAGCCTTCTGGACCCTCCTGAACAAGCCTTCTGGTGCCCCTGACCCTGAGTACGAGGAGGAGAGGCCAAGGCGTGTGTGGATGGAGGGCCTCACTGTCACCTGGGCCTCTTGGGGCGCCCGCTCCCTGTCTGTGAGGCAGGATCATGAAGGGACTGAATCCCGTCTCTTTCACCACTGGTGACCTGCGAGTGGCTGCAGGCAAGTGCAGGGAGGGTGGGGCAGGCTTCAACCCAGTCTCCTCCTCTGCAAAGTGGGGACATCAGGATCCACTGTCTAGCGTGTTCCCAGGGGTTCCCAACCCTTCAGCCTTCGGGGCTGGGAGGGACACCCTCTATGCCAATGCGGCAGTCCCTGTCCCCTGTTCCTACTCCACTTCCTCTCCTTGCTACAGCTCTGTACTCTGCTCCCACCTCCTACTCGAGCCCTGCCCTTGCCCCAGACTTCTCCCTGTCAGTCAGCCCCACTCTCTGCCACCTGCCCTTGGCCCATCCCTGTGCCTCCTTGCTCCCACTCCATCTCATGCCACCCGCCCCACACTAGGTCCCTGGTCTCCACCCTAACTTCTGCTCCCGGCTCCTGTCCCCGCCCCCTTGCCCCTCTCTTCCTGTCCCCTGCCTCAAGGATCACGTCTGGGGGCTGTGCGTAGTTCCACAGTCGGATCCAGTTCCAGTAGGAGCGAGCCTTGTCGTGGTTGTACGTGGCTGACGTGTGATCGAAGTCGATGGTGGCCCCTGCATGGGAGATGTCGAGGGGAGGAGTGTCCTTGGGTGAGCCACCCCCAGTGTTAGCCTGCGTCCGACCTCCGCCTGATGGAGCAGCACCCCACCTCTCCATTGATGGAGCACTCACTGTGTGTCAGGCAAGTACTTGGGCCCAATCGCTGAACCTCAGTGTTCTCCTCTGGGAAATGGGCCTAACCCAATTGACAGTAACAGGAGTAACAATAGCACCCGCCTCCTGGGTTTCTGTGATGTCCAAAGAGAAAATGCACCAAAGTGCTCTCCTGGTGATGTTGACACAGCTGGTGCCAGCCTCCCTACTGACATGTTCATGCCCGTGGTACCGAGGAAGGACCGGCAGCCCTGAGGGTTCAGTGAGGCCACGGTTACTCAGGCTTTGACCCCATGTACCAGCGAGCCTGGGGGCAACAGTGCCAGCTGCCCGGGTGTCCCTTGCTCCGGCCTGGCCCACCCCTCCAGCCCTGAAGCCCACTTCACCCCCTCCCAGCCCCCCTGCACTGAGCTCCTGCAGTGCCTTGCAGAGGCCTCCTCTGGCCTGTTTCCTCCAGGGAAGCTTTTTCCTCCTCACCAGGTTTCATCCCCAATGTCCCCACCCGGAGGTGCTGCTCTGCCCAGCACCCCTCTACCTCACCCGTCCGCTTCCATCTCCCATTTCCCCAGCACTGGTCCCAACGCCATTTGGGCCTGTGTGGCAGGCCTCCTCTATCTCGGAGGGCAGAGGCGGCTCTGCCCTGCTCACTGCGGTGCTCCCTGCCCCTAGCACCCGGTGCCTGGCAACATGGCAAAGCTGGGCTGAGTGAAGCACAGCGGGCGAGTGAAGGGTGGGAGAGAGGCAAAGACAGTGCTGCGGACCTTATGACCACTGCATCCTTGTCCACCATCTCCCCAGACCCCCCCCGTGGAAAACAAGAAACTTGCAAGAAAACCAGGTGAGCTCTGAGGATGAACTTCCCAACAACGGAGGGGGTACCTGAGACGCAGCAGCCCAGCACTGAGATCTCTACAGAGCTCCTGCGAGACCTTGAGGTAGATGCAGAGAGGTCACTGACCTATAGACTTCAGCGCAAAGTCCGGCTTTTCAATGTAATCTCCGTGTATCATCTTCATGATTTTCTGGGCCATTCTCTGTTGAGAAGGTAGAACATACAAGCTGTGCACGTATGTGCTCATGCCAATCGTAGCCTGTGTGTGTATGTTCACACCAGGTAACAGATGACCAGCGACAGCCTCTTCTCCCTGCTTGCCCGGGCTAATCCACACGGGAGACTACCCAGTCGCTGTGCTGTGGGGAAACCCAGGCAGCTCAGAGCCACTGACTCCTTGTCCACCCACCTCAACCAGCAAAGGGTGTCCCAGGTGCTGGAGTCACACAGATGTGTACTGCTGTGGAGTCTTGGGCAAGTTATTCCCCACCCCCACCCCCCGGAGTCTTGCTTTTCTTGTCTGTATAATGGGCATAATAATGGTGCCGCACCCTCTGGACTGTTCGAAAGATTATAACACAGCTGTCTACAGACTGTACTCTCTGCCAGGAGTGTTATCAGATTCACATGCATTCCCTCGTAATCCCGGGGAGGTAGGGACCACTATGCCCAGAAAAAGACTACAAGTCTTCAGCATAGCGTCTGCACACAGTAAGCACTCAATAAATACTATATCCATGATGCATTGCCATTGAGTTGATCCCAGCACATAGTGACCCTATAGGACAGAGCAGAACTACCCCATCTTGTTTCCAAGTCAGTGATTTTTATCGGAACAGTAAAGTCTAGCCATTGTTTTGATTAGGCTTCTCACAGTTGTTGACAAGACTGAAATTGTTCAAAATGGCCACAAGACCTTCCATTCCTCATGCTCTTCCATTAATGTGATTTTGATACTCTCTCCAATGAGCAGTGGGGTCTATGTTCCGGTCAGGCCTGTGTCTATGGTGGAAGTGATGTCACGTGACTTCTGAAGCGAACATTGAGAAGGTGACACAGCACCACCAAGGTTGTCTCGGGACACCGCTGTCGGCATGCAGCTGCCATGAGGAAACCCAGGCCACATGGAGAGGCCACATCCAGGTGCTTTGGCCAACAGCCCTAACTGATCTGCCTCAAAAGCCAACACTAAAAAATTACTCGGCATAAAGAAGCAAGATGGTATCATTTATAACCAAGTGGGAAAAAAAGATTCAGATACCATATTTGTCAGACAAGGACTTTAAAATAACTATGATCAATGTGTTAAATGAAATACAGGCGGAAAGCAAATGAAATGAGGATGATTGTTTTTGACCAAAATCTGTAGAATGTAATCAAGCAGGCATTTTGAATGAAACAATGTAATATCTGATGGGAAGAGCTAAAGAGATGAGCTTAATAATAAGTCAGACAGAGCAGATTTTATTCACATACCTGAAGGAAAGCCAAAAGAAGACAGGGAAACTCAAGCAGAGGAAAAAAGAAGAGAACATGGCAAAAATGTGGAACATGTGCTACAGCTCTAATGGGCATGAACTGGAGTTGCAGAAAGAGAGGCCAGAGATCATGGGAAAGATGAAATCTTTTAAGTAACGATGGCTGTGAAATCCCCCAAACTACTGAAAAACACCAACTCACACATTAACTGCTTAGTAAGATTAAAGATAAAAAAGGATTTTCTATAAGCTTCTAGGGCAGGGGTCCTCAAACTACAGCCCGTGGGCCACATGTGGCCTGCTGAGGACATTTATCCAGCCTGCTGGGTGTTTTTGCCACCGCTGCCTGTCTTGCTTAGCAGCCGACTCATCCAGTGTGCATAGGAATTTGTTCTTAGGTTTTTTTAAAATTATAGTCCGCCCCATCAGTGGTCTGAGGGACAGTGAACTGGCCCCCTGTTTAAAAAGTTTGAGGACCCCTGTTCTAGGGTTTAAATCTTGTCCCCAAGCTCAAAACAGCACAGATGACATTAAAAAAATAATAAGGGTGATATTAGAATTATAAGCAGCACCATTAGAAACTTGAACACATTGGTGGTCTTCCTTAAAAATTTTGTAAGAAAACAAATTTTCTACTTAGAATTCTATACCCAGCCAAACTATCGACTCCGTGCAATTGTTGAATAAAGATGCTTTCAAACATATGGTTTCTGAAATATATATCTTTTCTTTAACCCTTTCTCAGGAAGTTATTGGAGGATAGGCTCCATCAAAATGAGGGAAGAAGCCAAGGCAGGGGGGAGGGGATGATTTCGGACATTGGAAACAGAATCAAACACAAGGAAGAAGTTAGGTGCTGTGAATCAGGGCACATAGCTTTCCTCTCACCTCATCTGACAGAGCTTCCATATCCTGGAGTCTGGCAATCAGCTGGTTCATGCTACATCGAAGGTCTTGGATCTCCCCCGTGTGGTGCTGCACCTTCTCCTGGTAAAACCTTCCCCAGGAGGAGTAAGAACACAGACTAAATGAATTGCGATGCTCTTACTGATTGTATTAGTCTGGGTACTTTAGAGAAACAAATCCACAGAAACTCGTGTATAAGAGAGAGTTTTATATAAAGGTTAAGTGCACATCAAGAAAACATCCCAATCCAGTGCTGCCCAAGCCCACAAGTCCAACATTGACGCATTAATCCATATGTCCAATACCAATCCACGAAGTTCTCCTCCATCGCACAAAACAGACACAATGATGCCGACTGAAGGAGGAAAGCCAAATCAGTGAACGCGTAAGCATCTCAGCACTGGCAGGGGTCTCCACACAGCTGGTCCAGCACCCAGGGCTGCATTGGGGTAGGTCCATGTGGCTTCTCCTCAGGGCTGTCTTGCAGGTAGTCAGCCTTGCCAGCTGAAGCAGGCAACTGCTAAGGCAGCTGCACCCTGGTCCAACCATCACAAAGCAAGAGACCAGAGAACTCAAAAGGTGAGGCTCACCGAGCCATTTATCCCTCTGCCCTTCAATTAACCCCACATCTGTTTATTGGCCAGGTTGGCACAATACGCTACCTGAATCCACAGAAATGCAGCAATAGAGAGACAGGTTGAATTTGGCCACTAACACCTGTGGGCTTGGTTTACAGGAAAAAGATGAGAGCGGGTTGAGTGATCTAAGGTTCATGACCTAGCACGAGAGGACTAGGCTTGTTGAGTATTGGTGAGAACCCATGGTCTAAAGGCAAGGCAATGAATGGGTACCCTGAGTGAGGCAGCCCACATTGAGTTGACCAGAACCTGACCAGATGGAGATTTTTGAGCCTGTGAAGTGGTGCATATTGTTGCTGACTTTATGGATGGCCTGTCCAGATTTGACTTTGCTTATGGGTGCAGACTTCACAAGGTTCCAACTGGAATGAAGACTCTTCATGTCGAAAATATGATTGTCTTCTCAGAGAACTGGGTTGATGTAAGTGGGCAGCATATAAATTGGATACTCAAAATTGGGGGGATAAATGTATGAAGTGGTTGGCTTGCAAACTTTCATAGGTAGGGAAACATTCACAGGATTATAGGAATAAGGTGTAAGTGTTACTTAATTGCAATCATGAAGCCAAAGAATTATGTACAGGTGCTAGGTTGGCAAGGGATGGATTGAGCTGGGTAGTTTATTGTGCCAACCTGGCCGATAAACACAGTGGGGTTAATTGAAGGGCAGAGGGATAAATGGCTCGGTAAACCTTGCCTTTCTAGTTCTCGGGTCTCTTGCTTTGTGATGGTTGGACCAGGGTGCAGCTGCCTTAGCCAGTTCCCTGCTTCAGCTGGCAAGGCTCACTTCCTGCAAGACATCACTGAGGAGAAGCCACATGGACCTACCCCAATGCAGCCCTGGGTGCTGGAGCAGCCGTGTGGAGACCCCTGCTAGTGCTGAGATGCTTACACATTCACTGATTTGGCTTTCCTCCTTCAGTTGGCACCATTGTGTCTGTTTTGTGAGATGGAGGAGGACTTTGTGGATTGGTGTTGGACATATGGGTTAATGTTGGACTTGTGGGCTTGGGCAGCACTCAGTTGGGATGTTTTCTTGATGCTCACTTAACCTTTATATAAAACTTATACATGAATTTCTGTGGATTTGTTTCTCTAAAGTACCCAGACTAATACACTGACACTCTTAGTTCCTCTCTCTGCCAGCTAGATCTCAAACAGCTAGCATTATGTTCTGCCACTCTCTTTGGCTCATTCCTGGACCCACCCAACAAATTCTTATCTCGAAAGCATTATGCATGGTCTTTTACTGGTCTTCAAAATATTCCTGAGCATTTTGTCTGCAATTAAGGATGCTGCCACCAGGTGGTGTCTTATTGGTTGAAAGTTCTCAGCTATTATTTACTGAGGATTGTCGATGGGTCAGGAACTATTCAAACACTGACATCTTCTTTAAAGACCGTAGTTACCCCAAGCAAGGTCAATGGAATACCCTGCTTTCTATTTCACAAGTGAGCAGTTTAAGACCCAAAAAGGTGAAGTGACGTGCATACGGCTAGCCAGGTAGAAGTTGTGGAGCTGATTTATTTGAGTCAGGTTGGTCTGGTTCTAGAGCCCACATTGCTAGCCGAGACATCTCCGATCCTTACTCTAGCTCCAGGGTTTGGGTGGTAACGGACCACTCAGCAGATTCTTCTTACCTCAAGTTTTGCAGTGGATTACTTTCATCTGGATCCTAGTAGGGTGTTTGGGAAAGCAAGGGATCAACTTCAGATGGCCGAATCTCGACTCAGATCACATGCTTCCACCACCATCCACCCACCCACCCATCTATGCATTCATCCATCCATTCACCCATCCGCTTACCCATCCCAAAGCAGTTACCACTTTTTCATATCCACCTATTTATCCTATCATCCATCCACCCTCATCCATGTACCATTCATCTACCCATTCATTTCTCACCGTCTGTGTCCACCCCCTCTCCATCCCACGTATTATATCATCTGTTCATCCTTTCCTAGCCATCCATTTTGTTACCCATTCATCCAACCTCTCATCTAGCCACGTTTTCACTCATCCATCCGTCGATCCTCCCGCCTGTTTTTTCTCTACTCATCCATCTATCCATCCATCACATCCATGTTCTCACCCAGCCATCCAACCATCAATCCATCCTCCCAATATTCCCATTCTCATCTGGTCATAATCTTCCGACATTGATCAGTGAAAGCCCTGTGCTTGGCTCTGTACTGGACGTTCCTGGGACAGATAAGACCTGGCTCTTGCCTCCAGGGAGTCACCAGTCTACTCAGGGATTATCAGTATTGCATTGCATTCCTAATTAAAGGACAGTGAGAGGAGAGAGAGGAACGTGACCGCGTCTGTCTTCCAGGTGTTTCTGGAGGAGGAGACACTTTAACTGGTCCTTGAAGGAAGTTTAAGAAATCGATCAGGTGGGGAAAGTTGGGAGGGACGACAAGCCACTCAGATCAGCTTTCCCATAGATTTGTTTGCTGTCCTCCGGCAGGAAGCTCGGGCCATTGAGTTTCTCCTCCTGTCTCTCCAGTGGGTCAGCTCTGGGGAGGTGGAGGTCGGGGAACACACACCTTTCCCCCTCTCCAAGGTCGTTCTTTTGCTCAAGCAAGGCTTGGAGCAGGGTTCGGATATGGTGAGAGTGAGCGGAGCCAAGGAGGTGACACCAGTGCGCAAGCGCAGCCCTGCTCGACGGCTGCAGGCCACACCCCAAAGAGCCTGTCCACTCGTGACCACGCCCTTGAAGATCACGCCCACTCCAGGCCACGCCCCGAAGAGCCCACTCACATCTCAGCGCTACTGGTGACCTCCAGGAACTTGGGTCAGAGCAACCCTCCTCTGAGGCCAGTTCGGCCCCCAATTTCACGGGTCGTCAGGGGTGGACCTGAACAGGACGTGAACTCACCTGACAGAATTGCATCTTTGATGGTAAGTGAATAGACAACACCCAGAATCCTGTGGGGGGCGGGGCGGGGGGGAAATGAGAGTGAGCTATTTGATGTGGAAAGGCAAGAGTGTAGGCTTTGCAGTTGAGGGGTCTTTGAGTTCAAACCCCAGTTTTTCCTCTTAACCAGAATCGTGCAATGATGAGGAATTTAGTTAACCCTCTAGACCTCTATTAGCGCCTCGGTAAAAGGTGACGACAGCACCAGCTATTATTTCATTATGGAAGAGGATCAGGTAAGTGAAGCGTCTGCCTGGAACCAAATTACGAGCATCCCCCTGTCAAAGACATGCACACGTGGCCACCAAGCACACAAACGAGGCTCAGTACCATCAGCCACCGGGGAATGCAAACGGAAACCGCATGGAGATGCCGCTAGGGTGGGTCACAGGTACTGAGTCGGAATCGGCTTAATGCCCCCGGTTTGCCTTCGGTTTTTAGTCTGGCCGCAAGAACAATGATTACAGGCATTGGCGGGATGCTGAGAAACAGGAACCCATCTCGAAAAGGCTTGGGGACTGGCGCAGAGAGTTAAGCGGAACCACCGCTTCACTATGACCCGGCATTTTTACTCCTAGTTCTGTAGCCAAGAGAATAAGCACTGGGTAGTCTGGCATAAACAGACAGGTCTTCCATAATAGCCTCCACACGGAGATAGTCTCTATCCACAGTTGAGCGGATCAACAAAGTGGGCCGATCCATAAGGTGGAATGTTTTCTCCCAGCAAGGAAAAGAAACAGAGTACTGCACGGATGCGCCTGGGAGAAAGCAAGCCCACATTGCCTCATTCCATGCCTGGTAATGTTCGGAGCAGGCTCAGGGAAAGACAGGGCTAGATTAGTGGTTGCCTAGAAAGATGAGGCCGTAGGGTCTCATAAAGGTTTTCAGCCGGCGAAACCTTATGGCAGAGGGTTGCTATGTACTTGAATGGACTTGATGGCCGTGACTTGGGGTTTTTCCTTTTTTTTTGCCCTGGTCGGAAGTGAGTGGATGAGGCTGCTGGGGGCTGAGGGAGGCTGTTTCTTTCCAGCATGGGGGGTCTGGAGTCTGATAAAGGTGATAGAGGCCCATCTAAAATCCAGCAAACTGTACCCTTTGAAAAGGTTATGCAAATTATGTCTCAATAAAGCTGATAGTTTATCAAACAATGTACGTGTTGGGTGAAAGCAGAGCTTTCTCCCTCCGCCCCCCTCCCAGGCCAGGATTCTAGAACGGAGGTGGCAGGAAATTCCTGTACTGGAGAAAGCAAAGCTGTGAGGTGGGGGATGAAGTGGGGTCTGGAAAGGGACCATAGGACCCCAGAAAGTGGCAACAAGTGCTAGGTATCATAGTATGCTTTAGGGAGAGTGTATGTTCCTGGACACCATCATTTAATCCACCCAGCAACACCCATTAGCTAGATGGGGAAACCGAGGCTTGGAGAAGGGAAGTGTCTTGCCCAGTGTAGCATGGCCTACCTATACTAGAACCTTTCTCTCACCCTCCCTGCACTGAGTTCAAACCCAAGGACGCCACCCTCAATCCTTGACCAGGGACCGGGCAGACCCCGGGGACGCACCTATCACACAGAGGGCCAGGAGGCCTATCTTCTCCATGAGCTTCTGGAAGAGCAGCCTGGATCTGGAAGGCAGAGAAGCAGCCGTGAAGGGGAAACAGGGCCGTGCACAGACCGGCAGTCTTTGCCAGGCCCTCGCCCCTCTCCCAGCCCGAGGGATTCATTTCCGGGCAGTGCTACCTCTCCAAGAGGCCGACCACCGTACGTGCTCCGAAGGAAAGCAAGCCCATCCTCTAAAATCGTAGGCCTTCAGTGGCCACTCTCTTCTTCGTCAGCCCCTTTTCTCCATCAGTGTGCTGTTTGTCCCCTCCCCTTTCCTTCCCTTCCCTTCCCTTCTCTCTGCTGGACTCACTAAGAGAATAGGTCTATCTGGTTCACTTCAAATGCCCCTTCCTCCAGCACTAGGGGCTGGGGGAGGCGTTTCTTTCTGGCATGGCGACACTATTCTGGGATCTGATCATGGTGATGGAGGGCCACCTTGCGAATACACAAAAGCCGCGGAACTGGACACTTTAAAGAGGTGAACTTAGGATATGTAAAATGACGTCTCAATAAAACTGTTAGTGTAATGAAAAATTGATGTGTTGGGTGAAAGCAGAGTTGTCCACCTGCCTACCTCTCCCTCCCAGGTCAGTATACGTGAATGGAGGTGGCAGGAGATTCCCATGCCTGAGAAAGCAAAGCGGTGAGGTGGAGGGGGTGGTGTGGGGGTGGTGTGTGTGTGAAGTGGGTTCTGGAAAGGGACCCCAGGACCCCAGAAAGTGGTAACCACAAGTACGGGGTCATAACCTAACAGGCTTGGCACTACCACTTTGGGCAGCTGCCTTTCCAACTCAGCTGAGAGTCTGTGAGTGGCGGGGGCCACGCCTGGACCCTGGGTAGGTCTGCAGGAAGCAGCTGAGATGGAAACCTGAATTGGCTGAAGAGGCAGACAACTCTGCAGGAATCCAGAGTGGTTGCCATGGAAGGGTAAAGAGAAAGGGCAGGAGGGCATTGGAGCTGGAAGAGAAGCATGTGCCAAGGGGTGAGGGACAGGGATGGTGTATCAAGGGGTTCTCACAAGCCAGGAGAGTGGATCCACACAGGGCAGGAGAAGAGTGAGGCAGGATCATAGAGAGCTAGAGGGATGGGGGCGGGGGGGGGGCAACTGTGAGTTCTGGGATGGGGAAACCAGAACGCAAACAATTAAACTAATCAACTAAACAAACAAACAAAAACCCCCCCCGAAACCACAAAGCCAAACCCCCAAACCACACCACCCTTTGAAAAACCCCACTGCTTATGAGCCGATGCTGTCAACTTGTAACGGCGGTCTTCACAGGCTTCCAACACTGCGCATCTTTATGGGAGCAGGTCATCTCATTTTCCTCCTGCAGGGCGGCTGGTGTGGCTCCAACCTGCACAGCCAGCAGCCCAACACCGAGTACACAGAGCCCAGGGCTCCTCGAGGAAAGCCCAGGGGAGAGCGGATCAATGAGGGACCTGCCACGGTCACTAGCTGCCTGGTCCCAGGCCCGCTTCTGCTTACCTGCAGGAGTTGAATAGCACTCTGTGGGCTCTTGTCCTCAGGAAGCAGGCCAGGCAGGTGAACCAGGCTACTGGGAGACAGGAGAGCAGTGAGCAGCGGCTCTCTTGTTCCCATACCCACTCAAGAACTCGCTAGCTGTCCCGGGCCTGGGAGAAGATCCTGGAGGTGTGTAGGCCCTCTTGGCGTGGTGACTGAGCGGAGGACTACTTTCTGCTCGGTTTAAGGGTACGTGCCAGCGTGGGTTGAGCACAGGTCCTGAACGTAAGCAATATTTGTGGTGAGCGGACCATAGGTGCTTAAATCATGGACGATTCAAGAGCATAGAAATATGAATTGTGCTAGTGCTCATCCCCTCATGATACTAGGAAGAGGGTCTTCGGTTCTCCCTTGGGTGCTCAGAATTGCCCAGCATGGGGCCACGCCAAGGTCAGGGCCCAAGGTTAGTTATTGAAACAAGGGGTAGATGGAATGATGGAAAGGAGGTTGGCTGTATGGGGTGTGGGTAGATGGGAAGGTGCATGGATAGACGGCAGGATGACTGGGAGGAGGGCTGGCAGGAGAGATGATGAGTGAACGAGATGGGTTAATGACTGGGTACATTGACACAGCAACAAATAAAAGGATGAGTGAATGGATGGATGACCCCATGGACGGATGGATGAATGAATGGGCTGCATGGATATTACAGCAGCAGGACAGATGGTTGGGGAAATGCAATGTCTGAGCAAGTGGTTGAGCGAGTGAATGAATGAGTATGGAAGCGGAATATGTCTCTGCAGGGAGGCAGGGTTGCTTCTAACCATGCCCATGTTTCACCTTTGTCTCCTGCCCCAGTGGCCTGAATGGAGGCAAAGTAGGAGGGTATCTGGCAGTTAACACCCCCTCTTATTAGTCAGCCTCCCTCTTATTCCCTCTCCAACCATCAAAGAACTCCTGGCTGGAGCGACACAATCCCAGCATAGACTGGTCCACCCTTCCTCCTCAGGTCAGCATGATCGAAGGCTGGACTCTCTTCCCCAGGTCTACATGGATGGCCAAGGTGGTTCTTCAGTATGTACGTACACACAAATCCCAGCATGCATTGAGTCAGGCCTGGAGCTATGACATGGGCCGGCAGCAGGAATGTGTCAGGATCTGGGGAGATCACAGGGACATTCAAGGTCACTGCAAGTCTCTGGAACATGGTGCTTGCAGGGATCTGGGGGAACCGCTCAGAGCTTGGGAAAAGCCTCCCCTTCCTCCCCTCCATTCCGCTTTGTTGGTTGACCCCAGGTCTCTGAGCCCCGGCCCCTCAGTTGCCTATGAAGATGGCCAGGGCTTCCTCCCTGCTCCATGCTCGCCTGTGTTTGGCAAAGGCTCCTCCGGCAGCCTGCAGGTGTTCCGGTTCCGTTGTGTGATCCTGGAGATGACAAGATTCACAAGCATGCGTCATACGTTACAAGGGAAGTCAAGGGGCAGGGCAAGTGGGTTGGCATCCCCAGGTTTCAGAGGGAGAGACTGCCCATGACCAGTAGTCTGTGGGCACTGATCAGAACCAGAGACAGACCAAGTCTGACTGACATCACATCCAGGTCTCTAGAAGAAAGGAGACCTGTTGACTGTGACAGTCACCACTGGTGGTCATTCAGAACCCACCACCTCCTCTTGCTGCCAGATGGCTGCTTTGATTGCCTTGTCCCCTCCTACCCCACACAATCTTAGATGATCCCGATTGATGGGAGCTTACGGCAGTCCTCCTAAGTATGAAACTTGGGGGAAAGGTTTTCTCATTGCTAAAAAGACAGGCCTGAGAGGCGATGTTCACGCTCCACCCACCCTGTGTCCATTTCAGCATGAGCCCTGGACCGAAAGTAGCCCTCTGTGTCTGTGACAGGAGGCTCCACACAGAGAGTGAGCAGGCATCAGGAAACTGAGTCCTGGATGCCCTTGAGAAATTATAGAACCCGCGTACACTAGAGCCACCCACACCTGTGCAGTAAGTCATTTCCAAAGACATTTTATTGTGCCCCTGATGTGGTTATGAAGAGCCTGGTGGCACAGTGGTTATGCATTAGCCCGCGAACTGCAAGGTCAGCAGTTCAAAACCACCAGCGGCTCTGAGGGAGAAAGAAGAGGCTTTCTAGTCCTGGAAAGAGTTACAGTCTCAGAATCCCACAGGGACGGTTCTTCTCTGTCCAGCAGGTTTGCTATGAGTTGGAATCAACTCAATGGCAGTGTGGGTTTTTTTTTTTAAATGGGTCTCTGTTTATTTATTAAGAGTTACATATATGCCCTACTGTGATAGTATATTATCTACCCTTCCCAAATATATAAATGTATTTGTAGGCTCCCAAGGAATCCGCATACGGAGGATGGACACTGAAGATCTAATAATGTCTTTGCTCACCCCAGTGTACTGTTTTCCCGTATGCCTTGGGAGAGGCATACTCTTTGGGGGGCCCAGAAGGAGGCATTTAAAAAAATATTAAAGTGAAGATTTACTGCAGACGAGAAAGGAAATTAAAGCAAATTATAGTTATTAATGATTGGCAAATACTATTTAAATGGTAAAATATCACAAGATACAAAAATAAACATAGTATATTACTTAGATATCTGACACTATACTATACTACCTTTATTTAAAATCATTTTATTGGGGGCTCTTACATCTCTTATCACAATCCATCCATTGTGTCAAGCACATTTGTACATATATTGCCATCATTATCCTCAAAACAATTTCTTTCTATTTGAGCCCTTGATACCAGCTCCTCATTTCCCCCCTCTCCCACTCTTTCTCCCTCATGGACCCTTGATAATTTATAAATCATCCCCCCCTCCATGTCTCACACCAACTACTGTCTCCCTTCACCCACTTTTCTGTTGTCCGTCCTCCTAGGAAGGGGTTCTATACAGATTATTGTGATCGCTGCTTCCCTTTTCTCCCCCCACCTTCCCCTTAACCTTCCTGGTATCTCTATTCTCATTATTGGTCCTGAGGGGTTTCTCTGTCCTGGATTCCCTGTGTTTAGAGCTCTTATCTGTACCAGTGTACATGCTCTGGTCTAGCCGGATTTGTAAGGTAGAATTGAGGTCATGATAGTGTATGTGTGTGGAGGGTGGGGGCATTAAATAACTAGAGGGAAAGTTGTATGTTTCGTTGGTGCCATAATGGACCCTGAATGACATCTCTTCCCTGCGACCCTTCTGTAAGGGAATGTCAAATTGTCTACAGATGGGCTTTGGGTCTCCATTCTGCACTCCTCCCCCCATTACATTGATATGATTTTTTGTTCTGGGTCTTTGATGCCTGATACCTGATCCCATTAACACCTCGTGGTCACAGGCTGGTATGCTTCTTCCATGTGGGCTTTGTTGCTTCTCAGCTAGATGGCTTCTTGTTTATCTACAAGCTTTTAAGATCCCACACACTATATCTTTTGATAGCCCGCACCATCAGCTTTCTTCACCACATTTGCTTATGCACTCATTTTGTCTTCAATGATCATGTTGGGAAAACGAGCATCCCAGAAAGCCAGATTATTAGAACAACGTGTTCTTGCATTGAGGGAGTACTTGAATAGAGGCCCAATGTCTGTCTGCTACCCTAATACTTAACATATAAGTACAAAGATCTATTTCCCTATCCTTGTTTATAAATATGTTTACATATGTACATGCCTGTATTTAGACCTCTATAAATGTCCTTTGTCTCCTAGTTCTTTCTTCTATTTCTGTTTACTTTCCTCTTGTCCCACTATCATGCTCAGCGAGGCATCGTTTTAAGTTAGAATTTCTGTCACTTGCAACCAGAGGCTTGTTGGCCAGATGGAGGTGGCTACTGAGTGTCTGTCTCCCTCACTAGACTGTGAGCTCCACGAGAGCAGGGGCCATGCCCATGTGGTGCCATATGGGGCTTGCTGGCCCTGCCTGGTAACATAGTAGGTGCTCAGCCGACACAGGCTGGAAGGACGGCTGCCTTTTACCTGGATGACAACGTTGGGACCCTCACTGCCACCCCTTGGTGACCTCAGTTGCTGCCGGGGTAAAATGCAGGTGATAGTGCCAGCCAAAGACAGACCTGTGAGGTGGCATCTTGTGGGTTGTAAAGGGCTGGACAAAGGCAGGGGCTACTATCCTCACCTCCTGGGCCGGGCATCCCTGGTGCCTTGGGCCTGGTCTTGGATGAAGGCTCCATAGTCCCCGGGGCTCCTCGGGGACCGAGGCATTGGCTCTCTTTACCCGCACTGGGGTATGGAGGTGCGGTCTCTGGAGTTGGTGAGGAGAAAGTGGCAGCTGCTGCCGCTGCCTCTGAAGCTCCTCTGGAAGGTGCCATGTGGCGTCTGCCTGGGGTATGTGGGGCTGCCAGCACTGTGACCTCACAGAACAGGTGGGTGGGGACCCCAGTCCAGCCTGCAGGTTGGCCCTAGAACCTTCCCTTGGAGGGAGCCATTGTAATCAACCTTCCTTTAAAATAAGGGTTAAAGCAAACTTCGTTCTTTTTTGTTTGGTCGTCAAATACACACTGCGTACACTTCGCCAGTGATGACTTTTAGGGCAGTGCCTGGTTTGGTGACATCGTGATGATCTAGCTCCAGAACCTCATCGCTTCAAAAGGAGACCCCGTGGCCATGAAGCGGTCACTCTCCATGCCCCTCTCCTCAGTCCCCACCCAGCTGCTGTCCAGCTGGATCTGACTGTGGGGACCCAGGGTGTCAGAGTCAGCTGGGCTCCGTAACGTGTGTAATGGCCAATTTTTCAGAAGGAGGTCAACAGGCCTTTCTTCTGAGGCACCGTGGGGTGGATTTGAACCCCCAACCTTTCTAGGAGCTGAGAAGGTGTTTGCACCATCTAGGACTTTCCTTCGCCACCAGGGAAGGTGGTTTGCGATTGATTGGCTGCTAACCTAAAAGTTGGTGGTTCCAACCCATCCAGCAGCTCTTTGGAAGAAAGGTATGGAGAACTTCTTATGAAAAGACCCAGGACCAACCAAACTCACTGTCATTGAGTCAGTTCTGACTCGTAGAAACCTGCCTGGATGGAGTAGAATTTCCCCTGTGGGTTTCCGAGATTGTAACTCTTTATGGGAGTAGAAAGCCTGGCGTTTCTCCTGTGGAGCGGCTGGTAGTTTTGAACTGTTTACCTTGTGGGCAGCAGCTCAGGGCTGAGCCACTATAGGGCCAAGAAATCCTTTTGGTGGTCTGTTCATGGCATTACCATTCATCAAAATCAACTTGAGGCAGAGTGCTGTTCTTAGGCGCTGGCGGGCTGAACGCAATCATAGCAACCCTGCGCGCACACAAGGGATCGGTGCCCACCCTCACAGTGGTTCGCTGTTGTAGCCCCCGTGCCAACCCATCTCATCAAGTGTCTTCCTCTTTCTCACACCCCTTCTCCTTTGCCAAGCATGATGCCCCTTTCCAGGGACTGGTCTCTCCTGATAACATGTATCCATTACGGATGACCCCCAAAGAGATCCACAGACTAACCCTTGGGGCATGTGAATATGTTAGACGACATGACAAAGGGAAAGACGGGTTGCAGATGGAATAAAGTTGATCATTAGTTTCCCCTAAAGAAAGGAGGTGGAAAAAATAAGAAACATGATGATCCTCTTGGGCGCACACATTGGGTGGGCTCAATAGACTTACCCGTGGCTGTGTAAGTGGAAGAGGGAGGCAGGAAGCAGGAAGAGGTGCCAACATGAAGAAGAGTTGGCCTGACTGCTGGATTTGCCGATGGAGACATGAGCCCTCGAGATGAGGGGTGGAGGTGGCCTCTAGAAGCCAGAAAAGGCAAGAACTGGAATTCTCCCCTGGAGCCTCCAGGAAGGAAGGAATGCAGCCCCGCTGACACTTTGATTTCAGTCCATTGAGAACCATTTCAGACTTCTGATCTCTAAATTGTAAGCTAATACAGTGGTGTGGTAAAGAACTAAGTTTATGTTAACAGCAAAAATAAGAACATAACACAGAGTCTCAGTACCTGAAATGCTGCTGCTGTAATTGTTACAAGGGCCTTCCAAGTACAAAACAACAACAAAAACCATTTAAACACCTGCTAGTTCCAGGCCACCACTCATCTGTTCAGGCTGTTGTTCTGTGGTTGCTAATTTGTTGCTGTAGGGGTTAGTCTGGGTAGACTAGAGAAACAAATCTAGGGAGACTCATTTGTAAGAAAGAGCTTTATATAAAAGAGCAAGTGTATATTGAGAAAACATCCCATCCCAGTCCAGATCAAATCCATAAGTCTGATATTAGCCCTTATGTCTGATACCAATCTATAAATTCATCTTCAGACTCACACAGCACATGCAATGACACCGAATGCAGGAAGATCACAGGCCAATAGGTGGAAAGTCTTGTGGATCCAGTGGCAGCGGAAGCATCTCAGCACTGGCAGGGGTCTCCATGTGGCTCCCCCAGCTCCAGGGTTCTGGTGTAGCTCCATGTGTCTTGTCAGCAGGAAGATGAAGCAGAGAGTCTATGTATCTGGCCTCCAGTGAGTTATTTAACTCTGTGGCACCTCCAAATGAGGTTATCAAGCTGCGACCCGATTGACAGGCTAGACTCCACCCTTTCGCAGGTTGACACCAGGTTATGTGACTACCACACTGTGATGCTGGCATTTCTGATACCTGCAGGCATTTGAATTGTGGTGCCGGAGAAGAATATTGAAAATACCACGGACTGCTAAAAGGACAAGCAGATCTGTCCTGGACGAAGTAGGACTAGACTGCTCCTTAGACGCAAGGGTGGCGTGACTTTGTCTTACAGACTTTGGACATGTTGTCAGGAAAGACCAGTCCTTGGAGAAGGACATCATGTTTGGTAGAGTGGAGAGGCAGCGCAAGAGAGGGAGGCCCTCAGGAGAGGGACTGATTGACAGCACGGCCAAGGCCAGAGGCTCAAGCACAGGAACATGTGTGAGGATGGCGGAGAACCGAGCAGTGTGTTGTTCTGTTGTGCTAAGGGTTGCTCTGCTTTGGCACCGGCTCGACGGCACCTAACAATAACCCAGGGAAAAGGTTTGACGTAGGAAGCATCAAGGAGAAGAAAAGATGCAATGAACACACACAGTCATCATAGCAAGATCCTGGTGGATGTTCAGCCCACTTCAAACGGTAGCTTATGGAGAAGGACCAAGGATTCTGACGGAAGAAGTCCAAGCTGCACTGAAGACAGTGATTAAAAACAAGGCTCCTTGCGACATTCTGACAGCTGACTACATTGCTGGAAACACTCAGCAGTGCTCCCAATTTTGAAAGACATCTGCCGGGCCACCTGACTGGAAGAGATTCATATTAGTGCCATTCCAAAGAAAGGTGATCCAACAGGATGAGGGAATTATAAATAAATAAACAAATAAATATTCACATGCAAGTAGACGTTTGCACAACAGAAGTTTTAAAAAATGGCGGCAGCAGTACCTTGACAGAATTACACTGCATTCAGAAGAGGACATGGAGTGACGGCTAGCGCTGCTGATGTTGGAGGGATCTTGGCCGAAAGCAGAGAATACCTGAAAGGTGTTTACCTGTGTTTTATGGACTGTGCAAAGGTATTCAACTCTGCAGATCATATCAAATGATGTGTAACATCGTGCAGGAAGGGAATCCAGGACAATTAATCGTGGGTTCCCAGAACCTGTGCATACACCAGGAGGCAGTCATCTGAACAGAACAAAAGGATACATTGTAACATGAGCATCAGGATTGCATCCTTCCACCACAGGCTTCAATCCAAAGTATGCTAAGATTGCAGTCCAAGCAGCTGGTCTGCGTGGAGAACACGGCATCAGGAGTGGAGGAAGACTCATTAACAGCTTATGTGATGCAGACGACACAACCATGTTTGCAGAAGAAATGGAGAGTTGAAGGACTTACTAGTGGAGGTAAAAACTCTGACCGACAGTTTGGAATACCCCTCACATAAAGAAAACAAAAATTCTCCCAACCAGCTCAACAAGCAACAGCATAATAAAAGAGAGAGAATATTGATGTGGTTAAAGACTTCCTTTGACTTGGCTCCGTAAGCCATGTTTCTGGAAGCAGCAGTCATATTACACGGGGAAAATCTGCTGCAAACACCAAGTGTCCGTAACGTGTTAGAAAAGCAAAGATGTTACCTTGAAGACTAAGGTGAGTGTGAGTCAAGTCAAGGCTTACAACCAGTTCTAATTGGTTCCATCAGACCCAAGTCTAACCATTTTGGGGGAAGTGGAATAATTGCAGGAACAGAATAAGTCAAAACTCTGGAATAAGAGACTCACAAGAGGTGTCCTGAGTGCTCTCCGAATCCTGACCCTGGAGAATGGGTCCTTTTCAGGACTGTTGAGAGCGGCACACATTCAAAGAGACAAGGTCGACCACCCTCTTTGAGCAGGACACTGCGGTTTTTGACTTTACTGATCGTGAAGCTTGGTTTGTTATGCACACCCCCCACACACATACCCTTTTCTTCTTCTAAGAGGGGAAGTAATTTCTAGCAGGGCCTGTGATTTTTACAACTTTGGCTATAACAGTTTACAACTTTGGTTATAACAGTTTGTTGGTTCAGGACCATTCACTCACAGTTTGTCCCAATTCACTCACAGTTTTCCAATTCAGGCCCATTCCAATTTTACTTCCTCTACCATGACTACACTAGGAGAAACCACTGTGAAACCCTGGTAGTTTAGATCACTGCATATTCATGGGAAAGCTGGCCAAGGAATAAGAAGTAGCATTGAGTTATGGTGTCGGGAAGAATATGGACTATTCCATGGATTGCCAGAAGAAAACACGAATTTGTCTTGGAAGATGCGTAGTCAGACTGCTCCTCAGAAGTGAGGATGGTGAGACTCTGTAGACTCACAATCTTTGGACGTGGCCGGAGAGGCCAGTCTCTGGAGGAGAACACTGCGCTTGGTCAAGCAGAGGACCAGAGAACCAGAGGAAGACTGTCAGTAAGATGACTTGGCAGTGGATGCCAACATCAGGTTCAAACAATGATTGTGAGGCTGGCACAGGCTGGGCAGGGTTTCACTCTGTCATACATAGAGTTGCTGTGCGTTGGAACTCGCTTGGCAACCCTTGACAACAACAGCATGTTCCCGGCAGTGCACACAGGCAGCGTGGAGTCAGTTCTCCCCCTCGGGGGTGGGGTAACGTGGCTGGAAGAGTGTCTTGCATACGGCAATGGCCAGCTCGCATACAGCATCTACTGTACGTTATATGGTGCATTTAAAAAGGCAAACATGCTAGCTCTCAGGGCAGGGAAGGGTCTGGGCTCCGGGGACCCACTGGTGAGACTCTCTCTAGTCAGTGAGTATGGCTGTGCTGGTAATTTCAAGGAGGAGGAAGTGACAATGTCGAGGGTCAACACTGCGAGCGGCTTGATCAATATTTGCCCCTCTCTCCATTGACTCTGCTATTTGCCTCGGCTACAAGTAAGAAGGCAGGAGAGCCTGGCCTTATGTACAGATGGACAAGCCAAGACTGAGAGTAGGATGGGGAGGGAGACATGACTGGTAGCATTCTTTGTGGCCTGTAGGATTCAGGGTGGAGAAGCCTGGCTGGGAGGCAGGGCTAGCCAGTATGGCCTTTTGAGATATCGGTGGTCTCTGTCAGCCCTGTGGGTACTCATGGGGACCCATTGGAAGGGGAATCAGGCCTCTAGACCTGAAATTTGGGCTGGTGCGGGGTCAGTGGGAGCCATAACGGCCACTGGAATAGAGGAAGGCTCCTTGCCCCTGTGCATAGGCAGTCATGCAGAGGGCCAGAGCAGCCTTCCCCTCCATCCTGTGCACATACGTATATAAACATGCACCAACTTGGGTATTCACAAATACCCAAAGCCAGAAAACAATCCACGCTACTCACATATCCATATGTAGACGCCCCGAACATCACATCGATGTAGACCCACAGATGCTCTCAGCCCACAAACACATTGTTGGTGTTTTCTGAGTCCCGGCGACCTTACGTATAACAGAGTGACACGCGCCCTCTCCTGTGCCATGTCATGACTAGTGAGACAGGTGAGCCCACTGGCACAGCTGTTGTATCCATCCGGCTCACTGAGGGTGTCTTTCATTTTGCCAAATGCGACTTGGCCACCAAACACGACGCCCATCCCTAGCGATCGCACTTTCCACAAGATGTAGCTAAAGGGAGCGCAGGGTCACTGCCCTCCCTGCTGAGGAACATCCTGCTGAGGGTTCTTCGAAAATCGCTGTGTTTCGTCTTCTGGCAGCCCATGTGATAGTCGATGTTCGTCGCCATTCGACAACTCGATGTTCCTCTAATGTGATTCCCATTCTTTTTCTGTCTGTCTCGTTATGGCCGTCAGGCGCCATCATGTCAAGTCCAGTGCACAGACCCCTGCGACCGAGGAGAGCCGCCCCAAGGGTGTTTCTCGGCTGCCATCTTGACAGGGGCGGCTCCCCAGGGCTTTCTGCTGCAGAGCTGCTGGGTGCGTTCGTGTCGTCAGCCTTTCAGGTGACAGGCCAGCCCTCCACCAAAGCTCCTTGTGCAAAACTGCTCCCAGCTCCCGTGCTGGTTTGCGGGCACCAAGAGGCCAATGTGCCCACTTTCTCTGCACACGCACAGTCACACCGCTTCCTGGGGTGTGTGCTCAGGCACGAGGAGCCTGGGGGCACAGTGGGTTAAAGCACTGGGCTGAGCGTGGCAGTGGGTGTGCGGTTCAGGTGTGCGTATAAACATGAGAAGTCACATAGAATCCCACATATAAGTAACACATGCACAACCCTTATGCATATCCGGCGGCGTAGCCAGAGTGTTCCGTGTGCACCCAGAGCTCCTTGGGCCTCAGATCACGAGGTGGAGTCTGGAATGTGAAGAGAGGTGATGGACTAAGCCCACTGTGAGTGGGGTGTGCCATCAGAGAGACCAGATGGTCAGCAGCAGAGACTGGACGTCTCGGGTCATCGGCATTCTCTTGTTTGTTCCCTTACAGCGGTTCTCAACCTGAGACCATTGAAAACCACATATTTCCGATGGTCTTAGGAACTGAGACACTGATCCTCTATCTGTCTGTAGGTGGGTCTGCCCACATGCAGATTCACCCACATACAAGTACCCAGTGTGAAGATTGTTACCCATGCTACACCAGGCTTCAAGACAAATTTTCATTTATTTGTTATTAGAAATAAATACTTCACAGTATATAATTACATGTTGTTTTTGTGATTCATCACTATGCTTTAATGATGTTCAATTTGGAACAATGAAAATACATCCTGCTATTAAATGAAGGGGGAAGTGCAGAGTGGAGACCCAAGGCCCAAGTGTTGGCCAATGGAGATCCCCTCATAGAGGCGTTTAGGAGAGGAGATGGGTTAATTAGGGTGCGAGGTAGTACCGATGAAGAACACAGCTTTCCCCCAGATCCTGGATGCTTCCTCCCCCCAACTACCATGATCCGAATTCTACCTTGCAGGCCTGGATAGGACAGAGGCTGTACACTGGTGCATATGAGGGCTGGAGGTACAGGGAATCCAGGGTGGATGATACCTTCAGGAACAAGGGTGTGAGGGACGATGCTGGGAGAGTGGAGGGTGAGTGGGTTGGAAAGGGGGAACTGATTACAAGGATCCACATGTGACCTCTTCCCTGGGAGAGGGACAGCAGAGAAGGGGGGGAAGGGAGACTCCGGATAGGGCAAGATATGACAAAATAATGAGGTATAAATTACCAAGGGCACATGAGGGAGGGGGGAAAGGGGAGGGAGGGGGAAACAAAAAAGAGGACCTGATGCAAGGGGCTTAAGTGGAGAGCAAATGCCTTGAGAATGATTGGGGCAGGGAATGTATGGATGTGCTTTATACAATTGATGTACGTATATGTATGGATGGTGATAAGAGTTGTATGAGTCCCTAATAAAATGTAAAAAAAGAAAAGAGGAGAAAAAAATGATTAGGGCAAAGACTGTACAGATGTGCTTTATACAATTGATGTATGTATATGTATGAACTGTGATAAGAACTGTATGAGCCCCTAATAAATTGTTAAAATTAAAATAAATAAATAAATAAATATATAAAAGGAAACTAAGAAGAGTGAACTCTAAATGCAATGTGGCATTACAGATCGACTCCTAAAGCAGAAAAATAAAGACATCATTCAAAAAAACAGGTATAATCCAAATAAAGTCTGTAGACTCGTTAATAAGCAATAAATAAAATAAAAATTCATTCATAAAAAAAAAAGAAAATACATCCTGCATGTCAGATCTATACAAGATTCATAACAGTAGTAAAATGACAGTGATGAAGTAACAACGACAATAATGTTATGGTTGGGGGTCACCACCACATGAGGAACTGTGTGAAAGGGTCTCGGCATGAAGAAGGTGGAGAACCACTGCTCATAAGATCTGTCTTCACCCAGCACTAAGACTCAACTTCTGGCCAAAGGAAGGGCTTAGCCCATGACAAGGGTCAGGCCTCCATGTGGGTCCAGGATCAGGACTTGGTCAGGGTTAGGGCTCACTGTGTGACCAAGATCAGGGCCCAATTAGAGACTGGGGCTGGGACTGCGGAACCCCTCTGTCCCTCTTAGCAAGGTCATGTTCTGGGAGAGCTGGAGGACACCGGGTCTGAGAGGTCATTGTAGCCACCTCCCTGCCTTTGGGTTCTCTCCTACTCCTGGACCTTCTGGGGGCCATGGGGAGCCCCAGTGGGCACAATCTTCCTTCTGGGGATCTCCTGGCCCTTCAGCCCCCAAAGCTCCCCAACCCCAGACTCCTTCAGCAGCTGACAGCTGGCCCGGGTACGTGGCAGTTCCACCGCATATGTGGGATGAGACACTTTGGCAAAAGACGTGTTTGCAGAGAAAATACTCCCGACCACAGGCAAACCAGCCCCTCCCTAGCTTCTTTCCCAGGTGGCCCTGCACCCCAGGGAGCCTCATAAAACAGCCTCCTGGGCAGAGGACCACCTGCCTCAGAATTGCTTGAGGTAAGACTGGGGGTGGGATGGGCACCCCTCTGAGAAAGGAGCCTCAACTTCTCCATCTGCTCCATTGGCGGGGGGTGGGGGTTGGGGGCTGCCTCCAACAGCTTTATGCAGAAGGGCCCACCCCTACTGACTGGCCTTGGTCCTTCATGAGCCCATCTGAGCCATGGCCCCTCACACCTACCTGGATCCCTTTCTCTGAACTCAACACAGCACAGCCTGGGTCTTGGGTGGTGGGCTGGGACCTTTGCCTTGGCACAGGCAGCTGTCCTCACCTCCCCACGGGTGTCTCCCCATGCTCCTTTGACACGGCTTGGGTCCTGCACCTGTGTGTGCTGTGTGCTCTTAGCCGTTTCTAGCCCAGCTCAGACCTGGCTCGGGTTCCTGGTGAAACAAAGGGGTGGGCGAGGGGGGAGGGTGTCCCATTGAATCTCTGGAGGACTTGGGGCAGAGTTGGCACCATCAGGGAGGACTTGGGACTACCTGGCTGGGTGGGGTTTAAGCACCCAAAGGCAGGCTCCTTAACATGTGTCCCCACCACAGTCCGCAGGTCTTGGGGGACAGTGGCCAGAGCAGCTATGTGGACTGCGTGCAGACTGGGCCAGCTGCTGGTGCTGCTGTTGCTGCCCATGGGTGGCACCTCCATGTTAGACACTGTGGTCAGACTCAACCAGGCTGCTCTGAGCTACGGTAAGAATTGTGCCCCCGGACCTCTGCTCAACATGAGTCTGTGCATGCGAGTGCCCGCAGTGTGCACCTGAATGTGTGTACATGTGAGTATAGACTGTGTGTGTCTGTACACTAATATACCCTGATAACTGGGATTTTTGCCTCATCTGCCATCAGAACTCTGGTACCTAAGCAGTGCCTGACACACAGTATTGCTTGACACATGTTTATTGAATGGGTGGATGGATGGATGGGTGAATGGGTGAGTGCTTCGATAGATGGATGGGTGAGTGGATGGATGGATGGGTGGATAAATGAGTGGATGGATGGATGGATGAGTGGATGGATGAGTGAATGAATGGGTGCACGGATGGAGTATATCCAATGCTCCATATATGGAGAATATCCATATATCCAATGTACACATATGAGGGGTCCCAATGAGTTGTGGGAAAACTCCATTGTCTTATGATTTTATTTTCACTTGAGCTTAGTGAAGCCCCTCGCATGGTTGGGCTCCGGTGTCTTAGTGGAGTAGACGCAGGTCGAGCTGAGCAGCTATTCTGGCGTGCATGTGTGCGTGTCTGCTTCTGGACTTGCGAGTTCAAGGAGCCATGCCCATGTGTGTTTGAGAGCAAGGAAGGCCACCGGGCTTGGGGGATGGGGTGCATGGGGTGCACGTGTGCTTGGGGAGCAATCGGAGTTGATTTCTGCAGGGTGCAGTGTGGGAACAACCGGCCCCTCTCTGGGCCTTTTTCAGGGAAGTCTCTGTTGTAAGGCTCTGCAAGACCGGTCCAAACCCTGTTTTATGCGCTGGGGAAACACCATGAAGAAATCGAGGTCCAGGAAAGGGCCTGGGCTGCTGAGGGCTACGAGCCTGCCACAGAGTCCCCACTTCCCCTGGGAGTGTTCAACGCTTCTGCTGAAGCGGCCAGCAGCTGTTTGCCAGCCCCCAATCTGCCCAGGCCAGAAGAAGCTCCGATTCCAGTTAGACAGTAGAAGGGACTTCCGATGGCCCAGTGACTCAGGGAAGCAACAGAATCCCCTCCTGGGCCCACACCCCTTTCCGGACCACATATCCGGGTACCGGGTGCCAGGCACCCAGGTCTCCACCTGCAGGTAGCCGTGCGTGGTTCCCTGTCCCAGTCATGCCCTGGCAAGACTGCCTGCCAACTGCCACCAGCCGCCTCTCTCATGTGAGCCTCCTTTGTCCCCACCCGTGGGGCACCTGTATTTGCTCTCTACGGAAGTCCAGCAGAGGCCCCACCACACATACCACTCCCAAGGCTGAGTCAGGCGGCTTCTTACGCTGCCCTTCCCGCCCCACAAGTTCAGGCTCGGTGTCAGAGGAGCACTGTCGCGGGAGTTCGAGGCCTGAGTGTGAGTTTTAGCACAGCCCCCGATGGTCAGGACAGAAACCCTATCATCAAACCACAGAGATGGGGAAACTGAGGCCCCGCGAGAGACTTCTCAACACCCCACAGCGAGCCTGGGCAGCACCCGGGCCTCCTGACTCCCACTTCAATGCTCCCTCCCAGCACCTCTACCTTCATTTGATGTTTGGTCAGCATCTCCCAGGGGTGCTGCGAGGAACCTGGCTGGCGCAGTGCTTAAAGTGTTGGGCTGACAACTGAGAGGCCGGTGCCTTGGACCCACCAACCGCTCCGTGGGAGAGGGATGTGGCCGTCTTCCTCCATAAAGATCACAGCCCTGGGGACACCCAGGATAGTTCTTCCCTGTCCGCCAGGGTCACTGTGAGCTGGAATGCACTAGATGACACGGGCTTCTTCATGTGGGCTGCCGTCGTCCAGATGGGAGAAAGTCCAGGCCCCTCAGCCCAGGCCCGACTTGCCAGCGTTCTCCACCTCCCCATCAACTCGGCAGAATGATAATACTTTGGAAACCAAACTCATTGCCATCGAGTCGATTCTAACTCATCGCAACCCTATGGGACAGGGTAGAACTGCCCCTGTGAGTTACCAAGACTGTATGTCTTTACGGGAGTAGAAAGCCTCCCTTCTCCCGAGGAGCAGCTGGGGGGGGGGGGTCCAAACTTTGGGCCTTGAGGTTATTGGTCTAATTGGGTCTGAATTATGAGACAAAGCAAAACATTCCGTGTAAATGTCTGGCGCAGGGGGATAAGCGACAGCCATTCACAGTCTCACAAAGCCCATCAGTGACACGTGTCATGAGCACTGACTGTCGCTGAGCCTTGATCATGGCCCTGTGTCATGCGTGCCATTGTCATTGCTGCAAATGTGCGGATGACTGCCTCCGTTTTCTAGGGCCGCCACAGCAAAATATCACAATCTGAGGCGCTTACAACATCAGAGACCTATTCTCTCCCCGTGTAGGGACCCGAACTCTGAAACTAAGGTGTCGGCAGGGCTCACGCAGCCTCTAAAGCTTCCAGAGAATCTTCTGGGTCTCCAGACAGCTTCTGGTGGTTTGCCAGCATTCCGGGGATTGTTGCAGCATCCTGATTTCTGCCTCTGTTTTTTGATGGCTGTTCTCCCTTGATGTGTGTCTGTGTGTCTCTGCCCAACTTTCCCCCTTCTTAGACGGACATTGGTCCTGGGATTTGGGATCTTGCCTGATCCAGTATGACCTTATCTGGACTTAAGTAATGATTTCTACAAAAATCCTTAATACCAAACAAGGCCACATTCTTGGAGCCCTGGGAAGACAGGTCTACCTGACCCCATGGGGGAAACGGAGGCAGAGAGCAGCCACCTCAGCTGTGAGTGGCAGAGTTAAGGATCACACTCTCAGGGAGGCAGCCTCTACACCCCACACCCCAGAGGACACCCCTTGGGAAATGCTCCTTGTCTTGAAGCTTGGGGGTCAGTTCTGGAGGAGGTGGCATCTGGTCGGAGCCTGGCAAGAGGACTTACTTTTGCTAAGTAGAGGGACGGGTAAGCACACAGGTTTTCCAGAGACAGACTGGGGAGGCAGGAGCCTCCCTGCAGACTGTGAGAACTGGGAGGAGTCCCTTCCTGCCCCCAAGGGCCAGGGCAGCAGTGGGAGGTTTGCTCTGGTTGGGGGCTCCCTGACCTCAACCTATCCTGGCCCCACAGTGTCTGAAATCGGGAAAGCCCCTCTCCAACGGGCCCTGCATGTCACTCTCCCGTATTTCCTGGACCAGAGTGGAGAGGTGCTCCAGCCCACCAGGTGAGTGTTCCACCTCGCTACCCGCCCCCCACCCCCGCCCCACCCACCCACCCACCGGCCAGGTCAGACACTTGCTTCCATCTAGCAGATGAGAAGTCACAAAAGGATCCCGGAGCTGGTGACCTAGGGGGAGGCATGGGGCCTGATGCTCCTCAAGGTGTGGATTTCTGATCCCGGGGGCCAAGACTGGGTCTCCTGGGCCCAGGGCTGGCAGAAGTTGTGCTTCCAAACACTCAACTAGATTCACTGCCATTGTAGCATCTGAATCCCACCACCCAACGACAGGGTAGGAGGAAAATTAAAAAAAAAACACACCCCAAACTTTCATTTAGGGAAAAAAAAAAAAAAGGAATCACAGGTTAGCTGGAGAAGGCTGACAATCAGAACAGACACCTTTGAAAGGAGTGAGTTCCCTTTTGTTAGTGGCGCAGTGGGTTACATGTTGGGTTGCAAACCTCGAGGTTAGCGGTTCGAAATCACCAGCTGCTCCTCTGGAGAAACAGGAGGCTTTCTACTCCCATCAAGAGTTACAGTCTTGGCAGTGGAGAAGTGGGTGAAGGGAGACATCGGAAAGTGTAAGATATGACCAAACAATAATAATTTATAAATTATTAAGGGTTCATGGGGGAGGGAGGAGCGGGGAACAAGGGGAAAAACGAGGAGCTGATACCAAGGGCTCAAGTAGAAACAAATGTTTTAAAAATCATGAGGGAAACAAATGTACAAACGTGCTTGATGCAATGGATGGATGGATGGATTGTGATAAAAATTGTACAAGCCCCCAATAAATGATTTAAAAAAAAGAAGGTAGAGCAGGTGAGGCAGAATCAGAATATCATAACTCTTACAATTCTTGCTGTGAAGTAAACTTATTTCACTCTTATGTCATAGATAGAAGACAAGTGTGATATGAGAGAATTATGGAAATGAAAAAGGACAAGTGTTTAGAATTAGGATACTGTACTTTTATTCAAGTTAAAAATTTAAAAAGTGTCTGAAAAGCATTGTCTCAGGGAAAATAAAAGCAATGACATTTTTAAAAAACAAATTGAGAATACAGAAATTACAGTTTAGGAGTTAGTTTTAGCTTGATAATTTTGAAAGGGGTAAACAAGTGTCTGACTCAAGGCACAAAAATAAATCACTACAATGGATTAAAAAATACTTAGCTTTTTCAAGTCACACTTCCTACGGAAATTTCCAGCATAATATATTTGGGGAAAAAAATGTGTCTGAGTAAAGTCACCTAATGTAAAAAAAAAAGAAAAAGAGTGACAGTCTTGGAAACCCACAGGGGCAGTTCTACCCTGTCCTGGAGGGTTGCTATGAGTTGACGTTGACTCGATGGTAGTGAGTTTTGGGGTGGACTATAAGCCGAGGTGATTGATCAAAATGATATGGAGCGGTTATGCCCACTGTGGTGTCTCCCTGGATCAGAAATGCAAATGCCCCCACTCTAAGTTCTGAGAAATCATCTCGCCCAAGTTCTGCCCACTGCAGGGACCCCTCTGATCCCCACCCCCAACCAGCTGGTTGTCGCTAACTGGCTTGCACACCTCCTGTGATAGTGAACTCATCCCCTCTTACCCCATGGTTCCAGTAATTTAAAAAACCTTTATAGCCTCAGTGGGAATAGGGTACAGAGCTGTTGCGTGGTTAGTGGATGCCTTGTGGTAGCCTCGATTCCCTTCCCCTCTTCCGCCTCACACAGGGTCCAGATGCTGAAGGTCCATGTGCCCCGCCTGCACTTGAACTTCATGCCTGATTTTGGGGTACATTTGTTGGCAGCAGCCACCTTTAGTTTTGAGGTCTTCCGGTAAGTGGGCCCTCACGCGGGTGGGGAGAGGGAGGCTTTTCAGGGATGCTCCGAGGGGCCGGTGTGAAGGGAAGTTGCCCTTCAACTCTTCAGGCCTCCACCCAGGTCTCTGATTCCCTGCTCAGTGCCCCCATCCTTGGAGGGGAAGAGAGGTGGTGAGCGGATTCTGAGGATGTAGACCCGGCTCAGCAGCTGTGTAACCGGGTAGAGTCCGTTCCCTTCGCCCAGCCTCGCTTTCCTCATCAGGAAAACAGGGTACAACCTTGCGGGGTGGCTTGTGAGGGCTGCACTGAAGGGATTTGCAGCTGCCATGATAGTTACAGCCCGGGAAGGGCCTAGACCCTGTGCATCCAACACTTCCCTGGTGGCTGCGCTGCTCTGTGCCGAGTGAAGCACATCAGCTTCTGGGGGTTGGAACAACTTCTCACGGTACTCCCTGGTATGGTTGAAGGTTTGGGTGGGGAAATGTTCTCTTTTTCCTGCCAAAGGCCATTTGGATATTTGTCACATCATTAGAGGGCCGTCCTGGTCACACATTTCGTTAACCCATTCCTAGTGGGATGGCTGAGAGGCCTGGTGGTGGAGTGGTTACATGTTGGGCTGCAATCTACATGGTTGGCAGTTAGAAACCACCAGCAGCTCCTCTGAGAAGGACTGGGCTTTCTACTCCTGTAAGCAGTTACAGTCTCGGAGCCCCACAGCAGGGTCACTATGAGTCAGCATGGACTCGAGGGCGCAGTGAGTTTGGTTTTAATGTGATCGCTGAGGACTCCTGGTGGGGCAGTGGGTTACACACTGGGCTGCTAACCACAGGTCAGCGGTTTGAAACTACCAAGCACTCCTTCGGAGAAGGAGGGGGTTTTCTACTTCCACCAAGAGTTATAATCATATCATTGTGAATGAGGGGAGTGTGGAGTGGAGACCCAAAACCCATCTGTAGGCAACTGGACATCCCCTTACAGAAGGGTTGAGGGGAGGAGATGAGCCAGTCAGGGTGCAGTGCAGCACCAATGAAACATATAACTTTCTTCTAGTTCTTTAATGCTTCCTCCTTGCCCGCTCCCCCCTCCATCATGATCTCAGTTCTACCTTACAAATCCGGCTAGACCAGAGGATGTACACTGGTACAGATAGCAACTGGGAACAAAGGGAATCCAGGACAGATAATCCCTCAGGACCAGTAATGAGAGTAGTGATACCAGGAGGGTAAGGGGAAGGTGGGGTAGAAAGGCGGAACCAATCACAAGGATCTACATATAGCTCCCTCCCTGGGGGACAGACAACAGGAAAGTGGGTGAAGGGAGATATCGGACAATTTAAGATATGACAATACAATAATAATTCATAAATTATCAAGGGTTCATGAGGGAGGAGGGAGCGGGGAGGGAGGGGGGAAATGAAGAGCTGATACCAAGGGCTCAAGTAGAAAGCAAATGTTTTGAGAATGATGATGGCAACAAATGTAAAAATGTGCTTGACACAATGGATGGCATGTATGGATTGTGATAAGAGTTTTACAAGCCCCCAATAAAATGATTAAAAAAATAAATAAAAAGAAAAGAGTTACCATCTCAGAAACTCACAGGAGCCAGTCTACCCTGTGCTATCAGGAGGTTATAAATCGGAACAGACTGAGTGGCAGTCAGTTTGATTTTGGAATGTGATGGGTGAAACAGCTTCTCTTTAGAGAGGCCTGTGACCTTAACTGGTATTGATTTTGCATGCCTTATGTGGCCCGTGGCTTGGATGTTCTCCAGCCCTGACTCACAGTGATAAACAGAGTGGGAAGTGTAACAAACAAGGCCAGGTCTCCCACAAGGCCCTGGTCTGAGGGTGAGATGGGTCGTTACCTCCCTGGGTGCCTTCACTGTGCCAGGGCGAGAGACCAAGAGGCACCGGGACCCAGGGCTCAACCAGAGAGGCAGAAGGTGTCCGTGTTGCACTGTGGAAGCAGCAAGAGGAAGGCAGGGGCTGCATCGCCTCCTGGGAGTCTCCAGGAAGCTTCCTTTGGTTCCAGAGCAAACAGCATGAGCATCCTGTGATCAGTGGGTCCCAGTAGAGACGAGATAAATCCTGCACATTTAAACAGCTGTGTGTCGTCAGGAAGAGGAAGCTCCTGTGAGCCCAGAACTGGGAGGCTGGGGGGATAAATGCCTTCTCTGTGGAAGACCCGGCTTCCATCCTCCCCCTCTCAGACTACTCTGAGCCCAAAGCTCCCACTTAGGCCGTTCAGATGGGACCGCCCTCCCAACGGCATTGCTTCAGCTGGCCACGCAGAAGAGCCTCTTATTCTACCTCCTTGCCCCATCACAAGGAACATTGGTGGTACTGCTGGTTCAGTACTGGACTGCTGACCAAAAGGTCAATGGTTCAAACCCTTCAGCTGCTCTAGCAGAACCCTTCAGCTGCTCTAGCAGAAGCAGATCCAGTCTGCTTCTATGAAGATTTACAGCCATAGAAACCCCTCTAGAGCAGTGCTACCCTGTCTTATGGGGTCCCAACAAATTGGAATCAACTCAATAATGGCGGTTTTTGTGGGTTTGTGGCTCTGAGCTGCATTAAAAACAAAAACCCCAAACATGATGATCTCAAAGACCGTTCAGCACAGGCCTGAGAAATGGACACAACCTGTATCAGTGCCATTTTTACAGAAGAGGAGACTGAGGCTCTGTGAGGGGATGACTGGCCCAGGGTGGGACCCTGAGTGGCGGTTGGGGACCCTGGACTTGTCCCAGGTGGGACCGTCTCATGCTGAGTGGGGAAGGTCTGGGGGGATTTCCAGGCTCCCATGTCAACCAGGTGGGTGGTGCCTCTGGGACTCAGGACTGGCCTCCCCACAGGAATCCCGAGCAGCCCCTGGTGGTGACGATGCCCGTGGTATTGCTGGCGGACGTCCGGGTGGCCCAGGGCACCATCCAGACCCCCGTGGTCAGCATCCCTGCTTGCTACTCATTTTTTGGCAACATCAGCATGGCAGCACCAGGCAGCACCAGGTGAGCGTCTGGCCAAGGAGGGCTGTGGGCTCCTGGGTAGGGTTTCTATTCATCCGATCTCCACCACAGGCCTAGGAGACCCCCATTATCACGCCTGTTTTGTGGTTGGAGACACTGAGGCTCCGAGAGGGAAAGAGACTTGATTGAGGCCACACAGCGGATCAACTGCCAGAGCCTGGGTTCTCTCCACCACCCCGCACCATGTGACAATGTGCACCAGCCACTGATGTTGCTGCTCAGAGCAAGGGATTCTGGGATGGATTGGTCTGGCTGTCAGGGACCTCTGAGGCCTGGATAGTGGAGTCTGGCCAAGCTCTCACAAGGAGGCAGCTGGCTGCTCACAGTCTCATTTAATGCTTAAAGCCACTGCCACTTCAAAGCACCTACTGTGTGCTGGACACGCTTCTAGCCCTTTATATGCACCTTCTCAGTCCAGCCTTACAGAGGTTCTGCCAGTGAGTTGCGACCATCTCCCCCTCTGAAGGGGAGAGCAAACTGAGGCACAGAGCAGTGAAGTCATTCGTACAAGGTCACACAGCCACCTGATGGCAGAGCCCGATGCAGACCCTGCTGAATCCCTGTGCTGGTCAGGACCCCTACATTAGGTCTCATCTCTCCATCAGAGGGGAGAGGGAGGCACCGGCAATTGCAGTGTTTGTACAAAAAGGAACTTGCCCATCCAAGTGTGTTTGGGTGTGTCGGTCCATCTTGTGCCTGGTGGCCATCCAAGTGGTCACCCATAAGCCCCAAGGGCCCTCTCTGTGGATGGCTGGGGGAGTGCTCATGACCTCCAGCCAGGTGTCAGCTCCTTCCTCCCACCAGGGCTGACCTGTGGTTTGGGGCAGCATTTCAGCGTGTTCCCATGGGTCGCTCTTCAGAAAAACTGGCTCGGAGCCGCCTTTATTGTCCTGAGGAAAAACTGAGGCACAGAGAAGAGACAGCTTCATGAAGATTATCACAGAGAAGTGGGGCCCCAGCAGGAAGCAGGCTCCTGGCTCTTATCTCCCACTGCCCCATCTCTCCAGGTTGAGTGGCCGAGAAGCCAGCAGCTGAGCTCACAGCTGAGGTTCACCTGTGCAGCCTTTTCTCTGTCTCCCTCCAGACGGCTTGGCCATGGTCCACCTCCTTGGAGACTTGAAGGGGTACCAGGTCTGACTATGGCCTGCCCCTGGTCGAAGGCAGGGTCTCACTGGGGGTTGCTGGTCTCCTGGCAGAGGGGAGAGACTTCTCTCCCAGACACGTGGTTCTGCTGATCTGTCTGACTGGGAACTCAGGACCCTTCCGTGTCTCTTCCTTAGCTCCTCCCCCGCGCTGCTGATCCGCTTGCAGAAGCATATAAAAGCTGTTTTGAGCACCAAGGTAAGGGACTTCTTGGCATATCATCTCCGGAGGGAGGACCGTGCTTAACCCAAAAGGCAAGATGAATGAATGGTGGCATTTGAGGCAGGGATGGGAGGTGGAGGGAGCCAGGGGAGAAGGCCCTTTGTGGGACTCCCTCAGTGCGCCAGGAGGGCAGGGCGGGAGCTTGTGCAGTGGTCCAGAGGAGGGATGGAGGGATTAGAACCGGGGCCACACCTGGGGTTTTGGAGGGGAGAGGAGGTGGGGTGCAATGTTCCTCCTCTGGCCAGGTCTCAATTCTATGTCAGAGGGCAAGGGGAAGGTGCGGGGAGTGCTTTCAGGGCCCCTGTGTCTTGTGGAAAGGAGACGAGATGAGAGCGAACAGGGCTCTGGCACTGGAGCCAGATGTGACCTGGTTTGAATCCCGGGTACCCTTGCTTTCCCGCTGTGCACCTTGGACATGGTCCTGAAGCTCTCTGTGCCTCTGAGGGCACATTGTACGAGCACCTCCTTCAGGGGCTGCTCAGGGCTTACATGAAAGCATCCTTACAGGAGTTTCGAACTGGGGTTGGCAAAGTGGATGCTGCTGCTCCTGCTCGTGTAATCATCTGGGGTCCCTCTGCCTGGGCTCTCCTCACCATGCCCCCCCCCCTCTGTAAGGAAAGTAACAAAGGCCAATCCAAGCTACCATGTGCCATCCCAGGGTACCAGGAAAAGGAGTGGGCGGGCTCAGCATCCCCATCTTGCAGATGAGAAAACTGAGGCTGGGAGGGATGAAGGTGGATGGAGCTTGTCTTGGCCCTGCCTCTTGGTTCCCTCTGCTTCCTCCCTGCACCTCAACCCTGAGCATCCAGCCTCTTCGGGGCCAGGGGCAACAGGTGGCTCTGCAGGAAGGGGAAGCCTGCCCTCTCCTCTATTTCTAGGCTGCAGTTTGCCCAGCCTCCCCAGCTGGCCTGTCCCAGGCTGTGACCACTCCCCAGCCTTATCATGTGGAGTGCACTTTCCTCTGAGCTTAAGGCTCCTTTCTGCTGTCCACGGTGCCCTGGTTTGACTTTGCTGACCACTCCCTGCCCTTACCATTCCAGCAGCTGGGTCTCTGGATACTGAAGCAACAGGCTTCTGCCTCAGTCTCTGGGCCTCAGGTCTGTTCACTGCTGCTGGGTTCCACAGCCAATGTTGGCCTTGTCCCACCAGCCTTTGGGCTGCTTCTTCTCTGTCTCTCTCACGCATGGAGATACATCAGGGTGGGAAGAGAAGGCAGGGTGTCCAGACCATGGTGTGGGGTGTGTGTGGGGTGGCAGGCTTCTTGACAAACCTTGGCCCTCCCAGTCCTGAGTCCCTAACCTCAGCCTCCTTCTCTCTGTCTTGCCACAGCTGTGCCTGAGCATCGCCAACCTGGTGCAAGACCTGAATGTCCACTTGGGTACTTTGATTGGTAAGATCTGGGAGTCCAGGGGGAGGGGCGCCCAGGCTCCTGGGTGGTCAGTTGGGCTTGGACTGACTTGTGTGGGCTCCCACACTGCACAACTGGTCATGAGATCTCCCTAGTCTGACACCTTGAAGTCTCTGGTTCTTAGAGCTACTATCTCAAATGAATGATTTGAAAGATAAAGCAAAATCTTCCAGGTATGAGGTTGAGAGAATCTTAGAGTCTAGCATCAGGCACATATTTGAGGAACCAGATTCACAGACTGGAAGGGACCCTGCGTAGCTGTCTAATCGGGAACCTTCACAAGTCATTTTGCCACGACCTCGCTCCCTGTAGAGTTCTCTCTCTGAGGCTCAGGACTGAGGTCCAGTTTCCTCCTGGAAAGGACAGATCTTCCTGGAAGCCCTACAGGCCCCTCCAAACAGTATCTCTGAGCTGGAGGTCGTTTCCCCCAAAGCACCCGCCTCTTGTTGCCCTTCGTAGGGCCCACCCACTGTCCAGACAGGCCTAGAGTCAAGGCCTCTCTATCAGACCCATTTCCTGAGGGGCTTGTTCCACCTCTGACTTTTCCAGGGGGCTGCTCTTCCCAGGCGTGACTGACGCCAGCAGCGGGTGACTGTTGTGGGCTAAGCACCCACCCCACAAGTAGACCCTGAGATGAGAATTTTCCTGCAAAGGGGTTTCTTTGGCAAGGCACCAGGGGAGAGTGGAACTGTGGAGAGACAGGAGAGAGATGACCGGTTTTGTTCTGAGCCTGTTGCTACAACGCTGTACTGGCTTACAGGATGGGCTGCTAACTGAAAGGTCAGCAGTTTGAAACCAGCTACTCCGTGGGAGAAAGCGAAGGCTTTCTATTCCCATAAAAAACTACAGCCTCGAAGACCCACAGGGGCAGTTCTACCTAGTCTTATAGGATGGCCACGAGTCAGAATACAGTTCGGGGTCTTCTCCTGGAGTCCCTGGTTAACCCGCTTGCTCAGCTGCTAACCCAAATGATTAGAGGTTCAAGTCCACCCAGTAAAGTCTAAAGATCCCCCTCCGAACACTGTGCCACGGGAAGTCCGATGGAACGAGCCCAGTCCTATTCTGACTCCGTGGCAACGCCCCAGAAGCCGGACCTGTTAGCATGACGTGTGAGCGAAGGGTCTGTAGGCAGGGAGGGCCTGGATCTCAGGTGCATGCTCTTTGTGGCTTCCGCTTGCTTCCTCGGAGGTCATTGTGAGCCCTTGTATCCCAGCCTTGCTCTGACTCATTGAGTGAGCCCTATGATTGAGTTTTTTGGAAGGTAGTTAATGCCAAATAATGCCACCACTTCTTCCTGCGTTCATTTAGGTCTCAACCCCGTGGGGCCTGAGTCCCAGATCCGTTATTCCATGGCCAACGTACCCACCATCACGAACGACTACATTTCCCTGGATGTCAATGTAAGTGCATCCTGCTTCCTCCAGGTCTGGGACTCTGTTGTCTCAGGAGTCCTCAGTGCCAGAGAGATCAGGGGAGGGGAGCTGGAAGGGCATTCCAGGTGGGAGCTGGGCTCAGAGTCCCGGGAGAAGGTGGTGTCATGGGGGGGATATGGCCTGGAGCCACATCCCTAACTGAGGCTGCCTGCTTTCCCCCCTCACCTCCCAAAGGCTTTGTTCTTCCTGCTGGCCAAGCCCATCATCCTGCCCATGGACTCCACCAACTTCATGGTGCCACACCAAGTGGGCACCAAGGGAGCCATGGCAACCGTGGGCCTCTCCCAGGACATGTTTGACTCTGCCCTCCTGCTGCTGCATAAGGCTGGGAGCCTCAACCTGGACATCACAGGGCAGCTGGTGCGGGCTGGACCAGCTGTCTGGGGAGCGTGGGCAGATGAGTTTGTGCTTAAGTCTGGGAGGTTCCACAGGGGCCAGGTGGTGGGTGGAAGAGCTGGAATGTTGGGGTCACAGGGCAACTATTGGATGGGTTAAATGGGGCAACAGACAGGGGTTCCTGTCTGCAAGGGGCTAAGGGTGGTTTAGCTTGTGGTGTGGCTACCCTAACACCTGTCATGGGCCGGGGGGCTGATTTCAGAACTCAGATGACAACCCACTGAACACATCCACGCTGGGCCAGCTCATCCCTGAGGTTGGTGACATTTCTGATTGTGCCTGGAGTCTGGGGTGGGGGGATGTTGTGGTTTGCTGGCTCACACCTGTCTGAAACGGGAGCCAGTAGCAGCCCTTCACATCTGCTCCTCCTCCATCAGAGCCCCTCTTTCTGTCCAGGCATCATGTGGTTCCCTGCCTCACTATGGCTTTGCTCAGAAGTCCTGGTGGTGTAGTGGTTATGGGTTGGGCCGCTAACTGCAAGATGAGGCTTTCTACTCTTGTAAAGACTTAAAGACTCGGGATCCCATGGGGGCAGTTCTACCCTGTCCTGTTGGGTCACTGTGAGTAAGAATGAACTCATGGCCATGAGTGAGTATGCCTTTTCCCAAGCAGTGTCCTTTACTGAATGTCTCTACCCTTAGCCATCTCCAAGACCAAGCTTGGGGATCACCTCCTTAGGAAGCCTAAGCTTGGTCTGCGTGCCTCCTGCCCCTTAGCTGCCCTTCCTCCTCATGGACAGCCCGCCTTTGTCACAGGAAAGTCCTCCTCCCGCTCTCTGTCTCCGTTCTCCAGGTGGCCCGCCAGTTCCCCGAGCCCATGCCTGTGGTCCTCAAGGTACAGCTGGGTGCCACACCCATAGCCACACTCCGTACAAACAATGCCACGCTTCGGCTGCAGCCCTTCATTGAGGTCCTGGCCATGGCCTCCAACTCGGCCTGCCAGTCCCTCTTCTCCCTGGATGTGGTGAGTGAGCTGGGCTGGGAGGCTGGCTGACTCGCAGGAAGACCCTTCTGGGCACTCCTTGCTTGCTTGCTTCCAGCCACGTGGGTCCCCTTGCTGCTCCTTGAACACTTTCACACCTGTCCATCTCAGGGCCTTAGAATGTGCTTGCATTCTGTCTAGAGTACTTCTTCTCTGACTCTTGACTTTGCTGGTTCCTCTTCGACTTTCAACTCACAGTTTGAATGCTACGTCGTCCTCAGGGTTGGCATCCAAGACCACCCTGAGGAAAATGAGCCCCCATTCACACTCTCATCATGCCATTCTGACATCCATCATGCTCCAAAAGGATCATGTCTGGTGACTCTGGTTATAGGATCTGTGGGGTTAAAGGGGGTTTGTCTGGCTCACACTTTGTTCCCAGGACCTAGAGCTTAGCAGACGCTGAATACACACCTATTGCTTGAATAAATGAATGAATGCGTGGAAAGCTAGACGAGGGGATGAGTGGGAGGCTGGATGGAGGGATGGGCAGCAGGCTGGATGGAGGAATGAATGGGAGGTTGGGGGAGCTGGTGGCTGTGTACACTCTGACCCTGTCTTTCCATACACCCAGGTAGTGAACCTGAGCCTCCAGCTCTTTGTGTCTGGGGTGAGGCTTCAGGGGACCACATCAGTATTGGGGTAAGTAAGACCTCCCAGGCCCAGCAGCCTCAGTGCATTCTGTACAATGGGTCCATAACCAGCCCAGGTCACTGAGTGGAGGCCTGGACAGTCAGAAGAGCCTGTGGTGCAGTGTGTGTGCATGCGTCCATGTGTACGGGTGTGTTTCAGGGTGTTGAGACACAAGACTTAGTTCAAACCTTCCTGATTCTTTTCTAGGGATGTCCAGCTCACCGTGGCCTCCTCCAACGTGGGCTCTATTGATGTGAGTCTGGGGCCAGGGTCCTCAGAAACTTCCCTACTGGGTGGGGCAGGCTTTGAGCCTGGAAGAAGTTTGTACATATGTCTCGGTATGCACCCCATAATCCAGGCTTTGTCCCAGGGTGCTTAGGGACAGTGGTCAATCAGCTAGCCCATCCCTCGGGCAGTCTGCCTTTTCACAGGCTGTATGGATGCTAGTTATCTGGTCACTCTTGAACTGGCTCAGTCCTTCAGTAGGTTCAGTCAGCAGGCTGCCTGCCACTCTGTCTGTCCTCGGTGCCCAAGAATCACTGAGTCTGCCCGTCAGTGAGACATATCAGGGTCAGGTAGGGTTCCAGCTCCCCTTGGTCAGTGTCAGTCAGGGTCAGTGTCAGTCAGAATGTCCACCTGTCAGGCAGTCCATCCACCCACCAGTCAGTCATCTGGCATGAGGCCTGTCTGTCTAGCTGGTGGTTAGTGATTTTGAGAGTGAACAAGTGCTCATCAACCAGTGTCTGCCCACCATCCACCTGTTCACTACACAGTGAGTGAGTGAGTGTTCATCAGTGAGTCAGGTCTCATGTCTGTCAGTGGATGTCAGGGTGTCTGCCACTCAGAGGCTGATTCAGCTCCAGGGCTGGACCTTGCTTGAACCTGAGAGATGTTGTCTATCTGTCTTTCTGTTTGTATGTTCACATACATGTCTCACTATTACTTTCTCCTGGGTGCTTGGCTGGGCTTGGCCCACGGTCTCCATCGCCCTGGCTTTGTGGCTGCAGATGGATCAGGTGCATATCCTCATGGGCACTGTGTTTGAAAAACCCCTGCTCGACCACTTCAATGGTGAGCCTTGCCATCCATCTTTCGGTTCCTCCTGCCACTCAGTCCCTCCCTGCCCAGCCCCACAACCCTTCCCACTTCTGAGGCTCAGTGGTTAAGGGGTGCTCATGCTCAGGTGAGACCTTGGCTAAGTTACATCTCTTCTCAAAGCCTCAGTTTCCCCTGCTGTAAAATGGGTTTAACAATCATACTCCCTCCTCTGGGGTTGTGGGAGGTGCTCTCTTACCTGTGGGAGGTGACTTGATCCCCCCTTTCCTTCCTGCAGCTCTCCTGGGCATAGGGGTTCCCCTCCCCAATGTGGTCAACCTCCGCTACGCCTCCCCCAAGGTCTTCATCTATGAGGTAAGAACTGCAGATGGAGGGCAGGCTCGCTGTGGTGAGGAGCCCTTACCCCCCTCCCTGCTCATGCACACAGTGGGGCCTTGTGATCAGCCAGGCTCAGGTGCCCAGCTCCTGCCATGACGAAGCTTCAGATCCTTAGCAGTGAGATGAAACACTTGTGACATCATGGGGCACAAGGATGAGGACCTCACTTGCCTTTCATCCTCATCAGATATGACACCACACCTCGTTAGGGGGCGGAGGCCTTCAGTTGTGCCAGACAGCAGAGGGCTTCCTTAAATTTTGTAGACCAGCCTCTACAGGCCTAAAATCTCTTCTCTCAGATCAGAAATTCAATCACAACCAACGTCCAGGGTGCAAGCCTACAGCTTGTTTCTGTCTCACCTGGACTCTTGCTCTTTTTGAAGTTAAGTGGATTTTGACTCATGCTCATGCTGCAGGACAGAATAGAATTGCCCCTAAAGGGTTTCCAAAGCTTTCACCTTGACAGGAGCAGCTCAGCAAGCCTTTTCTCCTGTGAAGAAAAGATGGGTTCCAACCACTGACTTATTGGTTAGCATTTGAGTGCTTTAACCATTGCCCCATCCGGGCTTCTTACCTGAAGGATACTTGTTCATGACCATCAAGTCAATTCCGTCTCACAGCGATCCTATAGGGCAGGGTAGAATTACCTCTGGATCTCCAAGGCTGTAACTCTTTACAGGAGTAGAAAGTCCCGTTTTTCTCCAATGAAGTGGCTGGTGGTTTAGAATGGCCAACCAAGGCCTAAGGATAATAAACCCCAAACCAAACTCACTGCCATTGAGTCAATGCTGATTCACAGGCTAGAACTGTGACTGTGAATTTCCAAGATTGTCACTCTTTATGGGAGTAGAAAGCCCTGTTTTTCTCCCTCAGGGCCACTGCTGGTTTCAAACTGCTGACTTTGAGAATTATAGCCCAATGTGTAACCACTACCGCACCAGGGCTCCTCTAAGGATAATATCCTTCCTAATTTATTTAACAAGACATACATGGCACCAAGTACTGCATGTGTTATTTAGCCCTCCTCAGTGTGACCCTCCATGGTCTATCCAGGGAGGATGCTCTCTTTGACTAAGAGCTACAACCCAGAGGCCTTGGTTTGGTCCATCCCTATGAGACAGGCAAGTCAGTAGGTGAGGAGCCAGACCTATCCATGGGACGATTCAAAGACTGCCCCTAGTGGCCGTGGTCAGAGACTGGCCCATGTTGACTATCACAAATCCATTCAATTGGATCAAGGCTCAAAGACTGGGGCTGCCCAGTAGGACTTTCTGCATGATGGAAATACTCATTGTCTAAAACAGTAGCTACTATCAGCTGACGGGCACCTGTAGCTAATTGAGAGCTTGAAATGTGGCTCATGTACATGAGGAGATGAATTTTAAAATTTATTTAATTTTAACCAATTAAAATCTAATTAGTGGCATGTGGCTAATGGCTACTGTGTTGGCTGACGTGACCCTAGCCCCTTAGCCAGATGTGGAAAGAGTCCCCAGAAACCTGGCAGAGAGTTTGACTTGTATTCGAAGTTCATTGAAGATTGGTTAAGTGAATGAATGCATGTGTACATGAAGAAATGAGTAAGAGGCAGACTCCAGAATGCTTCCATAGTGTGCGAACGGGACACTAATGGGATGTGTTGACGGGCATGGCAGAACCTGCTGGGGAGCCTTGGTGAGAGATACGGATGGTTCCCGACTTCTGGGCGTGGCAGCTCATTTGTCCAGTGCCACGCCCAGGCTGAGTGCTCTTCCCATGAGGCCTCTGCATCCTCATGGTAATCTTGGAGGGAGAGAGCTGTTCCCACCCCAGTGACGGAGCAGGAAACTGAGGCGCAGAGAGGCAAAGGGCTTTTCTTGGAACACACAACAAGAGGGGCCAAGCGTGAACAACTTGGGGCTGGTGCTGTTTTAGGTTGGCCTTTGACCTGTTTTCCCTGGTTTTCTCTGACCTTCAGGGCTATGCTGTGGTGTCCAGTGGACTCTTGTACCAGCAGCGCTGAGGGAGGACCAGTGCAAAGGCTGAAGGTGGGCCAACTCGCTGTTCAGGAGACCCTCTCACTTCAAGCCACTCTGGGGACTGAGGCAAAGTCACACTCGGCCATCACCAGCAAGAATGACTCCACTGGGACTGTTTAATCTTCACTCAGCACTTGGGTTACTCTTCTCTGGCACTTTCTGCCCCATCTTTTTCCCCTCTTCCCTTCACCTAACTCTCCACAGAGAGCAGGCTGCCCCTCTGGGTTGTACAGGCCAGCCCCTCTTGCATTAAACATCTCTTGAGCTGCATCTTCCAGCCAGGCCCGGCCAAATCTGTGTACACGAGGCCAGTTTTCTTCATGCAGGTCCTGTCTGCCCTCCAACCACCAATGCTACCTGGGACAGGGAGAAGACATGTGTGTATCTCTGCTGATTTTTGCCACTTCCTTGCCCAGAGGCCCCATATCTTGAAAGAGGACCCTGGAGCGCAACTTGAATGAACCGAGATTAGGAAAACCATGGTGACCCTTTAGGCACCCATGCCCCTGCCTGGTGGTATGTCTCACACTTGTCCCTCTTTATGGTGTTGTGTCCCATTTTATTACTAGAACTTCCTAAGAGCCCAGAGAGGCTGGGCTTGGAATTCCATTTTACAGATGTTAAAACTGAGGTCCATCAAGGAGAGGAATGTGTCCAGGTACCTCCATACTCATTGGCGGCAGATCCCAAGGGCTGTCTGAAGCCATCCTAGAATCCAGGCATTAGACAGTATCCAGTTCCCTCTTCTGTCCACCTATTTGTGTCCTTGTGCCACAAACTCAGGTGACAGGAGCTCATCTTATCAGGCAGTAGTTCCATTTTTGGTTTATTCTGATCACAAGCAGGTCCTTTGGGTTCCGTGACCATGTTCAGTTCTTTTTCCTTACGAAAGCTCTTCAAGCCCAATGGCTCTCACACATTGAAGGTGACTCTGTGAAGACCAAGGGATGCAAACACTGGCAACCCCGAGCCACGTGTGACTCTTCCAATAAATTAACCCCTTAGCCAGAGATTATACTCTTCACTGTTGAGATATGCAGGATTCATGTTCTGTTTATGTTTCCTTGTGGACTAGAAGGTGCTTGCCTTTCCACTGTCTGTGAGCAGAGTCTTTGGTAGAGTGTGATACTGTGTGATACTAGCTTCTCTCCGTTCCAGCGTTGCAGGCTCATCACTAAGTCAAAGTGACTGACTGAGGAACAGACTGAGCACAGGGACCTGGTGATGGGAGGGTAAGGGTGGTGCTGGAGGAGTGGAAAAGGGCAGATGAGAAGATCCAAATGCGTGTTTTTTTCTCAGGACTGCATGACATTTATTTCATTCAATTGCTTAATTAATTCACCAATCCCAGTTTTATTGGGGCACAGTATAAGCTTAGCTCAAGACTGGGTGTGGGGAAGACAAAAAGTTTAAGACACAGCTCCAGTTCATAATAATCTAGCAAAAGATCACAAGCCCAATATGTAGTATACATTCATCAAACTGTCAGGCCTTTGGTCCATCCACCCACCCTCTCAACCACTCATCTTTCCATCCACTCACCCACCTGCCCATCCATTCATCCATCTGTTTGCTTGTCTATTCATCAATCTGTCTATATGCCCATCTAGCCACTCATCCATCTCTTCATCTACCTGTACATCCATCCACCCATCCTCCATCCTTTCATTCATATATACATGCATTTACTCAAACATTTCCCCCCCAACACGCCAGGCTTTGTTGGTACACATGATGTGCCCAGTGCTGAGTCCAGCTCTTTTGAAGAGGAGGTACAGAATCACCTGACTCCAGCTCCCTGCCTAGAAATATGCCCTGATCTACCCCAATAGAGTCGGTCCAATCCCTAAAGAGTGCAGGTCAGCAATTCACTAAGATACCTGCTGGGTTCTAGGTGCTGGCTGCTGAAAGGGACAGGTGGTTGCTCATTCAGTCTGGGTCCTATCAGAAGATAAAAACCACACAGTACCTTAAATAGGGGACGTTTCAGATGAAGTTTTATTAACTGTGATCAAAGTGGAACTGTAAGAGAAAAGAAAACTGTGCCATATCTTTAAGGCTGAGGTAGAGCACAAAGGAAGGACACACATGCCAGGGGACTCAGATCTTCTTGGAGAAGGTATTGGCAGCCCACCCAGGATGCTCCCCAGTCTGGTCAGGCCAGGCCAGAGCTGGATAGGGGCTGCTGAGCAAACAATAGGCCACTTTGGAATACAGGTCAGGGAGATGATGACCTGCAAAACTGGCAGCCAGGCAATTGGAGTTAGGGTACAGCATGGGCAGAAGGTCTTCAGAACCCCCGGTGGGCAAACCATACAAGGGTCAACGGCTTTGTACTGGGTGCTCACGGCATTTGCACAAGGGTGCTGGCATGAACAGGAGGCCTTGACCTTTGTCTTTTAATTCCATTTTCCGTGAACTTTCTGAAGGTCCCTCGTGAGCACCAGAGTAGACAGGTTGGGGTTAAGGAGGATGCGCCGGTTTGGCTTTGCAGCAGGCTGTGGAGAGGCTGGCTCCAAGCTGAGGCTCCAGGGTTTCAAGATTGCATTCTGTATCCAGGCCTTCACGGGGTGTCCTCTCATCCATACAACATATCTGCTCCATGCTGGAAATCACAGGAAGCCACATCCCTCCAGGGTCCTCTACTGAGAGAGGTGGACATGGCGCTCACTGTAAATGAGAAATGTTTTAAAACAAAACATGCCTGCTATCTTAGAGCATCCAGTCAAGGAGCACATGGAGCTGAGAGGCAAGAGATGGGTAATGGACCAGTGGGACAAGAATGCAAAGCCCATCTCCACCCATGTGTGGCTCCTCTCACTTGAACCTTGAACGTATGAGGGGTCTTCAGAAAGTTCACGGAAATGGAATTAAAAGACAAAGGTCAAGACCCTTTCATAAGCAACTATATAAGCCAGAACTGAGGGTCCTGGAAAATCCATGATGTCATTTTCTTTTTCCTGATTAACTGAACAAAAATGAGTTCCCTTTAATGATTTTTTTTTTAAGATTAGGAAACAAAAGTCAGAGGGAGCCAAGTCAGGATGGTAAGGTGGATAGCCCAAGGGTTTCCATCAAAACGCGTAACATTCCCTTGTTTGATGCAAAGGAAATGAGCAGAAGCCGCCATTGTTGTGATAGAGGAGGGTTCTCTGGTCTTTTACAGCTTTGGATAACATTCTCAGAACTCTCTTATAACAAGCAAATATTACCATCCTTTCACTTTCGCCCAAACCACCAAGTATAATGCTTTGAGTGTCCCCAAAACTATTGCCAGGCCCTATGCTCCCGACCAGTCCTCTTGATTTCACCACTGGATACCATTGTTCTGACTGAGTTTGTCTTCAAGATTATCCTGGTAAAGCCATGCTGCAGCTCCCATTACAATCCGTCCAAGAGAGGCCTCAGAATCTTGACACCACTGGTTAAATATTTCCATTGAAAGCTCTGCTCGTCTGCCCCCTGATCTAGCCACAACAGTCCTGGCACCCACCGAGCAGAACGTTTGCGCAACTTTAATATTTCAGCCGGAATTGTGTGTGCAGAACCAGTTGGGATGTGTATGGCATTGGCTACTGTTTCTGTTCCTAACCGTGGATCTTCTTCAAGTAGGACACGGACAGGGTTGCTTCCTCAAAAATGGTCATGGAGTATCTGTTGCCGTGGGCTTCACCTTCAACATCATTCCAGGTCCTCTTTAAATGAGTTCTCCATTTGCCACCTGCTGATCTCTGGTGTGTGTGTGTGTGTGTGTGTCGGGGGAGGGTACTATCTTCATAAATGTTCCATAAAGCAGCACCCATTTCATCGTTCTTCCACCCAAGCCTCGCCATGAACGTGATGCTTGTTCATACTTGAGTTTTTAGCAGAATTCATGTTTCTGTAATAGGGGCTCGTTTCAAACTGGTGTTTTAGCCTTCTTAGTGCCTCAAACTAGATTCTGTTCTGAGATGTGATCACAAGTTAATGCGAATGTATTTTGGGGTAAAAATGGAAATGTATGCACACTTGTTCCCTACTGTGTATTTTCCGTGGGCTTTTGGAGGATCCCTCATATATGCTACACATTTCCTCTTTAGGTCTCACTGTTTACCCTCCCTGAGATACCTTTACCTGAACCTTTTGCTCTTTATCAGGCAACTCAGTTCAACCTTCCCTGACCAATAAGTTAAGACTAGCTTTTTCAATTCCCCAAATCCCCAGTTTCTTTCCTCCCTGTGACTCTGATGGCCTGCAATCTCACACCAAGTAAGCATGTGTCGTGGCTTCCTTCCCACCAGACCTCATCTGAGCAGCCTCTGGTTGTTCTCTGTGAGCCCAGGCTACACGAGTGCACGACACGTGGGTGGTGAGTGAGTTGTGTGCATGTGTTTGTGCTAACACTTGGTTCCACGCTTGTTCCAGTCCGAAGCTCCATCTAAGTCATATGGGGAGGCCAATCCACAGAAGTAGGTGGGGACTGCTGGATTCAGAGTCACCTTTGTTGAGTCCCCAGAGGGGAGAGGAGACATCAAGCTTTACAACTGGCCCTTCAGCATCTGAAGGGTGGGGAGAAAAAAGGGATAGTTAAGGAAGCTTCCCAAGGAAGGAGTCTTAAGCTGGGCCTGGAAGGATGGCTGGATTTGGAGCTGGAGCACAGAGAGCATTGTAAGGGCCAAAGCAGGGTGGCTTTGGGGCCCAGGAGAAGCAGAGGTCAGAGAAGGGGGCAGGTGTCTGAGTAGGTACTCCTTAGAAGGTCTGGTCTGGATTCTGAATGCCCTTGGGTCCATATTCAAGTCCACCCGCGCCACACATTTCTGCATGGTCTCAAGTAAGTTGCTTGATCTATCTGAGCCCCAATTTCTCAATCTGCAAAATGAAGAAACGTACAAAATACCTACCTACCTCATAGGATGTTGAGCCCCCAGGGGTAGCAGTTAAGGGTTGGGCTACTAACTTCAAGGTCAGCACTTCAAAACCACCAGCTGCTCCCTGGGAGAAAGACAAGGCTTTCTATTTCCGTAAAGAGTGACAGTCTTGGAAACTCACAGGGGCAGTTCTACCCTGTTTTATAGGGTTGCCATGAATGGGCTTCGACTCGATGGCTTGAGTTTTTTTTCCCCCTATAGGGTGGTGGTGGTGGTTAGGCAGCCTTGAGTCTTTTGCTGAGTCACAGTGACCTCTGGGCTATGACCTTTTCACAAGGCATCCTGGTGGTGCAGTGGTGAAGCAGGCCGGTGCTTAGACACTTGGGGGCTAACCACAAGCTCAGCGCCCTCCAGCCTACCCTGTATCCAGGTTGGCCTTGGGAGAGAGTGGTAGGGAGGGCCAAGGGACTGGGAGTCAGAGGCACCCTGGGGCGGGTCTGCGGTGTGAGGAGGATGTGAGGCCTGCCTGTCTGTCTGTCTGTCGGGGGCGGGCCAGCAGGGATCAAACGATGCTATCTGCAGTGCTGCTCAGGCTCTGTCTCCTCCAGCTGGGTCAGGGTGGAGACAGACTAGGCTCACCCAGGCCTGCCCTGGCCCTGGCCCTGTGCGGTATCAGGCAGGTCTGTGCTTCCCTGGCCTCCATGACCCCAGGTGCACTATGAGCACAGTGGCTGCCTTGATCTTGGAGCCCCGTGGGCTCCCTGTGGGATGAGTGAGGAGACCCAGGCTTCTAGCATACCCTGACCCCCCACCCCAGGGCTGCCCATGCAGAGTGGGGGCACCCTCTTCCTGAGGGCTCATGGAGTTCTGCGCCAGCTCTGGGGCTGGCTCTCCGTGGGACCTGGGCTCATGTGACCCACCCCCCAGGCTTGAAGCTGGCCCTTTCCACGTCCCAGCAACTCCCTGAAGAGGGCCCTCTGAGGTCGCCCCTCCTGGGCCATTCACTCCCTGAGTCCTACAGAGAGTCCCAGAGGGGCATCGGTCCTCATCAGGCCAACAAAGTCTCCTAAGCCTTCGCCATTGATGTACCCACCCCTACCCCACCCTACCCCGAGCCCTCTTTGCTCTGGTCTCTGACATCAGCTCCAGGATTGCTTTCTCAGAGCCACTTTCGGGCTGAGGACTGAGACCTTCCTGCCTACAGTGCTCCCGCCCCACACGTTGTGGGCCTCCCCAGCCTCTGTCCCCCTCAGAGCTAGGTTGGAGGTGGTTGATTTACTTCGCTCCACCGCCTCCTTTGATACTTCCCTTGAGGAAGGCACTTTGGTTCACAGTTTCTCCTCCAGTGTCCTGTACAGGCCTGGCATACAGTAGGTGCACCTTAATTGCTCGCTGAGGGAAGGCTTGACTGTGTACTTCATGCCTGGCCCCATGGGAGGCACTGGGAGAGGGGGTCGTATGGGCACCAGGCTGTCCTGACACTGAATCCCCTCGCAGGTTCCCACCCTCGTCCTCTGTGCTGTTTACCTTGGAGCGGGCTAACAGGTCACGTGAGCCTCGGGGCTCCCGTTCTCCAGGCCTCTAGATAATTATCTGGGCCTTATTAAACCCTTAATTACTCAAGCAGCTTATCAGGCTCCCGAATATAAGGGCTTCCCAGTCTCAGGGTCAGGACGCAGGGGTCAGTCAGCTTCAGGACTTGTCAGACTCTGCAAGGTAAGGACAGTGCCCTGACCCAGTGTCGTGTCCAGCCCTCCCACAAAGGAGGCAGCTGAGGCCCAGAGAGGGGAGGGGGCTTGCTAAGCCACACAGCCAAAGGTGGTGGGGTGCAGACTCAGAACCCAGCCCAGGGTTTCCCACCGACAGGCAGCCCCTCGGCAGGCAGTGCAGTGGAGGAGAACAGCACACTCCAGGGGCTTCCTCGGGGTCCACTCCAGGCCAAAGGGACTCCAGGAAGAGAAGCTCCAGGCCCTGCCTTGCGGGAACTCAGAGCCAAGACTCCCTGTCCCTCCCACCCCTCGGCCCCCAGTCTTTGCCAGGCAAAGAGGAGCAGCGAGGGAAGGGACTCCAGCTGGGAGGAGAAGGGAGAGAGAGCCGAGGATGGAGGATGGATGGAGGTTGGGGGTGAGGAGGCAGGAAAGACCCGTCCTGGTGGGGTGGAATTTGTGGTGCGAGGTCATATTCCAACTGTGTTCAAACAGATTTTTAAGATGGGTACTAGGGAGGTATGAGGGACTGGGAGGTGAAGGAAGATCTGGGGCCACTGAGGCTTGCAGGAGGCGAGTGAGCGGGTTTTGGATCAGGGAGATAGCGCAAAACCGGGGCGAAGTGAACCTTGTGCCCCAAAAGAAGCACCTGAACCAATAGGAGCCTTTTGTGGTCTGAGGGACAGAAACCCCTGCTGCTGCCGACAGGAACCTCCTTCACTCCCAGCACGGGTCTGGTCCTCCAGGGAGGCTGCCTGTCTTGAGATGGGCCTGCGGCAGGAGGGGCCCTGGCACCAGCCCGGCCACAGAGCTTCATGGATCCTCAGGATGATTTTCAAAGACGGGCGTGTGGGTGGCCCCTGGGTGTGTATTCCAAGAGGCTTTCAGGGCTGGGTGGGTTATTTGAAAGTTGGATGGGGTGCCAGAGAAATAGATCAAGCTTGGGTGAGGGGCCACGCTCTTCCCAACTGGTTACACGGGGCTCCTTTGCATCCTTCTGTGTCCGCCCAGAGATCCTCTCCCCCCTCGATGTCTCCCTGATGGACGGCGCGCACACCTGCCTTCACTTTAACCCCTATGGCTTAGTTCACCCCTTTCTCTCTGCCGCCCTTCACAGGCCCCCTCCTCCAGACCTCACCCCTCGGGTCGGGCAGGGTAGCTCGGCCATGTGCACCCGGGAGCCTGGTCTGCTTGGCACATAAAACCCCCAAGCCCCACCCCATTGAGTCCATTTCGACTCATAGTGACCCTAGACGGGGCTTCGGAGGCTGTACATCTGTATGAGCGCAGAGAGCCTCATCTTTCTCCCGTGGATTGGCTGGTGGGTTTGGAAGGTGGACCTGGCAGCTAGAAGCCCAGTGCCTAACCCACAGTGCCTCCAGAGCTCCTCGCCTGGCACACAGTACCCCAACAAAGCAGAACAAAGACCCATGGCCATGGAGCCGATTCTGACTCATAGCGACCCTCCAGGACAGAGTGGAACTGTCCCTCGAGTCTCTGAGCCTGCAGACCTGCAGGGAGCAGACTGCCACACCCTTCACCCCTTGGGGGCCGTGGGGTGAATTCACACTGCTCACTGACCAACTCGGCACCCACTTGGCCATCATAGTTACCTTCTGGTTAACAGCCGAGTGTTTAACCACCGTGCCTCTAGGGCTCCTTTGGCAGGTAGCAGGCCCTCAGTAAACTCGAGGTGAAGGAGTGGATGGATGCATGGATGCATGCATGCATGCATGCATGGATGGATGGACGCAGACCCAGCTCGGGCGCCCATCTCAGACTGCGTACCTTGGGCTCAGTGGCCGAGGCGCTGACCAACACAGACTAGCCCCCTCCATGGCTCCTTCTTGCTGTGTTGCTTTCAGCCAAAGATCACTCCTAAAACCAGTGCTTGGTGTCTGGCTGAGAGAATCTCAGGCGTTGGTAAGTAGGAGAGAGGGCAGCTGGGCAGGGTGAAGTGGGGGTTTTTCTGGGAGCCCTGAAAAGTTCGAGGTGGGAAGTCCCTATCTAGTTCTGCACCTCACCCTGCCTATGCGACCATGGGCCTGAGCCTCCGTTTCACTATTGGTGGGGCCATGTCGACTAGGGGGTGAGATTTCACTATTGGTGGGGCCATGTCGACTAGGGGGTGAGATTTCACTATTGGTGGGACTGGACTGGGGGGTGAGATTTCTGGGCTTGACTGCAGGAGGTGGGGATGCCAATTGTGGGGTACCTGGGCCAGGTCTATAGAGGGTCCCCTCACTCCCACATGCAGTTGGAGTGTTTCAAGTCAGAGGGGCTAGAGTCTTCTCTGTGGCCCGAGTATCACCTGGCTCTGAGTCCCACTCAAACCCACAACTACCTCCAGTGGAGCCTCCCACCAGCCCCATGCTGGTCAGATCCATTCCACAGAGGGGGAAACTGGGGCTTCGGGACTCCAAGGGCCCAAAGTCAACTCTGAACGTTCCGAGCCCTTGAGAAGGCAGTCATCGCAGTGGATGGAGTCCCAGTGGCTCCTGGGCTCAAGGTCTTCCTAGGGCCTGGTCTTCTCTGGGGGGCAGGAGGCCCCCAGGGGGATGAGTTCAGCTCCCTTCTGGCACAGGTAGAGCCATGCTGCGGATCCTGTGCCTGGCCCTCTGCGGGCTGCTGACAGGCATGCGGGCTGACCCTGGGGCCCTGCTGTGGCTGGGCATGGACCTCATGAACCACGGTGAGTGTGCCCAGCCAGACGAGGGGCTGCGGGCGGGAGGAACGTCCTTGCGGTAGGTGCCCTGGAGCCGGCTCTGGTGCACAGTAGGGACTCCGCAAGCAATAGAGAGAAACGCTGCCTGGTACTGTGCCACGCGCCCAAATGCTGTTGTTACGTGGGAGCCCACTGTTGCGGCCACTGTGTCAGGTCATGTCCAGCAGGGACCTCCTCTTTTTTGGGGGTATGTGTGTGTGATTTAAATTTTTTTAATGAATTTTATTAAAAGATCATTTTATTGGGGGCTCTTATAACTCTTTTTTCCCTTACAACTCATAACAATCCACACAGTTTTATCAAGCACATTTGTACCTATGTTGCCGTCATCATTTTCTAAGCATTTGCTTTCAATTGAGCCCTTGGCATCAGCTCCTCTTTCCCCCTTCCCTCTCTCCCCCTCATGAACCCTTGATAAATTATAAATAATAATTATTATTTCATATCTTACACTGATCAGTGTCTCCCTTCCCTCGCAGTTTCTGTTGTTCATCACCCCCCTGGGGGGTGGTCGTGATTATGTGTCAATCATTATAATCGATTCCCCCTTCCTCCCCTCTTTTTCCCACCTTTCCCCTACCCTTCTGGTATCGCTACTCCCATTCTTGCTCCTGGAAAAAGGGCCTTCCACTTTTTCGCTGACCCTCTACTTTTCCAAGCATGCTGTCCTTTCTCCAGGGACTGATCCCCCTGACACCACGCCCAAAGTACACCATCCTTGCTTCTAAGGAGCACTCTGGCTCCACTTTAGAATAAACCCACCAACAGTGTTACTTTAAGTTTCTCCTTTCACAGAGGAGGGAGACTGAGGCCCAGAGAAGGAGGGGGTGGCTTGCCGAGATTCCCTTCCTATGCAGCCTCTCGCTGACCCTGGTAGGGGGGGCTGGTGGGCACAGGGGCTGTTGGGGCTATAGCACAGGTTTCACCCCAACTTGCGGTGTGACTTCAGGTCAGTCACTCACACGCTCTGAGTTGCACCTCTGCCTGGACTGAATAAGTGTGGGAAGTTGTCCTGGAGGGTGGGGGTGCGGGGGGGGGAGCCCTTACTAAAACTCACGGCAAAGGGAGTCACATTCCGATGCAGTGGGCCAATGGCAGTTCTACCGGCTCAGTGTCTGCCCCGCCGCGCTGAGAATTACCCTGTGACCAAACTGACAGTGTTCCTCGTGTCATTTGGGGCCAAGGCCTCCAGGCCTGGGGATTTGGAAATGCTCTGCTTCAGGCACAGAATCTGCATTTTCACAAACCCCCTGGTGCCCCCGGAATCACCCAGGTCCGAGAGTGGCCCTGGACCCTGGAGACAAAGGTGATCCTTTAGCTTGGTGGTCAAGGGCTCGTGGTGCACCGCATGCTGTCTGCCCTAGTTCCTCTGGCATACTTCCGGCCCTGGGGAATTGTCCACTCTGCCATCTTCCCGCCTCTCCTCTCTGTCCCCGCCTATGTACTTACTGTACCCATACTGGACTGGCCCCTTTTCCACCTGCCAAATTCCCCTTTCCCCTTAAAGGGCCAAGTGATATGTCACCTCCACCTAGAAGCCTTCCCCGTTTCTTCCTGCCCTGCCTTGGGACCCCATGTAGTTCCTCCAGCTTCCGGGCCCACCCTGTGGTGGTGCTTGTCCCTCTTCACTGCTGCTGCAGGCGGCCCTGTCTCCCCCACCAGGCTGGAGGGGCGCTGGGCTGGCCCAGGGTGGGACACGGTGACTCTGGAGCACAGCAAGTGACGTGGACCTGGGAGATGGAGAGATTGGTCCAGGTGGGCAGGGGTGCTGTGAGGAGTCCATCTGAGTGTCCCTCTGGGTCCACCCTGCAGAGGTCCAGAGTGCCATGAAGGAGAGCCACATTCTGGAGAAGATGGCAGCCGATGCGGGCAAGAAACCCATTAAGGGCATGACCGAGTAAGCAGGGCCGAGGAGAGTACAGGGGGGCAGAGGGTGATGTCGAGTGGAGACTGCCTGGTGAGGGTTGTGGTGGGACGTGGGCAAGTCCCTGGGTCAGCCTGGGCCTCAGTTCCTCTGCCTGTGCGTCGGACCGTGGCTTGGAGGTCGTGAGACGGACAAGTCAGCGTCCGACTGCGGCGTGTGGCGGGCGCTCCCGGAGTGTACCAGGGATTGCGTGAAGACACTTGGTGACAGAGCCCCACGAATCGTTTCAACGCCAGGGGCAAGTTGGTCCTAGGGCATGTGCCATCGAGGACGGATTAGTAGGGGCGACCTGAAGGTTGTCCTGGGAAGAATTCTGGGGGGCCCTGGTGGTGATGTCTGATAAGCATCGGACTGCCAATAGCAAGGGCAATGGTTCAAACCCCCCTCCCCTGGCTGCTCTGTAGGAGAAAGACACGGCTACCTGCTCCCGTAAAGACTGGCAGTCAAAGCAGCACGGTACAGGGTTGCTATGAGCTGGAATCAACTGCCTGGCATGGCCTTTATCTCAGCTTAGCAGGAAGGAGGCCTGTGATCCACTAGCCATGGCTTACAAGAGGTCAGGGTGTGCAGGTGGAGGGTGTCTGTGCCACACCTTTACCACCCTGGACAATTTTGTCCCCGGGGGTCATTTGCAGTATCTGGAGACATAGGTGATGGCCCAAACTTGGGAGGGCAGAACCAGGTGCTCCTGGTACCGGTGTCTAGAGTGTAGAGGTCAAGGATGCTGCTCAAACTTCTACACTGCCCAGAATAGCTCCGTGACCAACAATGATCCAGCTCAACATATCAAGAAGGCTACTATTGGGAATCCTTAACCTAGGCAAATGTTCCCATCTTCCCAGTGGGGAAACTGAGGCTCATAGAGGGAAAAGGAGAAGTCTAAGGGCACACGACGTACCAGCCAAGTGTCCCACCACACACACGGCGAGGGCTTTTTGTGTACAATTGGTGGATGCCCAGTTCTTGGGTTGGTTTGCACCATAACCCCGAGAGGCATCTTCTGGTGGCACCAGACGAGGGGCTTTCCCCGAGGCCACCCATCCAGGTGACGGAGGAGTGGGTCGAGGGTCCGGATCTCACTTGTCGTGCTCTCATTCCTGTGGCTGCCTGTCGCCGCCCAGTCTGAAGGTGACGGATGTCCTGGTGCCTGTCATCACACTGAACTTCATACCCAACGTGGGCATCTTTCAGTGTGTGTCCACTGGCATGACCATCAATGGCAAAAGGCGAGTATGGGGCCAGCGACTCGAGGGGGGGTGCCCTCTCTGTCTCACTCCTTGGCGCATAGTTACTGCGTACCTATGGTGTGCACCTGTGGACGCTGGTCTGAGAAGATACAGAGGCAGTTCCTTCTCTGCAGGGACAATAATAAGACAATAAAAGGGCCAGGGAATCAAGATAGGCATCTAGGAAGCACCAAAAGCTGAGCTGAGTTTTGAAGGCTGTGTAGGAGTTCGCTAAGGCAAGAGGGAGGGGAAAGCCTAGGTGAGGACCAGGCCCTATCCCCTTGGCCTACAGGTATAGCCCCCCCACCCCCCACACATTTTTCCTCCCAGAGCAGCTGAGACTGTGGACAAAGAGGGGGCAGGACTAGTGGCTCAGGTGACAGGGAGACACCTCCCCCAGCCCCCCAGTGCTCACCCGGCTCTTTCTCTAGCTTCATGGGTGGGAACATGGAGATCATCGTGGTCCTGAACATCACAGCTACCAACCGGATGCTGCAGGATGAGGAGACAGGCCTCCCCATGTTCAAGAGTGAGGGCTGTGAGATCATCCTGGTCAGTGTGAAGACCAACCTGCCTAGCAAGTAAGCAGCTCTGTGCTGTGGGCAGAGAAGGCTGGTTCCACATGCACACAACACCCGCCCCACCCCCCTTCCTCAGCCACTGTACTTCCTCAACCCCATTCCTTCATGCCTTGTTTTTAAAATTCCTGACATTTATGCACCTGCTCACCTCCTGCTGTGCTTGTGTCTAGCATGCTGCCCAAGGTGGTCAATAAGTTCCTGGACAGCACCCTAAACAAAGTTCTCCCTACAATGGTGAGTGGCCCAAAGAGAGCCTGCCCTCCATCCCTGGGGTATAGATCAGACCTGGCAAATGACTCTTCTCTTGGGTGCTGACTCTGGTGGAGAGTGATGGGATGGCCTGCTGCCAGGAAGCATTCTGATACTGCGACTAGCTCATTGTGAGAAGGTGTCATGATTGTCCTAGTCATGTCTGCCACGAGCAGGGAAAGTGGAAATGATGGCCAGTCTATCACATCTCTCCACATTTGCTCAGGAGACCATTTCCTGGGGAATGAGTTGCCCTGGCTTTGAAGGCTGGAGTCAGGAGATCTGGGTTCTGATCCAAGCTCTGCCACTTCTTGGTTCAATGATCCCACCAGTCATTGTCCTACCTGGGGTCTTGGGGCACCACACCTCCCCACTGAATACTTTTAGCTGTGAGGGGTGTGGTCCTCCACACAGATGCCCCTATAGCGCAGCACATTCTCTGCTTCCAGATGTGTCCGGCCATCGATGCCGTCTTGGTGTATGTGAACAAGAAGTGGGCCAACCTGAATGGTGAGTGTAGCCCTGGCCATGTCCTCACACCCCACCAGGGACATCAGGATGGCTGGCCTTTGGTGGCCCACTCCCCATTTAAGTAGTTGTTTTCAGATCAGCCTTGGGGTTAGAGGAGGTCTGATGGGGAGCCTGAGGTCACAAGGGAGACTCTAGGGTCCTTGTTGCTCACACTTCCACACAGCATTGCACCCCACTCCCCTAGATGCCAAGCACAGCAGCCATTTGGGGTCCATTTATGAGCCTTACAACCCGAGGGATGATCCGGACAGGGCGATGGCTGATTCTCTTATGCCTTGAGGACCTCCATCATCTTGGGGGCCCGCAGAACTCCTGGTTTGGGGGAGAGAGAAACACAATCTCTGGGAGGAGGAAGTGTGGTCATCTCCCCAGTAGTCCGGTCTGGCATAAATCACTTCACACACCCCATCCCGACCCCTGACCCGATCCTCAGTTTGCTCATCTGTGTCACGGAGCCGAGTGGCACGACCCACAGCTGCCCGTGCTGTGGTAGCCCTCGGAGAGAGCGCATGCTCTGTGCCTGCAGAGTGACATGCGTGTGAGGAGGGCACTTTTCCAGGCCAGGCACCATCACCTCCCTCATATAGATCTTGGAGTTACTGAGGCCCATAGATGCTAACAGGTTTGTCTTGGGACCCAGAAGGCCTGGTTTCTGGTGCTCGGTCCAGGCTCCAGTGGCCTTCTCAGTACAGCTCCCAGACTCAGCACCTTTCTAAGTGTTTCCAGTCTTCCTCTTCCCACAGCCCCCATGCCCGTGGGCCAGGCTGGCACCGTCAGATACGCCCTGTCATCCATACCGACCACCACAGCCAACTACATTCAAGTGGACCTAACTGTAAGCCGTGGGCAGCCGCCGGGTGGAGATCTGAGCATTGCTGACCTGGGTGGGGGCTGCTTGTAGCGGGGCTGGAGGGTGAACAGGCCACCATGGGGATTTGGCCAGCCGTCAGGGCCTCCTCCCTCTCTCTGCCTTAAACACGAGCCCTGAGTCCCCAGGCAGATTCCAGGGGCTGCTAACTTCTCACTCACACTTTCTCCCGAGGCTGCTGGTTCCTATCAAACGCTCCTTGCCCACTTGTGCCCTGCTGCTGCACAGACTAGGGTACAGAGAAGAGACAGGGCTTGCCTAGGGGGTCCACAATTGGGGTGATGGTGGCACTGGGCCAGGTCTCCAGAGCCCCAGTTGATTGGGAAAGCCACACCCTCTGGGAATGGTAAGAAATCTAAGGAGCCTTCCCGTGCTATTCTGACTTGGCCTGGCTTCTAAGATGAAAACCGGAAACACTCTGTATGAATGAGATCTCCAAATAGTCAGTCGGGCTGAGCACTCATGGCAGGGAGGACTGCCAACAGTCTCGTGAGGACTCCTCTCTCTCCTCCCAGGTCTCAATCTGCCCACCTGTCTGCTGGGAGGGGTGGGCCATTGCAGCCTGCTCTGGTTCTAACAGGCAGTGACTTGATTAGGGATTGGTCTGAGCTTAGGTTGAGTGTCTTTCTACTGCCGCACACACAGCCTGTGGTGCAAGAGTCAGAGGGGAACACCATCAAGCTCCCTGATGGCGAAGAGGCCTTCGCAGCCCCCGGGGACTACACTGAAGGCTCGTCACAGCTACTGCTCTCTGCTGCCTTCCTCACCGGCGAGCTCACCCTCCTGCAGAAGTCCTTTGGTGTGAAAATCAAGGACAAAAAGGTGAATGGCCCAGCAGTGTTGTCTCCCTCATCTGCATCTGCCCTCTGTCATGACAGGTCCTACTGGGTTGTCTCTGCCCAGAATCATCCTGGAGTTGTGGGCTATACCAAGGCTATACCAAAGATGGTAGGCTTGGCTGGGGTTCCTGTTTTAAGTCCCTCCCATTATCTATGATCTGTCTGTCCCTGAAACATCTAGCTGTCCAAACAACCAGCTCTGCATTCATCAGCACACACCTCTCATGCCTTATCCTGCTCTTTTTATCCAATTATTATCCACTTGTCTATTTATAGTCATGCTTTAGGCCAGATCCTTCCAACTATCATCCATCACCCATGCCTGTAGGCCGTCCATCCAACACCCAGAACAGGGCCTATTACGACTGAGTGAGTGAATCTCTGGATCTTCTGGTGACTGTCTAGATAGACATCTACCTATCTATCTACCCACATAACTCCCCATATTCATTGTCATAGTCATCCATCCATCCAACCATCCATCCATCCATCCTCTCACCTTTCTAGCTACTCAACCACCCACTATGGTACCACCCATTCATTCTCCCATCTATCCACCTGCCATCCATCCAACCATCCATCCATCCATCCCTCCATCCCTCCATCCTTCCATCCATCCATTCTCCTATCCATTTATCATTACACGCCACCATCTTCCCAGCCAACCATTCTCCCAACCCATCTGCTCACTTTCCCCTCCAAGCACATGTTCCCAGCATCTGACCCTGTGTAGGTTCAGTCACCCAGGAGGACATGATCTAGTTGAGCACAGAGCTAAGCACGAGTGAGCAGTGTTGTGGTGAAGGGAACCTCCAAGGGTCTCTTACTGAGCGAGAGCTGTTTATTTGATGGATCGGGGAAGACTTCAGCTACCCTAACCTTGACTTTCACTTTGTAGATTGGTTCGCTGCCCCCCCTAACCACCAAGACCCTGGCTGGCTTCATCCCTGCAGTGAGTGTCCGAACCACACATGACCAGCATGACCTGTCCTGCCCTGTTCTCCGCCCGTGGAAGGGACGAGGGACTTCTGATGCAGCTTTTCAGTGCCACATCTCCCTGTCTGACATGAGAGTATCCTGACTTCTCCATAAAGTACTTTTTTTGGGTTTAGCTCCAAAACAACAGAGACAGCTTGGCCCTTGTATACTGCACTATGTCCATCAGAGAACTGGTCACCTTGTGAATTTTGTTCTTTCTGTTTCCCAATAGACACTCACCAGCCTTTGCAGGTGGCACCTCCTGTGCCCAAGGTAGAAATAGCCTGTGCCAGGAGAAACCCCCGGTGTCAGCTGAAGCCCCCAGTCTGAGGGCTGGCCTTGATGGGTCTTCCTCGGTGTCTGTAGGTGGCTAAAGCCCATCACAAGTCAAAGCCCTTGGTGACTCAGATCAAGATAAACAAGCCCCCAAAGGTCACCATGAAGTCAGGCCAGAGTCTGCTGCACCTCCACGGCACCTTAGAGATGTCAGCTGCTCGGCGGAAGGGCAAGGCGCCCGTGTCCCTGTTCGTCCTGGAAGTGGTGAGTGTGGAAGCAGACTCCTCATCATCTCACTATTGTGGATATTCAAGGCTAGAGGGAGGGATTTCAGCGGATGGCCAACCAATGGATTGGAGGGCTCTTGGTTAATCCCAGGCAGATGGTCTTAACCTCCAGGCACGGCCATCTGACGTCTGACCCATAGTTCCGTTCTGGAACACTTGAGCAGCTCACAAGACCAACAAGCTGAGGACCCGTGGTTTAGCTCTTCGTCTCTCTCTCCCCTCCCTCCCGCACACCCACCTTGAACACCCATTAGCATCTCCATGGGCAGGGAAGGATTCATCTAGGGGATCGAGGGAATGCAGTGAGGTCTCAAATCCAGTCTTGGACTTCCGAGAGAAGGTGACGTCTAAGGTTTTGAAGGATGAACAGAGTCTGACCCAGGAAGGGGGGTTGTTACTGGGAGGTGCAGAGCCCTTTAGGCAGAAATCCTGGCATGTGCAAAGGCCAGACGCTATAACACAATATAGGCAGGGATTTGAAAACCTGAGCCAGTTATTTCATTTAGGGGTAGCAGCCTTGGTGGCCTAGTGGATTGTGAGTTGGACCACTAACCATAAGGTCAGCAGTTCAAATCCACCATCTGCTCTTTGCCGGAAAGACGAGGCTTTCTGCTCTGATAAGGATTTTGTAGCCATGGAAACCCACAGGGGGTAGTTCTACTCTGCTTAATCAGGTCACTATGGGTCAGAATCAATGTGATGCCCGTAAGCTTGGGTTTTGAGTCCTGTACCAGGTCAGGTGCCATAAGGAGTCTGGGCTGTGGGCCTGGGGAAACTGGGCAAAGAGGCGGGCTCACACTAGGGTTCCACTGAGTCCTGCTTTGTCATGGCAGTGGTGGTGCTGGAGAGGTGGCAAGGCCAGGGTTCCACTGTCTTCCCCCTGCCCTCCCCCCAGCACTTCAACCTGAACATCCAGTTCTCAGTGCACGAGGACAAGCTGCACCTGACCACCTCGCTCAACAGGTATGAGCCTGCTGCCTCACGCTGCCATCCCTGCACCCCATCCCGCTTCCTGCGGGCCCACTCAGCGCAGCCCTCGCTGCCCGCTGCTCTAGTCCCCATGCCTGCCCTACACCTTCAATAGCTTCCTGCCACCTCGACAAACTTTGCCCAGTGCTTGGTCTGCTGCCAGCCCTTCTCAAATCCCCCAACTTCCAGTCTCACCATCCCACTTGGCCCTTCGAGATGAAGTCTGCCCACGGGCCTATGTCACCTCCTCCATCCACAGACCTTTGCCATCTAAATGTCACCTGTCAAATGGCACCTCCTCCAGGAAGACGTTTTGTAGACGAATAACGGCTGGTGTTTATGGAGCTTCTTTCTGTCTACTGGCTTGGCTACTGTGGTCCTTAATCCCACTCCATTCTCATGCTCTGGGGTGGGGGTGGGGATCCTATTCACATCCAAGCTTTCTATCCAGTGGCTCATTCAGTCCTGCATTTGCCCCACCCACTGATCTGACTTGTATTAGGCCATGATTCTATCACTTGCAAAAAACTGAATTATGACTTTGATTTGCTTGAGCCCCAAAGGAAAAAATTGCCGCGTATAATGGAAACCTCTAAGGGTAATTCTGCCTTCAGGCATGGCTGGATCGAGGTACAGAGGCAAAGACCTCGAGAGTCTCTCTCCCCGCTCCCTTTCCTCTGCTATCCAATTTGTCCACTGAATTCTTAGTGTCCTTCTCTCTATTTGGTGGCAAAACGAGCCTAGCAACAAGGGGCTTCATGTCAATAGTTCCCACAGAATTACCAAGTCACATAGTTAGCTCTAAACCAATCAATGGCACTAGGAAATGGAATGTTCTGATTGGTCAGAGGGGAGTCAGTACTCATCCTGGGGCCTCTGGGTTCAGCCCCACCTGAATCTGTTGGAATGAGAGTAGAAAGTGGGAGGTTTGTTGCTGCACTGGAAAACAGATGTTGGGGCAGAAGAGTCACCCGTTGACCATCGCCACATGGCCTGTTCTGTTGCCAACATGGACTAGTACCTACCAGAGGCAGGTGAGGGCTCCCAACTCCAACACTTGCAAGGCTCTGCGCCTGTTAGGCTGCAAACCTTTGCACACCTGGCCCGAGGCAGGAGAAGGGAAGAGACAGGGTAATGAGAGGAGGCACAAGAGAACGGGCTGCAGTGAGAGGTGGTGAGCGCTCCATCAAAGGTAGCATGCAAGCAGAGGCTTATGAGCGCCTGTCTGGAGGTTGTCGTGGGGACTCCTGCGTCAGGGAGGGTTTGGGTGCTTGGGAATTCCGTTCTCCAAGGCGAGGGATGCTAACTCTGACATGCCCTTTCTTCTCTCTCCCCACTGCCCTCCCCTTCACAGGTTGCTGACCCTGACCCGGAAGTCCTCATCAGTTGGCAAATTCGATGTGAGTGTCCCGGTGCTTCCGCCTGACCTGGCCTGAGGGCAAGACTGCAGCAGGGTCATGGCGGGCCTGGGGACTCTGATTTCTGTGTGACCTTAGGAAAAGCCCTTGGCCTCTCTGTTCCCTTTGTTAGATGTTGTCTTGGGCAGTGGCAAGTCAGGTTGGCCCTTGTTGGTCAAGCTATTATTTTTATTAGTTTCTTTGGCCTTAGGGTCTAGCAGACTCTGATCTCGAGGCGCCCCCTGCCCCCTCCAGCCCTCACTTCCCTAGAGTCAGTTCTGATTCATAGCAGCCCTGGACAGAGTAAAACAGCCCCCTGTAGAGGTAGATCACCTCTACAGAGCAGCTTCTGAGTTTGACTGGCTAGCCTTGTCCTTAGCAAGCCAGCTTCTCTCCCACTCGATGCCTGTCCACCTGGCTATTGCTTCACAGGATCTCACTGCATCCTCAGAGCAGCCCTGGGAGGGGCTGCTGTTGCATGCCGCCTTCCCCGATGGGGACAGCGAGGTGCAGGGAGGCGGTGAAGGCAGGACTGAAATGGCTTCCACAGAGCCCTGCTAGCTCCTGAGTCTTCACTTCCCTGCTCCTTGACCCAAGCTCCCATGTGTCCCTTGAACAGGGCCCTAGAACTTGGTGAAGAGCACCAGCCTGGTCCAGCAGAACCAGGGCAGAGGCCCTGCGTTGACGATGCGAGATTTAATGTCTCTACGACTCGTTCCAGGGCTTCAGAGCCCAGCCTGGGAAGGGGCTGAGAAACATTGTTGCACGGACATAAATGTTTTCTCTCTAATCCCTCAGGAGCAGGACCTGACTGGCTTCTTCACCGATTATCTCCAAGAGGCCTACGTCCCAGTTGTCAACGGTGAAGGCTCCGACAGGCTGTCCTGTTAAATGCGCTGGTGTCAAGAGGCACTTCCAGCAGGGGGGGTGCCTCTTGGGTGGTCTCCGAGTCCCACCAGGAGTTCTGAGGCCCTGGGTGGGGAGGGTTGCTAACTGTTCATACAGTCATGTGAACTTGAGACCGGGGAAATCTTACTGCCTCCTGCCTGGAGACAAAAGCCTCTTTCACTGTTGGCACTCTGACCTTGACCCCAGACCATGAGCTAGATTTTGACCCAGACCTGGGATGGTGAAGACCCAGAACAACTAATATGTGAGAGTATCAGGCGGTGCTCTCTCTATGTAGCTATCAGACATCAATAATCAATCAATGCACCATTTCTCACCGCTCTGCGCCAGGCAACTGCTCCTTCATCGATTGCAGAGCAAATAGATTAAGCTGAGTCTTACTGTATTTCTCAGGTGTGCTCCAGGTTGGGTTCCCGCTCCCGGACTTCCTGGGCATGAATTACAACCGGGCTGAATTGAACATAGTGGAGGTGAGGGGAGAGGCTATGGAGGGCAAATCAAGCGATGCTTTGGGCCAATGGGTGGGGAGAAAGAGCCCTAAACAAACTTGAAGGGAGGGCTGGGGCAGGGAGTGCAATCCTACAATCAGTGGATCCGAGCCCTCTGCCACCTCAGGGAAATGACTTCACCTTTTGAGACCCCCATTTTTTATGTGCATCCAACAGCGATGGCAGTTTGGGCACCGCCCTCAGGTCTTTCCTGAGGGCTCACTGAGCTCATGCCCTTACCTACAGGTAGACTGTGGCACATGGTTCAGTAAAGGCTCGCTTTGCCTCGCCCGCCAGGCACAGTGAGCATCTCCACTTTGCTCCACTCCGGGAGGTAGGGCTGGTTTGCTCCACTTGAGAAGATGGAAGCACCTCCCCTGGGGTCACCAGGCGTGTCCAGCTCGACCTCTGCTCCCCATCACATCTCTGGTCTCCAGCCCACCCCCATCTCTGGCTGGGCTTGTCACTGTCCCTCCTAATGCCGGCTCTTTATCTCCGGCCAGAACGCCCTGATGCTGAATTTGAAGTTGGAGTGACCTTGGAAGAACTCACCCGCCAGTTGCCTGAGCCCCACCAACTGACTGTGCCCCCTGGAGGGGGTCTCCCGATTGGAGCTGGAGAAGGGGCGGGGGGGGGGAGAGGGGGAGGTGGCCTGACCTCATACCACCAGTAGCTGCTTCCTTCACCTATAGAGTGAGTGGGACTGGCCTGGGCAGGGGCCATGCAATAAAGAGGAGGAAGGCCCTTTGAACACCTGGTGTTCCAGCCTCTTTCTTTCTGGCTTCTCGGGGAGGGGGCAGCCGGTCATGGTGTTGGGGGCAGGTTGGAGCTCACGGAGCACCGGTAGAATGCCACAGTCTACCACCATTACATTCAATCCACCCAGGACTCCACAGGCAGAGGGCAGCACCCCTATTTTGTAGGTCAGGAAATGGAGGTCCAGGGAGGCTAGCACCCTTGCCTAAGGTCATACAGTTTAGGAAGTATCAAAGATCTCCCACCCACCTCACCTGGCTCCTACATATCCCCAAATCTGAGAGACTTGAGGCCAGCCCAATTCCCAGGACGCCTGCTGAGTGCCTGGGATGTCACCTTGCTTAACCTTCCCAACAGCTGAGGTCGTTAGGAACCATCCCCATTTCACAGAAAAGGAAACAGAGTGCCTGGCCCCAGGATACCCTAGCAAAGAAAGCCAAGGTCTGGGCTCCAGAGCCACCTGCCTGGCCTTAAGGCCTCCTGACTTACATGTGCCCTGGGCCAGGCTCTTCACCTCTCCAAGCCCCAGAAAGGAATGCTAGGGGTACCAACCACAGCAAGGCCATCATGAGTCATGAGTCAGATCCTGGATATGCTGACTGGTACACACCTGTCCATGACTGTCAGCCACAGGTGCGGCTTTGAGGCTGTGCAGGTGCGAGAAGGGGTTAAGCGTGTGGGAGCCAGAGTGCCAGAGTGTGGGCTGTGAAGGTGTCAGGGGCCGGCTTGGACGGGCCCTGCATCTCCAGGGCTGGAGGCTGGAGTGGGGGCTGGGCGAGGTCTCGGGGAGTCTATGTCCACTTGCTGGTGGCCTTTGTCTCAGAGAGGCCACGCATGTGGGAGACCTGATGTCATCTTCCCCATCACCTCTCCTGAGACTTACTCTGATTCGTTTTTTAAATGGACTCTCTTGAAAAATAAATGTGTTGCAAGTGGGCCCCGAAAATCAATGTGATTAGCTGGAACTGGGATAAATATTCGTTAGGGCGAGAGAGAGAGAGAGAGAGAGAGAGAGAGAGAGAGAGAGAGAGAGAGAGAGAGAGAGAGAGAGAGAGAGAGAACCTCCTATGATCAGCTAGTGCTCTAGCCCTGGAAGCTATTGAGCTATTGGGGGTGATGGTCATGTGCCTGTGTCTCACTGGGGATGAATCCTTGTGTGTGTGTGTGTGTGTGTGTGTGTGTGTTTGGGGTGGGTGGGGGCGCACTTCTAGGGGGTCTCTTCAGGTAGGTGGATCTGTGTCTCTGTGGGTGGCATGGTGGACAAGAGACCAGCATTCTGGAAGCTGGAGGGCCCTGGTAGCTTGGTGCCAGCCATGCTAACTTGACCCAAGTCCATGCCTCAGAAGAGGGAGGACCCTTCCTGGCCTTAGTCCGGATGCCAGGGCCACCCCTTATCCCTCACGGTTGGCCCTAATTGCGTCATCCATCACCTCCCTGGGCCCTGGGACAATAGCAGCCTTGACACAGGCTTGGCGCCTGGGTAATCCCTGGGTGACTGGCGCCCGACTCTGGGTATGCCAGAGACGCCCCTTCCCGCCCCTGCCTCAGAGGCTCATAGAGCACCCTTATGGCTACCTACAGCCTCCCCAGCACTCTTGTCAGGTCCAGCCTGCACCTGGGGAAACCAAGGCACGGCTGCTCACATCAGAAGGCCTGGGCTCTTATAGCAGCTGGGTTGGGGGCTTGCTGTGTGGCCTTAAGCAAGCCACAGCCCCTCAGGAATCTCATGCGTACAATGGGAGCTAGGGGTTGGGCTAGCATGCAGAGCCCTGTGCTGTGCCCCCATCCCCTGCACTGGAAGCAGCAATGGAAAGTCTGCCCACTGTGTCCCCGTGGGTGCTGCTCATCTGGAAGACGCCCATCACCCTGGACCAGGAAGTGGAGGCTCCAAGAGGTGGAGCAACTGGCCCGAGGGCACACAGAGAGGGGCAGCTAGTGAAGATGGCAAGTGCAAGACTCTGCCAGCCTGGCTGGTCTCCTCTATGCCCTTGGGGCAGCCGCTCCCCCTTGCCGAGGCTGGGCCTTGGAATATAAATGGGGACATAACAGTGTCCATCCCTCCTTGTCTGACGTCTAGATGGACAATCCCATGCGAGGCGGCCCTGACACAATAAGTGCTCAATAAATCCTTGGTGTGAAGAGGGAATACTGGCAGTGCCGGGTGCTGGTGAGGATGCCGCTGAGTGCACTGTGGCGGGCACTGTCCAGCGGCCCAGCCGCCTTGGGGGAACAGGGACAGTATCCAGCAGGACTGGACCCCTGTGTGCACTCCTGTGACCCACCAGTTCCAGGCTGAGAGAGCTAAAAAAAAATAAACACACAGCGTTTGCAAACACAGACTGCCTGCAAGAAGGTTCACAGCAGCTCCGTTCAAATCGGCCAGCAACTGGAAAGAGGCCAGGCATCTGTCTCTACACGGGAGGACGGAGAAGAAGCTGGGGCGCCTCACACAACGGAGTAGTACGCAACAAAGAAAAGGAGCGGGGCATCGCTTCACCTACACACGATGGGTGAATCAGTGCCCTGGTGGCACACGGGGTTAAGCCCTTGATGACAAGTCCAAAGGCTGGAGGTTCAAGCCCGCCCAGCCCCTGGGTGGGAGAAAGCCCTCTGGATCGGCTTCTTTCAAGATGAGCCCAACTGGGCAGTTCTCTTGGGTCACATGGGTTTCCAGTGATAACAACACATGAAAGCAGGGCGGGGCGGTTCATGGTAGATGTCTCAACTTCCTTGCAGAGACAGACCCTGGTTCACCTCCCAGCCAATGCACGGCCACCACCCATGAGGGAGGCAAGCACGTGCCTGTAATGCTGGGCCAGTGAAGCAGAGCTGCCAGACTGAGACGAACGAGCAGAAAGGCCTGGTGATCTCTTCTGAAGGCCTGGCACTGTTGTACACAGCTGCTACAAGCCGGGGGCTAACGCCAACGAGGATGTGGATGAGACCCACCTGCAAAAGTGCGCATGCCCATCGAGGCGATGCAGACCATCCTGGTCTCATCCATGTCCTTGGGCAGCGGTTACTTCGGAGGCAGTGACCTGGAGGCCACACCTGGTGGGAGGCCCAGTTTATAAAGATGAATTATGCCGGGCCCCTTTCTGCTCATGTTCTGTGTGCCGCAACTTAGAAAGTCAAAAACGTTTCTGTACAGAGGGTGGTCTGGGTGGTGGCTGGGTAACCTTCAGAGTGAATGGCGTCCAGAGATTTATTGAGGAACCTGGCCCCGCCCACTCCGATGACTTGCCACTATCTTCACCACTGTCCAGCCCAGCTTCTTGGAAAGGAGGAAACTGCTACCCATGGTTCGATTCATTTCGTCTCCCTGCTCCCTTCCAGATCCTGTGCAGGGGGCAGACCCACAAATAAAACCACACAGACCCACCGTGACCCGCCAGCGCACAGCAGACCCGAGAGAGGGCGTCCCGGGAGGCTGTGGGACCAAGGTGGCACCCAGCCACTTTGGGGGTCAGGGAAGGCTTCCTGGAGGAGGTGATGCCTAAGCCCGTGTTTGCAGAAGAGTTGTCACTAAAAGCCACGGGCACCTGGCCTTGGCCTCATTGCCCGCACCACCATTTAGCCTTACTGCCCTTCTTGTTGCTCCTGGAATGCCCCACTTTGGGGCCATGGTAGTTGGGGTTCCTTTTGCCTGAAAAGCCCTTTTCCAGGACCCCACCCCCACTCTGCCTTGTCTTTTCTAGGCTAGCAGCACACTTGCTGTAAATATTCGGCCTCCCTCTGGCACCTTCTGGTCACCATACCCCTCCCCACTGGCCTTTACCATCAGCGGACTCACCGGGCAGTGCTACTTGCTCTCTCTTGGGCTTTGGGTTAAGCATTGGGGCATTTAACTGCAAGGTTGGAAGTTCAAATCCGCCAGATGAAGCTGTCTGCCCCCGTGAGGCCTTACAGCAGCGGTTCTCAATCTGTGGGCCGTGACCCCTTTGGGGGTCGAGCGATCTTTTCACAGGGGTCGTCTAAGACCATTGGAAAACACATAAATATTTCACAATATATAATTACATATTATTTTGTGATCAATCACTATGCTTTAATTATGTTTAATGATGTTCAATTTGTAACAACGAAAACACATCCTGCATTTGCATTACGATTCATAACAGCAGCAAAAATTATAGTTATGAAGTAGGAACAAAAATAATTTGATGGTTGGGGGTCACCACAACATGAGGAAGTGTATTAAAGAGTCGTGGCATTAGGAAGGTTGAGAACCCCTGCCTTCCAGTCTCAGACACCCACAGGTGCAGGTCTACCTTGTTTTAGAGGGTGGCTGTGAGCTGGAATCCACAGAACGGCAGCAGGTTGTAGCTTCTCTCATGATGTATTGCACGCGAGCCTGCTAAGCACTCGGAGTGCGGCAGGGGTGACGGGAGTGGACTTGGAAGACTCAATATGAGAAAAACAAAATAACGTCAGCTCGTTCATACATTTGTATGGATGACATGCTAAATGTTAATATTTTAGGCACACCGGGAGAAAGGCAGGCTTTCTACTCTGGCAGTGAGTCACAGTCTCAGCACCTCCGGGGCAGTTCTACCCTGTCCTACAGGGTTGCTATGAGTCGGCATCAACTCGATGGCCATGCAGGTTTTTGTTGTTGTTGGGTTACGCAAAATATACTCTTCAAATCCTTTCGCCGGTTTTCTTTCTCTGGTTTCTGAGCTTGGCAACTAGGAAGCCTCTCATTCCCATTGCTTGCATTTCCCCAGCCAGCTGCTCGAGGCAGGGGATTTGCCATCCCCTGCCCATCACGATGTCCAAGGCACTCCGAAAGTCCCTGAAGGAATGAACGCGTGAACGAGTGATTTTCTAACCACCGTCTGCACCAGCTTCTGGAAAGGAGATGAGGGCAACCTGCTCTGGTGCCTGGCGGCATCGGGTCTTAGGAGGAGGGTGGCCTTGGTGTCCGCCCCACTCCGCTGAGAGGGTCTTTCTCCAGGCCCCAGGGCCTCTGGGCCTCAGCGGGGTGGGGAGGAGCAGGCTGGATTCTGTGCCCCTTTGGGTAGCTCTTGGGGCAACCTGGAGGAAGACCTCCCAGGTGCAGCTGGCTGGGTTAGTGGCAGAGCCCCACCCCCAGCTCTGGGCACAGACCCCACAGCCCCCTCACTCCCCAGTCACTCTTCCCGTGGGAGGAAGGCTTAGGCCAGGCCTGCAGGGCAAACCACAATTTGCTTCTGATGTGACACATTGATGGATTTCTGGCGAACGGTGCCCCCTTTGTGTCCCCAGAGTTGCTGTGAGCATATAAGGGCTGCCCCCGGGCTCAGGTAAGTGGAGGAGCTGACAGGAGGCTGGGAGTCCCCACAACCCCCTCTGGAGCTGCAGGAGCAGGTAAGGCGACGTGAAGCAGCCAGGCCTGGTCTCTCTTCCCAGGCCCTGACCCCTTGACCACCTCAGCTGAATAACAGGTTCAGAAAGAATCATCCCTAGGAGGCGCGGGAAAGCCCCATTTTACAGAGGGAAGAATGGAGGCCCAGCAAGGCCAGGAGAGGACTGGGGGGAGTGGGCTCTGCAGGTCTGTGACAGGGCTCCTGGGATGCTCCCTCCTCATCTCTCCCTCCGCCTTGGAAGGCGACTGGTCTCCCGTTGGGAAGACATTTGCTTTCACCAGAGACCTGGAGGCTTGAGGGGTTGGGAGGGACACACTAAGGGCTGGGTGTGTACAGCCCAGACTGGCACCGGCTGCAGCAGGCATGCAGGGCACCTTTGCACCAGTGAGGAAGAGGGAGTCTCTCTGGGGGGGGGGGCACAGGATGAGTGACAGTGCATCTGGACGCCGGCCTCACTGCCCCCCTCCGTGGAGCATTTCTGGTGGCGCACATGGTTAAGCACTCCACACTTCAAGGGAGTCTCCGGAGACAGCCGTGGTGAGCTGCTTCCAAAGGGTCACACAGCCTTTCCTCTGCACTCGTGGGGTCGCCAGGAGTCCACTGGACCCGATGGCAACTAGCAACAATGGCGGTGGCAGCAGCATCAACAGTAACCACGCACCAGGGGCAGCCACGCCCTCCTGGCAGGCGCCCCCTCCCCACAGCACACACAATGCACAGCCCCTGCCCCCAGGGAGCTTACAGAACAAACACGTGGCCCTTGCAAACCGTGCTGGGTACCTCGGAAGCAATACTCCAGATGGTGTTTTGAGACCGGTGGGCTTCTTTAGACAAGGAGGGAGAGGGGGACCATGCTGAGGAGGTGACATTTATTTGAGGAACATGAAGGATGACGAATCAGTCATGCAAAGAACCAGAGGAACCTTCCAAGGTCCTGAGTGGGGAGCTTTGCAGTATAAGGAAAACCGAGGAGGCCTAAGAGTCAGGCAGGGGCCTGGTGGGCTTTATCCTAGGGCTCACTGCGAGGGCTTGGGTTTTAGCACATGAGCAGTGGAGAGTCAAGGAAAGGTCTAAGCGGGGAGACAAGAGGGACAAATGGATACGTGATTGGGTGGACAGACATAGACGCCAAAGGAATGACCCCTCTCCATGAAGCTAGTAAGTGAGTCATGCTTCCTGGTTTGAACACCCTCTGGCCTCCCACCCTGTTCCTTTCTCCAACACTGGGGGTGGAGGGGGGGAGGAGAGAGAGAGACAGGACACATTAAATCTAAGTGTTGGGTGTCCCCAGTCAGCCACGCCTTCTGACATGGCCTTGTGAGCCAACAGTGAAGCAAGCCCAGGAGATAAAGCCTCCGCCCTGCTGTCCTGGGGGAGGGAGGGCGGCCCCTTGGCACTCTCCCCATGGAGTCTGCCCTCACTGGGGCCACAGAGGATGAAGACTTGGAAGTCAGACGGACTCCCGCTTAGATTCTCACCATGTTACCCATTAGCTCTGCGGCCTTGGTCAAATCCTCAGGGCTCTCCCTGCCTCAGTTTTCCCATCTGTAAAATGGGAAGGTGCCCTGTAGACCGCAGAGTGCTCTGGAAGCTGCTTGCCTTGGGCTGGTGAGGCTTTCCTGGCAGTGAAGCTCGACATGGGCTGTGCCAGGTGGGACGAAGGGCCCCGGGGTTGGTGATGGGGAGGGGACAGGGGAAAGGCTTGCAGTGAGAGCTCTTTCCCCTCCTTACAGGTGTGTGGCCGACAATGTTAGGCGTGTGCTCTCTGCTTTTCCTCTGGGGTCTAGTGACTCCTTGCCACGGACTGCTCGAGACAGTGGGCACGCTCGCTCGGATCGACAAGGATGAGCTTGGCAAAGGTGAGCCTCAGGTGTGCGCAGCCTGGGAGGGGTCTGACTGGAACGGAGACTAGAAGGCTTCCAAAAGTTCACCGGGGGGTGGGGGGGCGCGGGGGGAAGAGGTGCGGGACTCACCATCTTTTAATTCCATTTTCCCACAAGCCTCTCGAAGCTCTTTGCTTTATGGGTATGCTGGAATCAGGTTGATATCTTTTAGAGGGCCACTGCAGGCAGCTGAGCGTCTCCAGGTGGTTAAAGGTTAGCGTTGGAGACTGAGATAAGTGATCAATTCACTGTCTCCTCAGCTGGGACCCTGGGATGGGGATGGGATTAGGGTTGAGGCCCAGGAGAAAGAGGCAGGTGGGCCAGTGTCTCGACCTCACATTTCTGGGCTGGGGGAAACTCCAGGCAGTCACTCTGCCCAGCTCAGGGCAATAGTCTTGGAAGAACAGGGTCATCCTGAACAGGAAGAACTTCAGGGAACCCACCTTGGCTAGGACAGTTCTCTCCAATCTGGTCTCTTCCATTCTGCCTTTCTCAAAAGCCTCGCAGGGCCAGGCTGGGGCGCCCCAGGGGGTAGGGATGGACCCTTCTTTTGACCCACGCCTCCAGTGGCTGTACGCAGCTCTCCTCTGACTTTGTCCTTCCTTCTGGTATTGTAGACCAGCTGGATGGGGGAGCCCTCCTCGTCAGACCCAATTTGCTGTGTAACTTTGGGCAAGTCCTGGGCCCTCTCTGTGCCTGAGTTTCCTTATTGGAGGGGAAGAGATATGAAGCGATCGATCAGTGTGCAGTCGGTGGATTTATTTCTTCAGACACTCCCTGAGTACCTTCCGTGTGTCAGGCAGGGTGGGCTCAGCGCAGGCTCAGTGGGTGCCACTGCCTGCATGTAACTTCTGGGGTTGGTTCTTTAAAAATGGTGTCCGGTAGGAGCTCAGAGGAACAGGGCAGCTGCCTGGGTCCTGGTGGGGGGAGTGGGAGGCCTTTCCAGCCCCTTCCTACCCCCCATCCTCTCTGCAGCCATCCAGAACTCGCTGGTCGGGGGACCCATTCTGCAAAATGTGCTGGGCACAGTGACATCCTTGAACCAGGGCCTCCTGGGATCAGGAGGTCTGCTGGGAGGCGGCGGCCTGCTGAGCTACGGCGGGGTGTTTGGCGTGGTTGAGGAGCTCTCCGGGTGAGTGCCCACAGGGGGGCCTAGAGGAGGAGCCCTCTGGCCTGTGCTGGGACTTACTTTGTTCTAATTTGGGGTTACTGGGCAGGGAGTCCCGGGACTTGGATTTGCAAGCTCATTGCGTGCTATTGGGAGTGAGACCCCCGGCTTTGGGGTCACTTCCCATCACCCACTCCATGAGCCCGGGGAAAGATGCTTAGACCCTCTGTGCGAACCAAGGTATCTGCACAGCTCTGTCTGCATCACCTTCAAACGAGCCCCTTCTCTGCTCTCAGCTCTTTCTGGCTTGCTCTGGGTTGTGGGGTGGGGATGGGTGGGGAGAAAGGATCAAGCCCAGAAGCTAAACTGGACTGAGGCCCTGGGAGGACACTTCCATGAAAGGAGTCTCCGTGCCTCAAACTCAAAACTCTGGGCACACAGCGACCCCTAGAGGACAGGGTAGAACTGCACCCATGGGTTTCCAGGGATGTCACACTTCATGGAAGTAGAAAACCTCATCTTTCTTCCAAGGAGCCTCTGGTCTGGTGCTTTGTCTTTATTAAAAGATCATTTTATTGGGGGCTCTTACGATAATCCGTACATCAATTGTATCAAGCATATCTGTACATATGTTGCCATCATTATTTTCTAAACATTTGCTTTCTATTGAGCCCTTGGTATCAGCTCCTCTTCACCCCCCCATGGCCCCTTGATAAATGATGAATTATTATTATTTCCATATCTTACACCTACCGCTGTCTCCCTTCCCCGTGGTTTCTGTTGTTTGCCTTCCTGGGTGGTGGTGGGGTATGTGATTATGTAGCCATCATTATAATCAGTTCCCTCTTCCTCCTCTACCCTCCCCACCTTCCCCCTACCCTCCTGGTGTCGCTATTCCCATTCCTGTTCCTGAATTCCGTGTGTCATGAGCTCTTACCTCTTATCTGTACTTGTGCACTTGCTCCGGTCTAGCCCGCAGTGAAAGGCAGGACTGGGGTCATGGTGGTGGGAGGGTGGGGGGTGAGGAAGCCTCAAGGAACCAGAGGAATAGTGTGTATTTCATCAGTGCTTTACTGCACTCTGCCTGCCTGACTCATCCCTTTCTTGTGACCCTTCCATGAGGGGATGTCCCATTGTCTACAGATGAGTTTGGGGCATCTGGCTGCTCTGCCAGCTTCTGTACCAGCATCATCTCACATTGTCTTTGCAACACCTCTCTGTGCTGGGCACTAGCAGTGCCCCGCTTTACAGACGAGGAAGCTGGGACCCACAGAGGCATGGTATCGGGCTCAAGGCCCACTCTTACTTCTATGTGCTAGAGGTGGTAAGATGAGTGTGGGGGGGGGGCACATTCAAGGCAAGCCTGGGCCCCACCTGGTCGGGCCTGATCCAGGTGCTATGGGGTGGGCAGGCAGGCGGGTAGCTGGAGTGTTGGAGTGAAGACTCCCTGGCCCCACGTCCACTGCAGGCTGAAGATAGAGGAGATAACCCTGCCCAAGGTGTTGCTGAAGCTGCTGCCGGGCGTTGGGGTGCAGGTGGACCTGCACACCAAGGTGGGCCTGCACGGCTCTGGGTGAGTGGCCTGGAAGGCCTCCCTCCCCCTTTCCACTCACTTTACTGTCCCACTCTCCCCTGCTCACTGTCCCCCCCTCCGACCCCTACTCTTTCTCCACCTATTGCTTTTCAAAGGGCTTCCATCTTACACATTTGCAGAGGGGTCTGCAAATGGGGCGAGAATGCAGGGTGTGGGAGAAGGGGGGTGGAGCTCACACAGAAGCAGCTCGAAGGGGGCAGTGAAGGGGTGGGGGTGTGTGCAGCTGGGGCGGGTCTTGGCTGGGTTGGGGAGGGAGGAGCACGCCCCAGCCGCGCCCTCAGCAGCCAGCCCCCTCGCCAGCCCCCTGGGCGGCCTGCTGCAGCTGGCGGTGGAGGTGAACGTGTCGTCGCGGGTGGCGCTGGGCGTGAGCTCGCGAGGCACCCCCATCCTCATCCTCAAGCGCTGCAGCACGCTCCTGGGCCACATCAGCCTGCTCTCGGGGTGAGTCCGCTGTTCCTACGCCCGTGACTTGGTTTTGTCTGGGGCGTACCGGGAGATCCCCAGGTTCTGACCCAGCGACCGGCTGGGCGGGGCCTGAGGGCATCCGTCCCCGCCCACCCTGCCGGGTTTCACTCGCTGTGCAGACGGCTTGGCTTTGGCCTCCCAGCCTGCAGCCCCCGCCACCCACCTAAACCCTCCACCCCTTTTCCGGCCTCCTGGGACCAGGCAGGGCAGGTCCGGACTGTCTGTGGTCTCACTATCTGCGGTTGTTCTCCCCCCCCCCCCCGCCCCGCCCCACAGCACCCAGCACTGACCCCAGGAGAGCCCTGTGTTGTGCTTGGGTTTGACTTCCCATCTGTATAAGGAGAGGCCCCCGGGAGGAAGGGTGTGTGTGAGGGGCGGGGGCTCTGAGTCACCCTGCCCACCCTGGCCTCTCCCCCTCTCCCCAGTACCGTTCAGGACCCCTGCTCTTCCCTACACACCCCACACAGCAGAGGCAAGGGGCTTGTCAAGTCAAGGTCACATCGACTGTGTTTGAGTCACGCTTGGATATGAGGCTGATCTGGGACCTCGCCCCAGCATCCTGTACCCACCTCTGGCCACCCTTGCCTGGTGTCTCCCTGTTCTGTCTACACTCCAGACTGAATCCTATATCCACCAGCCCCCAGACTTTGCTGGGTCACCTTGGCCAGTGAAGGGTCATCAGAAGCACCTTTTTCAGGGGGTGGTCACCAACTTACCCCTGCCCCCCATGACCTTTAAATGGGCTGGGTCCATCCACGTGTACTTCCCATCCATCCTCAGACCGTCCGTCCGTCCATCCATCCATCCATCCATCCATCCATCCATCCATCCATCCATCCATCCATCCATCCATCCATCCATCCATCCTCAACAAATAACACTTGAGCTGTGAGCCGGATGCTGTTCTAGGCCCATCTGTTTATAGCTGTGGGGGGAGACAAGGAGAGAAAATGCTCACTGAGCCTCCCTGTGCTCTCATGCACTCTCTGTGAGGTGGGCATGGTACAGGCCCCGGGGGACTGAAGCAAGTTGTGGAAAAGACTCCTCAGGGCCTGGGGTCCAGGGGTTCAGGTCCCAAAGCCCCAACCAACCCCACCCAGAGAGGACATGGGAAAAACCCAGGGACCCCAGGATCCACCTTCCCTGTCCTCTGCCATCGGGTGGGTGCATCCCCGGTCAGCGGTCACACCCAGACACCAACCCCCTCTGTCCAGGCTGCTGCCCGCACCGCTCTTTGGAGTTGTGGAGCAGACACTCTTCAAGGTGCTTCCAGGATTGGTGAGTGTGGGGCCTGCCCCTCCCCCCAGGTAGTGCCCCCCCCCGCGCCCCAGTTTAATATAAAGCTGGGCGCCAGCTGGATCAGATTGCACATCCCACCCATAGCCTTGGGTAATCCTATCCTAGCCTCCGGGGCTGCCACCTCTTGTCTTTTAGTGGGTCTGGACCCCAATCCTCTGAGTCCTGAATTTACAGCTCCTGAAGGCCAACATTCTCTAATTCCAAATTCAAGTCCCTTTCTTACCTCCTGGGAACTGCTGGTGGCTCAAGGGCTCTACTGCTAACCACAAGGTCTGCGGTTCAAACCCACCAGCTGCTCCATCTCTGCGAACGATGTAGCAGCCGCTCTTTGTAAAGCCTTACAGCCTAGAGAACTCTACGGGGGCAGTCACCTCAGTATCCTCTAGGGTCCTTCCGAGTTAGAATCTACTCAACGGCTATGGGGTTGGCTCTATTTTTGCCACTTATATTATTATTGACTTGATTTCCCCCCCCTTTATGTTAGCTTTAGATTATTTTCCTGTAAAGGGATTTGTTTGGTGTGGTGGTTATGGGTTGGGCTGCTAGGCATAAGGTCGGCAGTTTGAAAACTCCCAACCCCTCCTCAGGAGAAAGACTATGCTCTCTCCTCTTGCAAAGACTTATATTCCAGACACCCCCAGACCACACTGCCCTGTCCTATAGGGTCCCTGTGAGCCGGCACTGACTTGGTGGGAGCGGGTTTGGTGCGTAGCAACAACATCCAGAAAGTAAAATAATGTTCCTATTAACCCAAATCCAAACCCACTGTCAGAAGCTGACTGACTGCCCCGTCTTTCTACCGCGGGTGGCTGGTGGGTCCAAGCTTTCGGTTAGCGGCTCACCTCTTCACACATGTGTGTCAAGGTATCAGAACCTAGACACGTGATGACGAACCTGTCCAAGGATGTTGTCCATGGCCATCTCCAGCTTCCTTGGGGGGACCAGCCACACCCGAGGAAAGCCGGGGCTGGCCCAACCCTGCTTTCGCTGAGGCTGGAAGGGGCAGGGACTTAGATGTCACACAGTCATCTCTGCCTCCTGACGCCCAGGCCCCGCTCACCCTCGAGAGCCCTTGAGAAGAATGTCCAGGTGGGGCTGGCAGGGATGGGAAGAGGGTTGGCAGAACTGCCCAGGGCTTGGCGAAACTCAGCGGGAGCTGTAGGGGGTAGGGGGGAACTCCCAGTTGGGGTCGTCTAATTGCTGGGGATGTCGAATGACAAATTCTCAGGTGGATGTCAATGAAAGGGTGTGTGGATACCTCTTGAAACCACAGCCCTGAAGTTGGGTCCCTGGGAAAATTGGCCGGAAGACAGGTTTTATATGCCCTTGTTTTTAAAATCAGAGCCCCTTGCCAACATTTAGAGATTGGAGGTTTTTCTTAGCAATCCGGATTTCTGGCTTTTCTTATGCAATTAGCAAACCCAGCCACCCTGGAGCCTTCTACCTGTAGGTCATGCCCAGCTGGCGCCAAGAGGGGCTGCCTCCCCGCCCTATCCCACCTTACCTCATTCACCCAGCACTGCCCCTTCTGGCCTCCCTCTGCCAAATCGGTGACACGTCTGACCCACCCCGCCCCAGGCCCTGGAGTTTGGGGCTTCAGGTTTAAATGCCAAAGCCTTCTCTTGCCTCTCCGTAAACCGCTGTGCGACCTTGGGCAAGGTGCCCATCTTCGGGCCCTGGTGAAACAAAAGGGTTGAACTCCAGTAGGCTGTGGGTCTCAGGGACAGGGCTCTCACAGCTGGCCCGCCTGCCTGTGGCTCTCACGATGCTGGGCTTTCAGGGAGAATGCCGTGGTATAGGGGGTGGACACCAGGGCCAGGCCTGATTCTCTGAGGGAGGACAAGGGTTCCCTATCTGCTGGGGGGAACCTTCATTCTAGGGGTCTCAGGGTCTCTGTGACTACTTGGGGTTGGTTGAAGGGGCCTGAAACCTCAAAGGGAGCCACAGCCTCCTGTGAGGGCCTTACCCTCTCCCCAACTGGTCCTGGAAGTGAAGTGTGTCAGCCCCCAGCATCCTTTGGGGTTTCCTGATGGGACCCATGCAACAAAGAGAAGCAATGCTTGGGGGCTTGGGGAAGGGTCCTCTGCACCTTCTTACTCTGTCTTCTGAGACTTCAAGCCACAACCAAGGCACCAGCCCCCTCCTCGCCCCTTTTGCCCCCAACTAGCGTCCACATTCCATCTTGACTTGGTCCCTGGGGTCACGCAGCACATCACGTAAGGGAAGCACAGCTGCCTGCCCCCTGTGCCCTGCTGGGGTTCATGTGTTCTTTCTACCATGTCCGTCTCTTCTCACGTAGCTCTGCCCCGTGGTGGACAGTGTGCTGGGTGTGGTGAATGAGCTCCTGGGCTCTGTGCTGAGTAAGTTGGGGTCCAGCCCCCTCCTCTGTGTCCTCCTCTCGTCCACTGCCAAGGGGTGGGGGTGGGGTGTCTCAGGAGGAGTGAGATGGGGTAGATTCTGGAACTTTCACTTCCTCCTCTTACACTGCCCACTTTGAGAAGGCTCAATGGCGGCAGAGCCTTGGCCTGGGGGACTCAGAACCTTTCAACTCTCTGTCTTCTTGCGGGGTGGGGTTTCAGGAGACTATCTGGCCAGTGTAATTTGAATGACCTCCCTGGGCAGGCAGGATGACGGTCTCCCCCAGCCATGTGGAGGCACGGATGAGGTTCGTGGTCACACAGGGCTCAAACAAGTCCAAGAAGGGCCAGCGGGGTGGGCATAGGTATCTCGGTGCCGGCGTCTCTCTCTGTAGCGGTCTAGGTGAGAGGCAGGGAAGCAGTGTGGTAAGCGGCACCAGCTCTGAAGGACAGGAAGGCCTGGCTTTGAATGCCGGCCTCGTTCCTCCGTGGCTTGTGTGGCCTTGGCTGGCGGCTTCCTTTAGGCCTCAGTTTCTTTCTCCGCAAAATGGGATGATAGTGGCACTCAAGTGAATATTAAAATTGAGTCTGCTGTTATTGGGGCTTATGGAGTCTCCCCTCCCCCTCCCCCTCCCCCCTGCAGGCCTGGTGCCCCTTGGGGCTCTTGGGTCAGTGGAATTCTCTCTGGCGACACTGCCTCTCATCTCCAACCAGTACATAGAACTGGACATCAACGTGAGTGTCTGCGGAGGCCTTGGTGGAAGCTGGGTGTGGGGGCCGTGTTGAGGATGGCGGGGATCACGGCTGGGTGGGCGAGCAGTCCAGCGACCGACTCACGTCCCGTCTCCTGCACCTGCAGCCCATCGTCAAGGGTGTGGCCGGTGACATCATCGACTTTCCCAAGCCCCCGAAGCCTGTCAAGGTGCCCCCCAAGGAGGATCACACGTCCCAGGTGACAGTGCCGCTGTACCTCTTCAACACCGTCTTCGGACTCCTGCAGACCAACGGCGCTCTGGACATCGACATCACCCCGGAGCTGGTGAGGGTGGCAGCCAGGGATGCTGGGAGGAGGGGCGGGGCTCCCTGCCTTGTACCGGCGCCACACCAGCTCTGCCCATGCTCAGCTTTGTGTGGTCCTCCCCTCCAGACAAGTTTCTAGCAGGGGTGGGATGGGGACGGGGAGTGGGGGGTGGGGGGTGGACAGCGCACCCTTGGCTTCCTGTTCCAGGCCCTCCATGTGGCTCACCCTGACTGATTCCTTCACACAGGACTCTGGGAAGTCTCTGTCAAGACTGCCCTTTGACATGCAGCCAGTTCTTCATCCCAGGCTCCCCCCCGCCCCCCCCCCCAGGAATCTGGCTAAGGGGGTGGAGCCACACTTCACACTAAAGGGTGCCTGGTTAACATTCCTACTGCTTTCTGGGGGAAGATTTGAGTTGGAGAGAAGAAAAACAGGGTGGGACGGAGCCAAGGGTCCCTGGGTGCTTGCTCTGAGGCCACTTTGTATCAGTCGGGGGCCCCTCTCCCCACTCCCAGATATCTGGCCGACTCAGCCCCTCCCAGAGGCATTTTCTTGGTGCCAGATCTCTGCAGAGGCACTGAACTCTGACCCCCTGAGACCCCAGCGGATCAGGGGTTGGTCCCTCCCTGGATGTGGGGTCAGAGAGCACTTGGAGGGCCTCTGGGATTTGGGTACAGGGTCCTGAGTGAAGGCGGGTGTCTTCAGGGTCGGCTAATGGCTGCATGTGTCAGGGTGTGAGTGGACGTGAGTGTGTACTGTGGTGGGAGGGGGCTCTCCAAGCTCCACCCACCCACCAGGGATGACAGCGGAGTACCAGGAGAGTGTGGCTGTGGGTTTATTCCGTGAGAGCAGGTCTGTCTGAGAAGAGGATGTGGGTGGTTCAGAGGCTCTGGGGGCTGGCAGAATGGGGGGAGCTGGGGAGTCCATCTCTTTAGTGACTGCTACCCAGGTGCCTTTAGGGGAGGAAGGACAGAGCCAGTGCACCTTCCGGATAGAAAATATTTAGAAGTAAAACGGTAATTTTTCAAAATATGGAGTCAAAGGTGAGATAGGTCTGGGATTGGGTTGGGCTCTGGGGCCTTCAGGCTGGCAGCTCTGACAGACTGGCTTCAAGGTGAGCTGCTCTCTGACCCTGGGCAGATGCCTCAGTTTCTCTACTCCTCACATGGGGTCTCCAGAGCACCCGCCTCTCTGAGCTGCGGTAAAACTGACGTGATCAAGCCATGACAAGCCCCGGGCGTGTGCCAGGAACCTAGGGAGCACTCCGTCAGGGTGACTGGTGTTGTGTGGGGACAGTGGGATTCCTGGCTGTGGGTCGTGGGTGTTGTGTGGGGCCAGAGGATTCTAGTCCTGCTGTGCTCACGCCTCCTCCCATTTGGTCTTGGGTCCAGGTTCCCAGGAACGTGCCCCTGACAACCACAGACCTGTCGGCGTTGCTTCCTGAGGTGAGCAACTCTCTCATGTTTGGGAGACGCGGGCCCGGATCACTGCAGAGCTAATGAGTCCGAGTGCAACTCCGGAGTCTCTCAGTCGGCCTGTGTTCGAACGTTCAGTCCAAATTCATACTAACGTGTGAACGACTAATGGTGCTTTATTGTTCCCTGATAGCAGACTTCCCTTGGAGAGGAAAGACCAGGGTTTTGCTGTCCCCGAAGCCAACTGGGCATTCATCCTGTGGCTGCTCCTTCTCTGTCAGGCAGAGGGCAGGATAGGAAGGTTCTTTGCAGATGACTGAGTTCTCTCCCTCAACTGCCTTCTTCACCTCGGCCCTGCTCTTGTCTGTCCTCGGGAAGAAGACCCAGGGCATTAGTCTTAGGGAGGGAAGAGAGGGTGAAGAACAAGGGAGATTTGGCTGGTGGGCACTGGTACCCGACAGCCTCTGCTCTCCTATCCGTTCAGCTGGAGCTGGACTAGCCACTTCTTAGCTATGAGACTGAATTCATACTGACGTTTAAATGACTGCACAAGGTCCCTATGAGACAGCTGGTTTACTATAGTTGGAAATTGGCTCAGAAAGCCCAAGTTTCCAACGGGAGGGGGAGGGTTTGTCGGATGTGTGTGTGTGTGTGTGTGTGTGTGTGTGAGAGAGAGAGAAAGAGAGAGAGAGAGCAGGGTCACACGGGTCCAGCAGCTCAGGGATGTGTGTGTGTGTGTGTGTGTGTGTGTGTGTGAGAGAGAGAGAGAGAGAGAGAGAGAGAGAGAGAGAGAGAGAGCAGGGCCACACGGGGTGAGGGATTGTCAGATGTGTGTGTGAGAGAGAGAGAGCAGGGCCACACAGGTGCAGCAGCTCAGGGAGCTCCCTCCAGCTTGGGGAGGCTGAACTCGCCCCTGGAGGCTTGAGTCTTTCCTTTCTTGCTGGCTTTCGAGCCCCAGAACCTCAACGCCCCCTCTCTGCCCCTGGTTCTGTGGCTCCCGAGTCTACAGACACACCAGGTAGAATCCAGTGATGACCCTGTCACACCAAGAGCCCAGGTCTGGCCCCCAAATTCCACCAGGGCAGCGACGCTGTGTCTCAGACTTTCCTAATCTTAGAACTCCTTCTGTTTGCCACTTACTACTTACTGAGCATCTGCTACTGAAGACCGAGGCTTGTGCCAGGTGCTGAGGATGCCGAAGAGGCAAAGGGTGAAAGGGAGACAAAGGCCCCTGTGCTGAGAGGGGCGACAGGCACCCAACCAAAAACAACATCAAGAGTGGTGGGTAGCAGAGAAGGAGGATTAGGGATGCGGAGGTGGCTTGAGGGCCACCTGAGGCCCCCACTTTGGAGCACAGGCCTGAAGGAGGTGAACAGGGCAAGGCTTAGCTTATCTGGGGCAGAACAGCAAGTGAAAAGGTCCCGAGATGGGGTTACCAAGCAGGTTGTTGGAGCCATGAATTTGGGGGCCCAAGGGTACAGAGAGGGCCGGTGGAGGGAGGTGGGGTGGAGAGGAGGTCCTGGCGGAGGTGGACTCTGAGTGAGATGGGGAGCCTGGGATACATGCTGCCGCGGATTGCAGTGTCCCCACCTGAATGCCAGGCCCACCGTTCAGGCTATCACATCAGTCAGTGCTCAGACAGGCTCAGTGCTGACTGCCCCATAGGTCCCGCGACCTGGACCTCCCAGCTGCCCTCAGGCCCCTGCTCTGCCCGGTCTCTCTGCAGGCGCTGGGCACGTTGCCCGCTGGCCAGCACCTCCTGCTCTCCCTGCGGGTGAAGGAAGCGCCCTCCGTCTCTCTCCAGAACAAGAAGGCCACCGTCTCCATCCCCGCTGCCATCCACGTGCAGTCCTATGTCCCCACAGGAACTCCGGAAGCCCTCTTTGAGCTGAAAGTGGTCAGTGGATAAGGAGCAGGGGCCTGGGGACTGGGGGTCACTCCCTCTATGAATCATCCTCACGCCCGCCCAGACACAGAACTTGCTCCCCATCTCCCCAGCCCCTCGGGCTCAGTTATCTCCAAGACAGCCCTCTAGCCCCCCATCCATTCCCCCCACCCCCCGCCCTGACCTCCACTGGCTTTCCCAAACATACCCAAGCAGAGGGGGAGGTAGAGGTGGGTCCCTCTCCTGCCCTCCCTCTGCCTTGCTTCCCCATTGCCAGGCCTTCCTGCCTCCTGCTCAGCCATCCCAGCCGGCACCCTCAGCCTCAGCTACTTGAGGGCACCCTAAGGAGCCCCGGTGGCTTAGCGGCTGCTCGTTGGGCCGCTAACCTCATGATCAGATGTTCCAAAGTACCAGCCACTCCTTGGGAGAAAGACGAGGCTTTCTGCTCCCGCAGAGTGACAGGCTCAGAAAGCCACAGGAACAATTCTACCTTGTTCTATACGGTTTGCTATGAGTCGCATTGGCTTGATGGCAGAGAACTTGAGGTTGCCCTTCCCACTGCTCAGACTCCGTCTCTGGCCTGCAGTTCTCCCCTCCCCTTGGCTGACTCCTCCTCTTTCAAGGGGAAGCTTTCCCCACCCAGTGCAGCCCCTCTGCAGGACAGGCGGAGAATCCCCTCAAGCTCCAGGGCCCGTGATTTCCTCCTCCTCCCCATTGCCCTCCTGGGCAATGCTCTTGTTTCTTGATCACTAGACCCTTTAAATTGCACCCCACCCCCACCCATGCCCAGTGTGGAGCTTAACACCCAGCAGCGTTCCGGGAAGGGGGACAGACCGAGGGGACTGCGGATAGCTTCCCAGCTGGCCAGCTCTTGGTGAGGCAGACCTGTCTATGTGGCTCATTCTGCTGAGGTGGAGGGTAACCTCAGGCCCCTCTGCCCCATGCAGGTCATGATTCTGAGTGCCCAGCTGGCTCCCTCGGCTACCAAGCTGCACCTCGCCCTGTCCCTGGAACGGTAACGTGCCTCCTGGGCCTCATCTTTAGGAACGAGAATCAGGGACCGGCAGGACCCAGCAATAGCTCCTATTTAATGAACACCACTGGGGTCCACATGTTCTACCAGCTTCATCCTGGACTTCAGGACCTGCCAGGGAGGGGACTATGCTAGCCCATTTTACAGATGAGGCAGTTGAGGCTCAGGGAGACAGATTCCAGAGCTGGCCTGCTTCTACCGGATCCCATTGCTGCTTAAACCTGGGAGAGAGCCCAGGCAGGCACGAAGAGTCACAGCTCCTGAATTCTCAGCCCCAGGCACCTCCCACAGAGCCAGCATATTCGACAGTGCTGTGGTTTCGTAGGATCTGCTATTTCTCTGCTCGCTCTTGCCATCGCCATGGAAAGAGGTGTCAGTGGTAGTAACAGAGGTGATGGGGTGCAGCCATTTTACACTTGGTGGAGCTACTCTTGGCAGTTCCGGGCGCCCCCACTGGGTTGTCTGTGGAACCATGCCTATAGTCTGGGACCCCACGGTCCAGGACCAGTGCTCTCTCTCACCATGGCTCGGAACCTGGGGCCGTCAGTTCCTGCCTGGATGCAAGGGATTTCTCAGGGGACTCTGGGATCTGTGTGTCATGGCTTCCCACTTGGGTCTGTTGCTGCCCGATCTCTGCCCTAGACTGAGGGGCTCACCCACTGCCTGGGGGAATCTCTCACTTCCAGTGGATAGCTCCTGCCTTGGCCCCGCAGGCAGCGCAGAGCCATGTCTAGCAGTGGTCCAGCCCTGGACTTGCAGTTGGGCCAGCCAGGGGGCATCAGTCAGCTGTCACTTTTAGTGAGTGCCTGCTGTTTGCAAGGCGCCCAGGGCTCCTGGCTCAGACTGGGGCAGGATGACTGCTCAGAGACAGGTCCAGCCACTTGCCTAGGGTCAGAACAGCCAGGAGCAGGCTGCGGAGTGCCAGGGGATAGTCAAGATGTGTCAGAAGGAAGGTTAGAGCCCTCTGGGTCCATATTACAGGCAGGAAAACAAACAGAGACTCTGAGTAGACCGGCTAGTCTCTGAGACGGGTCTGTTTCCTGATCCCTGTGAGCTCAAGTTTGGGCAGGTTGGGGGTGGAATGGTGGGGGAGCAGGGTGGCTCTTAGCAGGTGGTGGTGGGAACCAGGCCTCTCAACCTCTCTCTTGTCCCCACCAGGCTCAGTGCCAAGTTGACCTCCTCCTATTCCCGGAGCTTTGATGTAAGTTCCTGTGCTGGGGAGCAGCTTGGTGGGGGTGGGGGTCTTCACACGGGGGTTGGAAGAGGGCTGGGATGAATTAGGGTCCAAATACTTGAGTTGGCATCCCGGTGGCTCTGCCTGAATAAGCTAGAGCAGGTAAGGTTCAGGGGAGCATGTGTCGGTCAAGGAAAGGGACGCACATGATCTTCCCAGAACGTCTCAGAACCTCACCAAGTTGTAAACATCCGGAACCTCACAGGGGTCCAAAATCCTGACACTCTGCACAAGTTGATGCTTCCCAAATTATGAAAGTTCTAACGTTTCAGAGCCCCGAGGTCCCTGTTCCTCTCAGAGTTCTGAGGTTCTGGAATCTCACGATGGTCCTGGGTTCTAGACATTCTAAGGGTCCCTCCATGGACAGAGTTCTAAGGTCTGACGTCACGGAGTTCTCCTTGAGCTGGGCACGTCCTCACCCCTCTTTTCAGGCACTGCACCCCTCTCTGCCCTGGAGATCTTTCCTCTAGGGAGGAGCCTTTTCTGAGGCCCTGTGGGGTGATGGGGTGAACTGCCCACCCCTGTGTCTTCAGGCTTGGGGGAGGCTGGGGCAATTGGACCTCTGATTCCCCATCCTTGGGAGGAATGGGTGAGCCGCTCCCTGGGAAATCCTCGTGTGCTTTGCTGCAGGTGTCTCGTTTGGAAGAATGGCTCAGCGATGTGGTCCGGGCGGCCTATGTGCCAAAGCTCAACGGTATGAGTGACCGTCTCAGGGATCTGAATTGGGGATCATCTGATTTAGTCCCTTCATGTTGGTGGCGTGGTGGTTAAGAGTTGGGCTGCTAACCACAAGGTCAGCAGTTAGAAACCACCAGCGGCTCCTTGGGAGAAAGATGAGGCTTTCTACTCCCATAGAGTTATAGTCTCAGAAACCCACAGGGGCAGTTCTACCCTGCCCTTTAGAGTCGCCATGTGTCAGAATTGACTTGATGGAAGTGAGTTTGATTTGGTTCTTTATTATTCTGATAGCGACACTGAGACAGGAGATTAGTTGACCTCTCCACACCCCACCCCCCCGCATTGCTAAGGTGTGTAAACAAACACAGGTGACCATGTGTCTATCCAAAAAGCATTATTTAATATCTACCTCATGCTAGCTCTGGATTTTGAGATTGGTTGTACCTAGGCCCTGTTCTCAAACTCACAACCCAGTGAAGTGGTTATACAAACAATGATAAGACCAGTGATTCTTAACCTTCCTCATGCCACGACCCTTTCATACAGTTCCTCATATGGTGGTGGCCCCTGAGCCATAACATTTTTTGTTGCTACTTCATAACTGTCATTTTGCTACTGTTATGAATCAGGTGACCCATATGAAAGGGTCATGTGACCTTCAAAGGGGTCGCAACCTACAGTTTGAGAACCACTGGGTTAGACTGTAGATGAGCCAGATTTGGCTGAGGAGAGTCATTGATGGTATTACAAACAATGGGAATTTTTTGGGGGGGTTTAGAGGTATGGATAGGTGTTTTCCATAGGGAATTAAGTTTCCAAGGAGAGAAATAATTAGCCTAAGGAAAGTGGTAGAAATAGGACACTAAGTCCTACCTTTATCCCCCCCCCCCGCCACTAAAGTTATTTGCTTTCAACCATTCCATTTCACAGTGGCTTTGGATGTTGGAATCCCCCTGCCTAAGGTTCTCAATGTCAATTTTGCCAATGCGGTCCTAGAGATAATAGAGGTGAGTTGTCCAGGCAGACGTGGTCCAAATGGACCTTTCATCTATAAAGGGTCCTACTTGAAATTCAAGAGGAAATTCATACCTCATCCTCTGAACTGCAGCATTTTAAAAATTGCTCAAAGAATTATGAAGTACTTAATTTGGGGGTGGTAAATTGCTGGTACGAGCGCTCTCACACCTTCCTTGCCCATGGCAGATATTGCCAATCAATCAGAGTCCTTCGCTCTTGAATTGAGATGGATTCTCTGGCTTACAAGGATGGAAACCTCAAATTCTCACAAGATCACAATGACCGTGGTCCAAAGGTGACATACATGGACTGTCTACCCTGTACCTGTGGCAGACATTGCTAACCTATCACGCTACTTTTTCTTGCTCGATGTAAACATGACCTCATACCCTGCCAACCCAGTGCAACTTTGAGCTTGGAATGACCCCGGGAGGCAGGCAAACTGAGGTGTTCTTAAGCCATTTTTCATATGAGGACTAAGCCTGAGGGAGGCTGAATTTGTGGGCTAAGGACACATAGTAAAATCATGTCCGAAATCGACCTTGAAGTTGGATCTTCTTAAGTCTCAAATTGAGCAACCTGAGCTGCAGTGGGTGCTGTTTATTCCTGTGTCGATCCACCCCTTAGACAATTAATGAATGCCATTTGGTTCCACGTGCAGTGCTAACCTCAGGCTGGAGGTAGGGGTGACAGGGCAGATGACAGGGGATGTGGCGTAGCAGAGGTGTTGGGCACAAGGACTCAGAGGGTCTAACAGAAAACTCTTGCTCTTTGCAGAATGCTGTTGTGTTGACCGTGACATCCTGAGTCTGAGAGGTGGCCATCATTCCTCCCTCGTAACTTCTAGAATCCTGCGTCTGCGCCCATTTCCCTTCTAGTCTGTATTGATAACAGCATCAGCATTGCTTCTTCACCAGGTCCACCCAGGCCCTCTGGCTCTGCAACTCTGTCCCAGTCGGGTGGGGAGCAGGCCTAGCCCTAGGGCCCCGCCTCCCAGAGGGCCCTGGGGCCTCAGCGGCAAGTCTTGAGTTTTCAATAAACGACTCCCCTCTCTCAGTACCTCCTGGCTGATTTCTTCCCGGTCCCAGAGGGCTGCCTGGCTCTCTTGGCTCATGGTCTGCCCTGCCTCAGGCAGAAGCCCCTGGAAGTGAGGGGTCTGGGTCTCATCTTTGCAGCCTTGAGCTCTGCGCTTCCCTGGTTGCCCTGGGCATCCTCTGTGTCTTGCCCTGCCCTCACTCACTTCCCCCATCTTCGTCTCTCTACCTCTGTCTCCATTCTCCATCTCTCTTGGTTTCCCTGAGTCTGTGTCCTTCTATGTCTGTCTGTGAGCGGCTTCTCAGAAGGGGTGTCTGAGCGGAATTTTAAAGGGTGAATAAGTGTTTGCCAGCGAGAAAAGGTCCTGGCGTCCCCGGATGCAGGATGAATGAAGCCGGTGAGCTGCTCTGGAAGGATCTCCATTGGCTGCGTGTCGGGGCGGACACACCTCGGGACAGAATTTGGAGCAAAACTGCATCAAATGCTCTTTGTGCAGATGGGAAACTCGAGTCAGCAGCAGAATTGGCATTGAAATCTGAGGATCCTACCTTGTGGCTCTGGACACCTCCCTGCTCCCCAGATGGGTCTCCTTGGTTCTGGGGAATGGCCCCAAGTTGGCACTTCTGAGTAGGCCTTCATTAGAGAGGGGTCACTGAGGCTGGGAGGCAGGCTGCCTGGCCTTTCTTACGAGACACTCTGGGTGGACGAGAATGTGCAGCTTTGCGGACAAGAGCCACGAGCTGCCTAACTGTCTGTGCCCTCCAGGGACTCTTCCCTCATTGAACAGTGGAGCGAACCGAACCACAAAGAGGCCAAGGGACTTCCTTGCTGAGGCCACCAGCTAAGAAGCCAGGATTTGAACCCAGGCCTGTCTGACTCAAGATCCCTGACTCCTGACTCTACACCTAGGGTGGGGGAATAAAGGGGGCTGTGAAGCGGTGGTATGTGGGTAGTCCTCTGGTTGCCCCCTGCTGACTTTACCAGGCTGGCAGTCCAAGAGGGCGACAGGGCTGAGTGGAAAGGTGGGTGGTGGGGCTGGGATTCTTTCCTGATCTCTGTAGTGCACCCCCCCCCCCACACACACATTATGGGCCCCTGTGTGGGTGACTCACTTTTGGACTCCTCTGAGGGAATCAGATGTCCCTCGCCTCCCTTCACCCCCTGGCCAGCTCCAGACAAAGGTGCTTTTTGGACGCTAAGCTCAGGTGATCACCTCGGCGCCAGGTTCCATTAATCCTCCTGGGCGGCTAGGAGGCCACAGGGCAGGTGGCAGTGGCTTTGGTGTTTTGTTTGTTTTTATAGTGGCGTCATGGCCACAAGGGCCGTGCTGGCCCCAGTCTGATGACCAGGATAAAGCTTGGGCAATGTAATCACCTCCGAGCGTACGCACTGCCCCCTACAGTCTACAGCACGCCACGGCCCACACTGGGGGTGGGGCGTGGGGCGTGGGGCAGGACAAGGTCTGGACTCACCTTCTTGCATTTTGTTTCAGTGGACAAGTAATGTAGGACTTTCGACTCCTGTGAAGAGTTACCGTCTTGGAAACCCACGGGGCGGGGGGTTCTTTGGTTCCTGTTGTTTTTTAATGAAATGCTTTTATTGTTAGCACTTAATAAATGCTAGCTTACGGGAGCACAAAAGTGTTCATATAGCAGCTGACTGGACCCAGGTAAAAACCATCATCATTTTGAGATGTCGCTTCTAGTCTCCCGAGGGGAAACGAAGCCCCAGGGAACACGCAGGTCAAGTTCACATCCGGAGGGGTCAGAGTCTACTCCATACAGAAATGGCCTTCTGGAGGTGGGGAGTGGCAGTGAACAAAGGGGCCCCAGGTACATTTCAGCTCTTTCCCAAGTGTTGCTTGCAACTTGGCTGGGGAAACCCCATCATACCCATTTTGTGGGTTTTCAAACTGAAGCCCTGGAAGGAGAAATGATGGTTTTTGGGTTGAGAGATCCGATGGGGCATAAGAACTCAAGCATGTACGACTGTCCAATCCACCCTTGAGTCCTTGCAGCACCCGCCAATACCCCCCAGGAGATGCAGAAGATGCCAGGGTGGGGGCTGATGTGGTTTCCTCCTGTTGCCTGTCTTTGCCCTCTCGTTGTCATTTGGAGGGTAAAACACCCATCTCCTGAAACCCACTGGGCTAGACCCTGTTCTTGGTGCTCGCTGAGATGCAGTCACTCGATCCTTCAGCATCCTTTTGAGGATGGGATGGTTCCAATCAGCAGCTTATGTCCAAGGACACAGAGGCTCAGGGGAAACTGGAGGCAGAATTCAAACCCAGCAACCTGCAGGGTTGAGTTCCCCACTATACACGGAAACTGAGCCCCAGAGAGGAGCCGACCTGGGGTTATAGAGAACTCAGGGGTGCCATTGGCTGATCTTAGCAGGGCTTGGGGCTGGCCATGCTGCTTTCAGAGACCCGGGAAGGAGAAGAAGGAAGCGCTTCCACGTGGGGTTCAGGCAACACACGCTTCCTCCTGGTCCCTTGGGAGAAATGTCCCTATCGCTTAGGAGTTTGCAGGTAGGCAAGTTGGAATCATAGAGGAGGTGCTGGTAACTAAACATGGAGAGAGGAGCTTGGGAGATGAGCAAGGAGGTTCCAGAGAACTCCCAGTCCAGTGGAGGGTGGAAAAAACCCATTTATTCATTAATTCATTCACTCATTCATTCCACCACTATACTGGTGTATGTGTCTTGGCTGGGCTGGAAGTGGGCCACAAACTTGGCTCATCTGGAGCCATGACATTTTCTGGGGTTACAAGAAGGCTCTGGGTGGTCCTAAGGCAGGGTAGAGGTGTGGCATTCCCAAGGAAAGCTTTCTGGAGTAGACATCTTGGAACCATGTTGACAGCCGGAGCTGGGAGGAAGAGGTGGTAAGGGCTGTGTGAACAAAGGCCCCAAAGCAGGAAGTCCAGGAGGTGACAGGAAAGGGATGGAAAGAAGCACTGAGTGAATGTGGAAGGCAGATCACCTTGAAAATCCCAGGAAGCAGTCCAGGCTGTGCCTAGGGACAGAGTCAGCCCAGCAGGCCTTGCACGGGCAGTGCCTGTGTCTGGAGGATGGGAGCAGAGACTGGCTGGGAAGAGACAGGAGAGGGCTTTCCGGAATGATGGGCTGCACGGTTCTACAGAATGGTCGGAGTTCTGCAAATGAGCTCTTATCTTTGTTCTTGGCATTGTATATAAATCTTATGTCTGAATAAACACTCTAGATGATGGTGTGGGTGTTGAAGTGTTTAAGGGGGGCAGCATACTGCTCTCTGAAATGTACTAAAAAATTAAAACAAACATGTGGCTTAATGAATGGATGAACCAGGAGCCCTTGTAGTGCTATAGGGTAGGCGTTGCGCTGCTAACTGCAAGGTCCATGGTTCCAACCCACCAAATGCTCCTTGGGAGAAAGATGAGGCGGTCTGCTCCCATAAAGATTGAGAGTCCCAGAAACCCTATTCGGGGTTTGTTGTGGGTCAGAATTGCTTGGTGGCAGCGGGCATGGATGAATGGGCCCATATGTCATAAAGCAGGTATCGCGACATGATAACAGAAGATAGAGCTGGCGGGTACAAGGTGCCAGGAGTTCCCTGCTCAAGCCTTGGAACTTCATGGGTGAAAACGCCACAAGGTGACTTTGTGAGGGGGGACCTTCTGCAGGTCATAGGGGCTCATCGGAAAGTTTTATACACACTCCGGCCTTGAGTCAGAACCACACCCATCCACCCCCCTTAATCCTCTCAACAGCCCTGGGAGACAGGTATTGTATATATCCCTGAAACTGATAGCCATCCTGCCGGCCTCAGAGAGGGGAAGTGGTCGTCCTAAAATCCCACAGCGAGTTAGGGATGGAGTGGGTTTTGATTCCAGGCACATCTGGTCTGCCCAGATCAACTAGAGTGGGCAGTGCCGTTGTGGAACTGGAAACCTGATGCATTTGGGGGTGTTTCTGGATCCCCAATCTGGGGGACCTCGCTAGGGTCTGCAGGCGTGTGCCCAGTCCAGGGCTGATAAAGCCCAGCTCATATGACACCACCCGGGACTGAACACAGTTCTTGGAATTAGCTACAAACCGCAAACGCTTGTGGTTTTGGGGCTCAATGTCTGATTTGCACACAGCAAATCTGAATTCCGGTCTCTCGTAATTACACGGTGTCCCCTCTCTGGGCCCAGGCTCAGACTCAGGTAGCTATATAAGGCCAACCTGTGACCAGACTCAGCCCAAAGCAGAGGGCCCAGTCAAGGGAACCTCTCTGGCCTGAGCTGCGGGGACCTCCCAAGGGTAAGGAGGAGCCCCTCTCTTAGGGGGGCTGGCAGGGCAAGTCTGAGGCCCAGGGAGGTGTAGGGTGTAGGGTGGACCCCAGACCGGAAACCTGACAGTTGTCCTGTCTGTAGCATGGTCATCGTGATCAAAAGGGCCCAAATCATACTGATTACATGCATGGCACATCTGCAGCCACCTTTTCCAGAATTGTCAGGTGCCTAAGACCTTGCAGGTCTCCCTGAGACTCCTCTGCCGCTTACTGACGATGTCAGAAATCCCTGCACAGGTGCTCCTCTTTTAGCCTGCTCCTCTTTTTTCCCTCCCTCACCCCTCCCTGTCTCATGACCCCTTGATAAATGATGAATTATGATTGTTTTCATATTGTATTTGTTTTTTACTTGGATATATGGGAGGATGGCTAGAGGGATGGATGGAAGGACTGCTAGAAGAATGGAGAGAAGGATAGGTGAATGGAAGGGTCTGTGGGTGGATGGATAGGTGGATGGGTATATGACTAGCCTCTGACCTGCTGGATAATGGATGGAAAATAGGGAGATAGGAAGATGAATGGATAGATGGATGGATGGAAGGGTGGGTGGATGGGTGGATACACAGACAGGAAGAGGATAATGGACAGCTGGATGAGTGGATGGATGGATGGATAGATACATGGACAGGAAGAGGAGAATAGATAGCTGGATGAGTGGATGGATGGATGGATGGATGGATGGATGGATGGATACACGGACAGGAAGAGGAGAATGGATAGCTGGATGAGTGGATAGATGGATGGATGGGTGGGTGGATGGGTGGATACATGGACAGAAAGAGGAGAATGGATAGCTGGACCAGAGTGGATGGGTGAGTGGGTGGGTGGATGGGTGGATACATGGACAGGAAGTAGATGGGTGGGTAGAAGGGTGAATGGACAGGAAGGATGGATAGCTGGACGAGTGGATGGGTGGGTGGATGCTGCAGCACGTCCCCCAGAGCTTTCCTGCTGTCAGTTTGCTATTTCAGATGGAAATCCCATGGATCCTCCTTTTCAGGCTCCACTTGGAAATCCTAGACATCCCTGTTCCCGAACAGTTTGGTTACCAGTGTCTGCTTTGTGTTCCCAGATTTATTTCTTTGAACAACTGGAGACGTTTCTGGAATTTGGGGTCCTGCCTTATGTGTGTGGCATGCAGTCAGTCTCCCCATCTCTGGAGCTCGTACACCTGACATGAGTCATGTCACAGGGTGCTTGGGTCCACTTTCTGGCCAAGGTGGTGACACAGGGCCCCCTGATACCCTGTCTCCTCTGCAGGGAAGCAGTGCCAACATGTGGATAACCTGGTACGTGGCTGCGCTGTCGGTGGCAGCTGTGTGTGGCAGCCGCTCAGAGACAAACACTGTCCTCAGAGTTACTAAAGACGTCCTGAGCAATGGTGAGCCTGGGCTACAGTGCGGGTGGACGTTGGTGGGCAGAGCAGACCAGCCAACGATGGAAAGACCCTCCCTTTCAGTGGCAAATTCCACATCTGAGTCCAGAGGACTTCTCTCTGGACCTCGGTTTCCCCCTTTTCTCTGACTATCATCTCCTGAGTGCTTACTGTGTGCCAAGCATCATGCTGGAGACTTTAGGCCCCCGTCTCTTAAGGGCATGGAGACCAGCAAGCGAGAGCATTGACTATGGAGTCAGTCTTGCTGGGCTTCAAACCCTGACTGTGGGACCTGAAGTCCATGGGTCGAGTCCTCTGAGTGTCAAGTACCTCGCCTGCAAAATGTGTGTCGTCCTGCTCCCCATCCCAGGGGACGGATGTGAGAATTTCATGAGATGACCTCTGTGAGAACTTAGCATCGTCCCTAGTACCCAGGACGCCCTCCATCAGAGGGAGCCGTCATCAGCTGTCGTCCTGCCTCGACTCCTTGGGCCTCTCTTGTCCTCTGGCAGCAGAGCTTCGTGCTCTGGCCCAGTTTCTGCCTGTCAGTGGTTCTCAACCTTCCTGATGGCGCCACCCTTTCATACAGTTCCTCACGTGGTGGTGACCCCCCCCGCCACCATAACATTATATTCATTGCTACTTTATCACTGTAATTTTGCTACTGTTATGAGTAGGGTGACCCCTGTAAAAGGGTCATTCGACCCCCCCAATGGGTCACGACCCACAGGTTGAGAACCACTGGCCTTAGGCAATCACAAACCAGGAAATGAGGATGAGCTCATCCCTACCTGCAAGGCCTCCGTTCCCCTTACCTGTCCATGAAGGACAAGACAGTCTGGTTTTGACTTTTCATCGGAATCAGTTGAAGTCATGTGTGAGGACGTAGTTTTTAAGCTGTATAAAGAGTGGTCCTGGGGTAGGCTCCAATGGTTTGTGCTCAGCTGCTAACTTGAAGATGGTTGGCCGGAATCCGTCCAGCTGTATGGCAGAAGAAAAGTCCTGGTGATCTGCTTCAGTTAAGATCCCAACCAAGAAGACCCCGGAATGCACTTCTACGCTGTAACCCTTGGGGGTGGGGCTGCCACCAGTCAGACGGACTCAATGGCAGCAAACTTTGGTGCTTGAACAGAGCGAGAGGAAGAGAACCCCTCAAATGTGTGTGGATGATGTCTAAACCTAAAGTTAGCCAGGTAGAACCCATGGCTATGAACTCCCTAGGTGTCCAAGCTAGAGGGCTGCAGGACGCTTCCATCTGGTCTCTGCATTTCTACAGATGGGAAAGTGAGACCCAGCTGGTGGAGTGAGGGGGTGATGCCTGGGGGTTAAGGTGGGAGACAGAGAGGAAGTCCTGACTCATGTCTTTGCCTCCCTGCAGCCATCTCGGGCACCCTGCAGCAGAGCGATGCCCTCCGCATGGCCCTGAGAGAGGTGCCCATGGGTAAAGCTGGTGGTGATGGTGGTGGACCTCTCCTGGGGGGTCTGCTTGGTGGAAGTGGAGGTGGCGGGGGAGGTGGTCTTCTGGGCGGCCTGCTTGGTGGTGGGGGTGGAGGGGGTGGTGATCTGTTGGGTGGGGGTTTATTGGGTGGTGGTGGCAGCAGTGGTGGTGGGTTGTTGGGTGGTAGCGGTGGGTTGTTGGGTGGTGGAGGTGGCAGCAGTGGTGGTGGAATGTGGGATGATAATGGTGGGGGGACGTGGAGTAGCAGTGGTGGCGGTGGGTTACTGGGTGGCAGTGGTGGGTTGCTGGGTGGTGGAGGTGGCAGCGGTGGCGGCGGGTTACTGGGCGGTAGTGGTGGGTTGCTGGGTGGTGGAGGTAGTAGTGGTGGTGGTGGGTTACTGGGTGGTAGTGGTGGGTTGCTGGGTGGTGGAGGTGGTAGCGGTGGCGGTGGGTTACTGGGTGGCAGTGGTGGTCTGCTGGGTGGCAGTGGTGGTGGTCTCTTGGGTGGCGGTGGTGGTGGTCTCTTGGGCGGTGGCCGACACCATTACAATGACTACAGAAGCGTTGAATTCCCCCGAGGTGTTGGTGGTGTTCCCTACAACGACTTTCATATGCGAGAGCCACCCCCCAAATATACCAACGGCAAGCAGCTTGGCGGTAATTACAAGTATGGTCACATCGAGACCAATGACAACACCGCTCAGTTGGGGGGCAAATATCGATATGGGGAGATCATTGAGTCGGACGGAAGCATCAGGGACCTCCGAAACGATGCCGAGAATACATATGGCGGCCACAGAGGCCATGGGCGGTATCGGTCAGCGGAAGGCAACCCAGTCCACAGAAGGCTTCGACGGCGAGAACTGCGGCCTGGAGAGATCCCACCTGGTGTGGCCACTGGCGCCCTGGGCCCAGGTGGTTTGTTGGGCAATGGGGGCATGCTGGCCGCTGATGGCATCCTGGCAGGCCAAGGCGGCCTGCTTGGCGGGGGAGGTCTCCTTGGTGACGGAGGACTTCTCGGAGGAGGCGGCGTCCTGGGCGTGCTCGGCGAAGGTGGCATCCTCAGCACCGTACAGGGCATCACGGGGTAAGAAAGGACTGGGATCTTCAGAGTCCCATCCAACTTGAGGGCTTGCTGTCAACAGCAGACATCTCCAAAGTCCCAAGTCGTAGGGTTTAAGGGTTTTTCCATGAGTTGAATCAATCCCAGCTCAACTCTTGATTTTTGTGGTGCAAGTTTGGGCCATTCTCCTCATCTCTCTGAGTCTGTTTCTTGATCTGTAGGATGGTCCCGGTTAATAATGTAGTGGAAGTGGAAGGTGCCTAAGGATTTACAATTCCACATGTCAGCCCAAAGGGTGCTCGCCTTCTTTCATATTCCTTACTTGATCCAACAAATATTGAGAGCTCCTACTGTGGATTGGCTCGGGGCCCACATCTCTCCACCCTCATAGAGCTTGCAGGATGGCAAGGTCCATGGACATGGGCAGAGACGTCTGCAACAATGACAAGAGAAGTCCATGGGGACAATGGGCATGTCTATGGGGGAGCTCACTCTCCTAGGGAGTCAAGGGAGGGAGGTTTCCTGGAGGAAGAGGTTCTTGAGCTGAAATCTGAAGAATGGACAGGCAAGACCCAGGAAAAGACAGGCGGGGACAGAGGGAATGACATATTTTTATGGGAAAGAGAGATGTGAGGGCTGGGCCCTCTGGCAGTGGGAATCCGATAGTAATTTTTGCCTCGGACTTTTCTGTCCATGAACTTTGGGTCTCCCTAGAGCCAGGAGGGATGAATATGGAGCACAGGGGGTGTGAGGAAGGGCACTCTGCAGATTGTGGAGGAGTCTCTCCAGAATGTTCTCTGCCCCCACCCTTCCACAGACTTCGCATTGTGGAGCTGACCCTCCCTCGGGTGTCTGTGAGGCTCTTGCCCGGAGTGGGTGTCTACCTGAGCTTGTACACCCGTGTGGCCATCAATGGAAAGAGGTGTGTGTCCCTGGGCCCGGGAAGGCCCCTGACACTGCATGTCTTGGGCAAGTCTACAATTTCCCAACCTCAGCCCTTTGATTCAGAAAATGCGGTATGAGAAGACATTCTGTCGCCAGCACGTGCATGGCTTATACATGGGAGCCAAGGTCATCTCAGTCTCCTTGTGGGCCGGGAGGGCAGCCTAGGTGATGGGTCAGGGATGGGTGGGAGGGTGGAGTCAGGTGACAGCTTAGGTTTGCCTCTTGAATTTCACTTACAAGCTGCATGACCTTGGGCCAATTTCAATGTCACTACCAACAACAAGAAGACCCTTTCTAGGTGGCTGTGGCCACATGTGAGGGAAGGCAAGCCAATCGCCACCTTGTATAGTGCCTGCCGTGCACCCATGGCCACCTGGTCGAGACCCATTCACAGCGACAATGTGGGACAGAGGAGAAATTCTCCACAGGCTTTCCAAGGCTGCTCACTTTTCAGAAGCAGACGGCCACATCCTTCTCCCGCAGAGCAACTGACAGGTTCAAATGCTAACCATCAGGGTAGTAGCCCAATGCTTAATCCACTGCGTCACTTGGGTTCCTTGTCTGTCCCATCAAAAACTCCAAACCAAATTCACTGCCATCAAGTCATTTCTGATTCCTAGTGGCTATAGAGAGAGTAGAGTTGCCCCAGTGGGTTTCCAAACTCCTGTCTCCTGAGGAGTGGCTGGTGGTTTCAAACTGCTGACCTCGCCCTTGGCAGCCCAGCTTGTAACTCACTACACTTCCAGGGCTCCTTTGCCTGCTGTTGAGTAGGTGTTGATTCAGGGACTTCAGAAGGCCTTTGTGTAGATTTATCTCCATTGGATGAGGTCATAGCTACAAGCTAAGTGATTAATTGGAACTAACCTTGAAACTAACTTGTATGCATATATTTCATGAATTGTTGCCTTCCCGGTTTGTGATACTGAAAGATGAGCCAGAGGCACAATTGATGGCAGGGAACAAGGGCTAAAGTCAGAGGTGGGGAGGGCCTGGGACAGCCAGAGAGAGTGAACTGCCTGTCAGTGGGATGTGACTCATTGCTTCCTTGGCCCCAGTCTTATTGGCTTCCTGGACATTGCGGTGGAGGTGAACATCACAGCCAAGGTCCGGCTGACCATGGACCGCACGGGTTATCCTCGACTGGTCATTGAGCGATGTGACACCCTCTTAGGGGGCATCAAAGTTAAGCTGCTGAGAGGGTGAGTGCCATCTGACCAGGGGTGGGGATGGAGGGTGGAAGGGGGTACATTGGGGATGGTAGAATGGTCTGTCTCTGGCAAGCAAAATGGTGCCACCCACTGACCCATGGGCCCTGGGGCGGGCAGAGCAGTGATTCAGCAGGAGTGGTGAGGACCTCCCGGGCCCCGATCCCGTGCTTCCAAGACCAGGCTCTAGGCTCTCTTGGTGGCACATCAGTCGCCCTGGGAACAGTCTGATGACTCACCCTGCAGCTTTCCAATCTGAATTGCAACCTTGATTTCATGATGATTAAGAGAACCGACTCTAGAAACTGACTCAGGCTCACGTCTTGACTGAGAAATGGGGGTGATTCTTTGGCCAGTGTTCCTCTGCCCCCTCAGATGGTCAGATGACCAAGACAGGGCCAGAGGTCAGATGACTTTTGCCCTTGGAAGTCCCAAGCAGGGCAGCCTGACCCACTCACTGGAAATCTCTGGAAGCATCTGGGTGCTGAATGAATACAGAGATGAAAAGCCCAACAATGCCTGTCCATTTGGTCCACAGTGAAATTACGAGGTCCTCCCAGCTTTGAGGCTGATGTCTCAACACCCAAGTTTCTCAGTGGGCTTGGGACCCTCCCCCCAACACCAACAAGCTTGATGAGTCCCCCCATGGCCATGAGCCTGGGCCTTACTTTGCTTCTCTCTCCCTAGCCTTCTCCCCAACCTCGTGGATAACTTAGTGAACAGAGTCTTGGCCAATGTCCTCCCTGATCTGGTAAGCCCTGGGCCTGGAAACTCAGCCTTTCCCTCTGGGACTTGCAGGTGACCCGCAGGGATGGAGGGAGCCAGTGGCTTGGGGTATGCTCTGGGAGAGTGGGCAGGACCCCGAGGTATGTGAAGGAGTGAGGAGACGGAGCTAGAGAGTTACAACCCTTCTGGTTGAAGCCCCCGCTTGGGCACTTCCTCCCCGTCTGGCAAGTTTCCATTGCATCCTCCTGCAACGTGGGAGCAATGCTAGACCCTTCCCCACGGCAGTACCGGGCACACGGCAGTCCACGGATGCCTTTCCTACCCTGGCTGTTAGTACGGGGGCCCCCTTCTCCCTGGCTTTGGAGACACTGTTGGAACTCACGTCATGGTCCTTTCTCCCCTACAGCTCTGCCCCATCGTAGATGTGGTGCTGGGTCTTGTCAATGACCAGCTGGGTCTCGTGGACTGTAAGTCCTTCCTTGCTCTGCTTCATTCAGTCAGTGCCTGTTAGAGCCTGCTCTGGACTCAGTCCTGGGGACAGAGATGTCTTTGGGAGGTGCCCGTGGGGAGGCAGCCCCACAAGGAGGCCCTTGAAGTGTGGTGCGGTGGTGTCTGAGAGAGGAGCCACCTGGCTTTCCCTCTTGCCCCCGACCGCCCTCCTCAAACCCCAAGGGGAGGAGTTTCCCACCTACACTGGGAGCCAAGGGACCATGTGAGAGCCCCAGCTCTGGCTGGCAGCCAGGTGGATTTGGGCACACTCTTTCCAGTTTCTTTATCTCTAAAATAAAGCACCTGAAAGATATAAAACCAACAAAATGGGGACCTGTCCTCAAAGCCCAAAGGGACTGGGTGAGAGAATAATAGGAGGTGTGTTCTTCAGGTTCTCAGACGTGGGCACCCAAGACCAAACCCACCCCTTACCCTGTCCTGGGACTCACTCCAGAGACACCCCACCCCTCCCCAACATGGCGGTGTCGTCCCTGCACTGCACAGCACCAGGCATCTCCGTTTAGGAGGACCACCGTGTAATGACAGCACCTCTAACCAGAGGTTCCGTGCACAACCTGTCTAGCCAGACAGGGCAGTACTCTTGTGCCTGTCTCTCTGGGCCTCCGCACAGTTTGAGGGTGGCTTTCTCAGGCAGTCACAAAGGCTTCCTCTGTGGCCCAGACGTGGGACATTTCAGCCCTAAGCAGCCAGAGAGATGGCAGCTTCAAGTAGGCACCGAAGTGAGGAAGCCAGAACCTTCCTCCCTGGTGCACCTCACTCCACGTTCACAGGGCTTTCTGTGATGCAGGACCCCCTCCTACAGCCCAAGGTGTTACAGAACACTTTGAAGAGGAGGCTGAGGCTCAGAGAGGGGCTGCAATGTGCCTGTGGTCTCAGCCCCCCAGGGGGCAGGGCACAAGGTGGGTGAGGGGACCCCTTCCCCATGACCTTCTTCTTTGCTTACAGCCCTGGTTCCTCTGGGGATACTGGGAAGTGTCCAGTACACATTCTCCAGCCTCCCGCTTGTGACTGGGGAATTCCTGGAGCTGGATCTCAATGTGAGTAGCAGGCTTGGGGACAAGAGGTGGAGCAGCTCTTTTCGCTGAAAGCAGGGCTGATGCTGAATGCCCAGCAAGCACCCTTGGGGCAGCACGTTTTCCAGATGAGATGAAGACCATCTAGGGGCCATGGGCAGAAATACATCACAGTCAATGCTTAGCAAGTGCCTTATGCAGATGGAGGGAGCCCTGGTGTCACAGTGGTTCCACTTTGGGCTGCTAACCACCAGGTCAGGGGTTCGAAGCCACCAGCCATTCCTCGGGAGGAAGGGGTGGGGCTTTCTACTCCTGTGAAAAGTTACAGTCAAGGCAACTCACAGGGGCCATTCTGCTCTGTCCTAACGGGTCCCTCTGCATCAGGACCAATTCGAAGGCAGTGAGCTTTGGTTTTTATGTGGACTAGTTCAGACCACGCTTGCAGTCACTACCTGAGGTTGGCACTCTTTGTGGGGCACATGTCACGGATGAGGAGACTGGGGCACAGACAGGCCATGCACCTGGGTCACATAGCAAATAACGGTGAACCTAGGACTTGAACTCAGACCATCTAATATCTAGCTCCTAGAGCTGCCGATAGGGGTGTGGGTTTGCAAAAGGAAACCCACACCCCTAGTGATGTATATAGGTTTGCACAGTGCTGTCAAGCACTCAGCAAAAGATTCTCCATGAGTCAAAAACAAAACAAAAACAAACCCTGATTTGTAGTGTGTGCCAGGTTCTGTGGTGTAAATACTCCCACCATGACTGAATTCAAGTCACCCAGGGAATGTTGCTGAATGTGATGTGTATAATCAGGTCTCATGTGCTGGGAGGGGCCAGCTCCAAGCCATCGTTGAATCCAGCCCCTAATTGTAGATGGGCACACCCCCACCCCCCCGTGTCCTTCCTCTCGGCTGCACAAACCTGATGCTGCTTGCAGATGCACACACCTGTATGTAGTTACACCTGCGAATACAGACACACGTGTGCCCAGGATATTCATAAATGCCTTCACTCAAGAAATATGGTTCCCGGCTGTGCTCCAGGGCCCGGGGTGGCTGAGAGCACACCCAGAAGTGAAGAGCACAGACAAGATCTTCTCCTGATAGAACTTAACGTCTACCGGTGGAGACAGGGCATTGAGCGCATATAAAAGTATAGCTACTGACTGCCGTGAAAGAGGACCCAAGGCTACCGGGGGGAGCTGGTCTATCTAGGGAGATCAAGCAGGACTTCTTGGAGGAGGTAACACTTGATCCGAGACCTTCCACGTGAGTGGGTTTTGACAAGAGGAGTGCTAAAGAGGGAGGGAACAGCATATACCAAGGCCCTGCGGTAGGCATGGTAAGATGGTGTGAGCCACAGACCAGGCCGGACTACGCAGGGCCAAAGCGGGGTGGAGACGAGACTGGGCAGATCCCATGAGGAAGAGTTTGCTCCTTAAGACATCTATAAGCCAGTGGTTCTCAACCTGTGTGTTGTGACCCCTTGAGGGGGGGGTCGAATGATCCTTTCACAGGGGTCTCCCGATTCATAACGGTAGCAAAATGACAGTGATGAAGTGGCCGCGTAAGTAACGTTATGGTCGGGGGTCACCACCACACAAGGAACTGTATGAAAGGGTCGCGGCACGAGGAGGTTGAGAACCACTGCTCTAAGGCAATGCGACACAGACTGGTGCATCTTGGCAGGGCTGAGGAGGTGTGAATGTATGCCATGCAAACATCTAAACCGCATCATAAGTTGCCATGCATAATTACAGGTGATGACAAATCAGGGAGTGTTTCCATCATGGTCCAGAGAAGAGTCAGGGGTCACACAGGCCCAGTGGGTTTATTCAGGGAACAAGTCCTGGAGGCAGGTTTACTCCAGCTTCCAGCCTCCCTCTCCCCTTCTATTCCCAGTGCCCATCCTGATGGTTGCTCTCTCTGCTCCCTCAGACTCTGGTTGGGGAGGCTGGAGGAGACCTCATCGACTACCCACTGGGCCGGCCAGCTGTGTCTCCCAGGAAGATGCCTGATTTGCCTCCCATGGGTGACAATACCAACTCTCAACTGGCCATTTCTGCCAACTTCCTGGGCTCAGTATTGACTCTCCTGCAGAAGCAAGGGGCACTGGATACTGACATCACTGATGGCATGGTGAGCCATGGCCCCACTGGGGTGTGGGTGGGCTCTTCCCCATTGCTCCTTGCTTGTTCCCATGGCCTCAGGTCAACTGCTTTCAAGTGAGGACTGTAGACAGTCCACCCCTTGACTCACCTCCAATTCACGGGTGTGTCATAATTGGGTCTGTGTTTACTGAAGCATGGTGCTCAGGCTGATGTTGAGCGGCTCAGATAGGACGTGGCATCGGATAAAAATATATATGACGACAAAGTTATTCCCTATTCAGTTTTATTCAAATTCTTTTTTATTATCTGTATACTTAACTAAATGCCTTCCTAGTTGCTTTTGAACAATTTGAGTTTTGGGAGACATCATATTTCACTGTACAGACTTCAGGATGCATCTGCTAAGAACGAAGTGTTCTCCAAGAGAGTATAATACAAATTGTGTCAGACTTTGAATCCATCCAGAGGAAAATATCCCTTCGGCACCAGTGCCTCGTTAACCCTCTCCTGCACTGATTAGTGCCCTCTTTTTAACTAAGCCAGAACAAGTCACACACTCAAAAGTCCTACACAGACAACGGAGTCCTCCTAGGAGGCAATGGCTTTGTTCCGTTTTTAGTGCATCCGTCCTCAATATTCCCATCTCTTTCTGTCGAGAAAGAGTAGCATTATAATTTCCTTTAACAACTAAGAGCATATGAAGCTTATTTGTTTTCGTTTCAAAGACTCTAGTTAAAGATGGGGAGTGAATGACAGTATAGGCGACGCAGGGCTATAGCAGAAGCCACGGATTTGGTGGACACTGGCCTATGCTGTTCGGACATGCTGGGGCTCACTTTATTTTAAATAAGAGTCACCTGGGTTTTGTTGTTATTGTTGCTGCTGTTTAGTGAAGACAGATTCAGGAATGCTTGGAAGCTCTAAAGAGTGTTTGTGGTGACCTTAAATGGCCCAGGCTAGTGAAACCCACAATGGCTACTCTGGTCTATGGGGGCTCCTGGATGGACAGACTTCCAAAGGGGTCTTGCCGTTCCCTTAAGGAGAGAAGACGGCCTCCCTGGTTGTCTTAGAGCACACAGGAGTTTCATCACTGTGCTAGCAACTCCCGTCTGCTCCTCTAGGCCCATCGATTCACACAACCCTTCTTGTCCTACAGTATGAAGAGCTCCCTCCGCTCACCACGTCCACACTGGGGGCGCTGATTCCCAAGGTATGTCCTGCAAGGGCCCCCATTGCCTTAGCCGTCCCAGGGCCCACCTCGGGAGGGAGAGGCTCGGCACGGAGGGGTGTGGGTGCGTGAGCGTCCTTGGAAGCACGGCAAGGCTGGGAGGCTAGATCGCTACAAAAGCTGAGATGGAAAGATGCTGAGCTCCAGCCTTGGACCAGTCAGCGCCCATCTAACCCTGGCCCTGCCACGTCCTCATTGTGTGACTGGGCGAGAAGTATAGCAAGTCGGAGACTTACTTTTCTCACATTTCATAACAAGCTATGAACACCTATTCCACAGGCTTGTGGATGAAGGTCAAGGAGAGAATGCACGCAGTGATGACAGCTTGGGGCTGGGGCCGTGGTGGACTCATGGTGGCTTAGAGGGGAAGAGCCATTCCTCAGGTGCAGAGAGACCTGAATTCCAACCCCACTCAGCATGCCACAACCATCTCACCTTAGTCAAATGACCGACTTTCTGAGGCCAAGTTTTCTCAAGTGGGAAACAGGGGGATTGTGGACCTGGGATCTGAACCTGTGCACAGAGCAGGCATTTGACAAATGTTAGCTACTATTATAGTTGTAATAATCTTGAGAGAGAAGTAGACAGAGAAACAGAGAGAGATAGAGGTGGCTAGCTAGATAATAGATTCCATAGACAGATGGGTAGATATGTGTGTGTGTGTGTGTGTGTGTGTGTGTGAGAGAGAGAGAGAGAGAGAGAGAGAGAGAGAGAGAGAGAGAGAGAGAGAGAGAGAGAGAGAGAAGCCCTCTGGTCTGATTAGTGACCATATACAGTTAGAACAAAGGAACAAAGGTAGAGACTTTCTGCTCGTAGTGGGGCCCCAGCTCTGGCCCTAGGCTCTTTACACTGCACTTCATTGAAAGAAAGGAAAAATCTAAAAGCATTACACAGGTGTGAAGGGTTGCTGCCATCCACAGAAATGTTAGACATCTTTTAATCTCTTTTCTACTTGCCCGTCTCATTGCCTGTGGAGGAAACCAGCCCCTCACAACTACACCACGGGTTGGAGAGGCGCAAGTGTACAGTTATGATAATAAACATTATAGCAACGTCAGAGAGAACAGGAGAGGTAGAAGAGAAGGTAAAATAAAGGAGTCAGACACATTCCACAGTAGCATGCTCACCGGGCCCAAGCACAGCATGGGCAGAGAGGGCAGGAGAGTCTCTTTATTGCTGGCCAAGGCCCATATATGCTTAGGGGCGTGATTACAGGTAACCACATATGTCAGAAGGGGATTGCAATAGGCACAGGCGTGACAGGAAGGGGTTGTGCTAGGGGTGTACGTGTACATATAGTAGGAAGGGGAGGGACTAGGGGTAGACATGTGACAAGAGGGGCAGACCCTAGGCTCAATATGGCTGCCTAACCTTGGTCACCCTTGAGTGGATTTGACCTCCCTGGGCTCTCCCTTCAGGGAAACAATCACCCTCTTGTGGCTGAAAGCCAAATGGTGGAAGCACAGTTTCTGATGTTATAGCTATCACAGGAGTCCCGGTGGCTCAGTGGGTTATGAGTTGGGCTGCAAATTCCAAGGCCAGCAGTTCTAAGTCACCAGCAGCTGCTGCAGCAAAAAAGAAGAGGTTTGCTCCTCTTAAAAAGAGTGACAGTCCCGGAAACCCACAGGCGCAGTTCTACCTTGTCCTGTAGGGTTGTCATGAGTCAGAATGAACTTGACAGCAGTGAATTACAATGATGATACCTTAAGAGGAGGCGGATTCTTCACTTAACGGTACTTTTTTATTTATTAGACCACCTCCTCAGTGCTCGGCATACGCTAATGAAATGCTCTGAGAATCCACTCATTTGGTTCTAATGACCCACCCCACCCCCATGGGAACTCTTAGGGAAGAACACGCCCCCTTTCAAGAGTCCTGGTGGTGTTGTGAGCTCACCACTGGACTGCTGACCACAAGGCTGACAGCTCAAACCCCACCAGTGACTCTGTTAGATCTCTCTCTCTCTCGTGGAGGAAATGTACCTCGGTCCTTAGCTTCCTGTGAGAAAGAATTCACGCCGAAGCCTGGTTTGTGATCCAAATGAGTTTTATGAAAGGCAAAAGAAGCTTCAGGTTTTCACAGGCACCTCAGGGCCCTTGACACGCGCGCATGGAGTGCTGAGGCCAGTGGAGATCGCTGCACGATCTCTGAGGAGAAGCTTGAGAAGCCGAAGGACGCCAAAGCTCTGGATTCTGGCTTCTCAGGTCCTCTGATGGGAGGCATGGCCGATGATCCTGGTCGATCCCATTGGCTGAATCGAATTCACCTGGCCCAGATGGGTCAATCCAGGTGTAACGCCCATCTAGGTGTCCCACCCCTTCCTGGTCAGAAGCCCAGACTTCTGAGGGTGTGCAATGAATGCCCCAGTCCCTAGACTAGCCACCTAACAACTCCATGAAAGATGAGGCTGTCCACTCCCGTACAGATTTAGTCTCAGAAACCCCGAGGAGCAGTTCTACTCTGACCTACTGTCTCTAGGAGTCAGAATCTACTTGAAGACAGTGCTTTTAAAAATTATTGTTATATTTCTTTTACAGTCGGGAAACGGAGTCGCAGAGGGATCACGCCATGAGTAGTCATTGACAGAGATGGGATTGGATGGGAGCTCAGACCTAGAAACTGGCCTGGGTCCCTGGCAAGGGGATTCAGGCTGGACACCAGGGAGTGTGTCCTGGAGACCCTGGCCAGTGTGGTGTCACTGGGAGATGCTGGGCTACAGCTGGAGGGCACCCTGGGCCTCCCTCATCTGTGGGACAGGGGGCCAAAGAACCTCCTGGTGTCCCATGATTGAGAAGATGACTAATTCTGAGGGATTCTCTGGGGTTGAGTGGAGATAGCTATGGCATCTCCTTCAAAAAGCCAAGTCACTGAAGAGCTGACCTGCTGAAAGTCAATTTCCCAAAGGCTGAAGTCACTGAGCAGCCAATTGGCTGAGTTTACCAGCTGTACCAGTGGACCAAGAGCTTGGTCAAGACTCATTCGCTTTACACGTGCTCAAGAAAATGAGTAGAAGCTATTTAGAACCTGACCTGCATTGGCCATACTTGGCTTATGGAAAAATGCACAAGTTTTTATTTTTTTGAAAAGCAATTTTGTGGTTTTACTCATATATTTCCATTTATTTAATTCATGAAGAAAGATGTACTTGGTAAGTCAGTTGCCCAGCAAAGATGGTCAACTAGCCACTGGGTGAATTATGCTGTCACTGAAAAGCTAGGTTTATGTTGGGCCACTAACCACAAGGTGGGCAGTTCAAAACCACCAGCCACTCCAAGGGAGAAAGATGAGGTTTTCTACTCCCATAAAGAGTTTCAGTCTCAGAAACTCACAGGAGCAATTCTACCCTGTCCTAGTGGCTCACTATGAGTCAGCATCGACTTGATGGTAGTTAACAATCTCAGATCCTTCCCACTTTGAGTCTCGGGAGTCCCAGGAAATCCAGGCACATGAGACAGCCTATAGTTCCTCTTGGATCTCCCTAGGAACTTCCCTATATTGTGTGTTCCCTAGTGGAACAGTGGATCAAGTGCTGGGCTGCTAACCAAAAGATCAGCAGTTTGAACCCCCCAGCCACTTCACAGGAGAAGGCTATGACAATCCTGCTTGTGCAGAGACCCTGGCAGTAGCTCTGCCCTGTCCTGTGGGCTCACTGCCTGTCAGAGTCCCCCGCAGGGGATTTGGGTGTGGGGTTCTCATTCAGGACAGGGTATCCAGGGCAGGGCGAGAACAGGAAAGGCCTCTGAGTCACACCGACCCCAACTCCCCTGCTCGCCATGGACAATGGCTCTGAGCACGCTTTCCCACTGAGCCCCAGCCTCTCATCTGTACCGTGGAGGAAATAATGCCCACGGAGTGGTCGGGATGATTCCGCGCTCAGCTCCAGAGCCCACACTTGGCTGAGGGGCAGGCTGTGAGCCATTCTACTCTTGGGCCACTGAGTTGGAGGTGTGGCCAGCACCGTCCCATTTCCTCATTACAAAGAGTCTATGGAAGAGGGCAGTGGGGACTCCGCATGGGACTGTTGTCGAATCTGGGTGTGTGGCATCTGTATTATATGTTCACAGGTTGGCTGGTGATCCCTGGACACCTCCCACTCACCCTGACCTGCTTCGACCCTCAGGTGTTCCAGCAATACCCTGAGCCCTTCCCACTCACCATCAAGATCCAGGTGCCAAACCCACCCTCGGTGACACTGCAGAAGGACGAGGCGCTGGTGAAGGTGTTTGCCACGGCTGAGGTCATGGTCTCCCAGCCCAATGATGTGGAGACCACCATCTGTCTCATTGATGTGGTGAGCTCTGGGGGTGGACCACCTGCAGCTGGGCCTCAAGACAGTGCCATCTGGTCTCCTGGGGCCCGCAGGTGCCTCCAAGCCTCCACGGTCCCCTGTGTGGAGACTGTGAGGCTAGTTTTGGGGCCAGATGAGCTAGTTCCAACGCAGCTGTGACTAACTTCTAGCCTTTGCTACTTCCAGAGGGGCCACACTGAGTCCGATTTCTCCTCTATCACATGGAGATGGCAGTAGACATTGAAGATGCTCAGAGTGGTATCTGGCATCAGGCAGCTGCACACAAACAGTTGTCTAGTCTTACTTTTGCAGGGTGGATACCACAGCATGTGGGACCAAATAGACCTTGACCTTTCCCTCGGCAATAACTTCTGAGCCCCTTCTACATGTTATGCTTTCTCCTCGATGTGGGGGGCCTCACGCTCTCAGAGGTCACTCTCTCTGGGAGTGGATACACAGCCAATGGCCTCCATTATTTCATAGAAATGCGCCCTCCTAGAACGCCACTCATGCTACTCCCCTGCTCACAAGTTTCCCCTCCTGTCCTGGAATCAGACCCAAGCTCCGCACCATGATTCATCCAGTTCTCCAACATCAGCTCCCGGTCACCTCTCAGCTCCTCCTTATTCCTCTAATATGCTAGGCACCTCAGGGCCTTTGCACATGCTGTTCCCCTGAGCCTGGGATGCTCTTCCCTCAGACAGCTGCATGGCCTATTTTCTCACTTCCTTCAGGTCTCTCTGCTCAAATGTCCCCTCCGCAGAGAGGTCTTTCAGGGTGACCTCCATCCTCCCATCACGGCCTTGCACAGCCTGCATGCTTTTCTTGGCTCATCACGCTCGCCAGCTGTTACAAGCCACGTGGGCTTGTTAGTTCATTGCTGGGCAGAGAGGCCACCTGTCTTGTTCATGGCTGGATCTCCAGGACCCAGCACCCAATAGATGCTCAGGCAATATTTTCAAATGAAGCCACAACACGGGTAGTAGTGCTGTTTCCCTCTCTGTGGCGAAGACACCAGGCTTTGCCTCTGACTGTTGGGGTTCTGGTCCCACCTGCTATGTTTTCCCAGTCTTTCCTACCTCCCAGGGCTCAAGACCACATGGGCCAGCCACCTTTTGTCTGGGAAGTGGGCATTCTTGGCTGGAGTATGCCAAGCCATGGCCGGGTAGGTAGGTGGGTGAAAGGGTCCTTTCTACCCCTGTGGAATCTGAGTGGAATCTGAGTGTCATCCACAGTCTCACCAGGAATAGCAGTGGTCACCTCAGATCCAGATCCCCCTTAGCAAGCCATTGTGTTACTAGGTAGGGATCTTCCCATATCAGTCCAGATGTTTGTCTGAGCCAGCTCAGAACTCCGCCTCCAGGACTCCCTATTGGTTTGATCCCTCCCTGGCCACCAGCGGGGCCTGCTCAGCTCCGCCCAGCTTCGATGCCATCAAACCCCTCACCTGTTTATTCTCTGTCTTATCTCTCCTGCCGCAGGCCTTTGCACAAGCACTTCCTGCTGCCTGGATCATTCCCGCCCCCCGCCCCCACCCCCCCAAATAAGGCCATTCCCATTAAGCAGTCACTCCCCACACACCTTTCCCCTTTCCCCCACCCCGTGGCCACCGCCGATCCAACTTTGGTCTGTGTGTCTGCCTCTTCCGGGTATTTAATATAAGGGAGTTCCCACTGTTGTACATGAACTGGACAAGAACAACTCAGATTCTGGTAAAAAGCAATACAGCTTATTAAAGGGGGACAGAAAGGAGAAAAAGGACCTGTGCAGGGAGCAGCCCTCTGAGGAGAGAGGGTGGCCCGATCGATCGCTCATAGACGTGGGTTTTATAGGGAGGGGTAAACAATGGGGCTTTGCAGCTGCGTGTTCAAGCAAGCAGGAACAGAAGCAGACCTTGCGGTTAGCCTTTAGCTGAACATTTCGGGAACTTTATCTGTAAGTTTCTGATCACGATGTCCTGAACCTTCCGGGCACCTTATCTGTAAGTTTCTGGTCATTACGTCCTCTAGCGCCTTTGTGCTCAAACAAATGTTACTAAGTTTTGATTTTTCCAAGCATCTGAGTCATTTACGGGAACTTCCCCACCCCGCTGCTTGTATGACTTTTAAATACAAAATGGCTTGGCTGAGGCTGTGTCCCACATTCCCCCCTTTTCTTTCAAACTATGGAATCTTCCATGGGCAGACTTTGATAGGAGCTGCTTAACACTAATAAGTTGTCCTGCTTGACTGTTTTGCTGGCCGCTGCCCTGCCGCGGAGAATCCCGACGGGACAAAACAGGGGAGCGAGCTGTTGTTCTCACAGGAACCTTTCGACCTCTGTCAGCCGCTTGACCAGTCTCCTGGCGTTAGGTCATGGACAGGGCCTGGTCCAGGTGGCTGCTCCGGGCTGGGATTGCCTGCAGCTTCTGGATGATGGAGGCGGCGTAGCAAAGTGTTGTTGGTGCTGCGAACTTCCTGCACAGCCTGGATAGACTTTAGAAGTTCAAGATTAGTTAGTTGAGCTAACTGTTCCATCCCAACTCTAGGTAAGAAGGGAGGTGGCCTACCACACATGATTTCATAAGGCGCAAGGTTTTCAAGCTACGGGGTACAATGGACATGCATTAAAGCAAAAGGTAAAAGATGTACCCAGTTCTCGCCAGTTTCTGTGCACAATTTGGTTAATGTTTCCTTTAGAGTTCTATTCATCCTTTCTACCTGACCAGAACTTTGAGGCTGATAGGCACAGTGGAGTTTCCAATGAATGCATAAGACTTTACCTATTGTTTTAGAAATTTGTGCTATGAAGGCAGGGCCACTATCAGAGCCAATTCACAGAGGAATGCCAAATCTAGGGAGGATTTCAGTTAACAGCAGTTTGCATACCACGGTGGCCGTGGTTGGGAAAGCTTCTGTCCATCCAGAAAAGGTGTTTACAAAGACCAGCAAATATTTATAACCATACAGACCTGGTTTTACCTTGGTGAAGTCCACTTCCCAGTATTGACTGGGGGAAAGTCCTCGTGCCCGTGGATGGGGTGGCTGATGTGTCCTGTGGGGGTTGTTAACTTGGGCACATGAGAGACATTTTTTGGCTGCTGCCTGAGTCCACTTCTGGAGATTTGGAATTTTGAATCGCTTTACTCTGAATTCCTGGAGGTTCTGGTTCAGTGCCTCCAAAAAAAAGGGTTGGAGAGTTTATGAACCCTTGGTCCAAGGAGTCCTGGTTAATTTCCCAGTGAAAGTTCCTTGAGGATCAGCCCATTCAAAGGCAAAAATGGACTGGCTTAGAGGAACAAAGGAATGGAAAAGAAGGCATCCTTTACTTTCACAACAGCTTGCTTGTTTTCCATGTACTCTTTTGTTTGGGGACTAAGTGGCAACGTCTCTTTAGGACCAGACAAGCAATTAGAGTTTCCAAAGCCATGGTTTGGCATCATTACCTTGCTGAAGCCATCTCAGTGTTCCACTGCAGGGGCTCTCAGTTTCCTTTCCTTCCACCATACAGCCATATAAAGTAGTTCAACACTCTTTCATCTTTCTTTTCTCTTATTCTTTCCCTCTCATCCGCCAGCTCCAACTCCGCTCACATTCCGGCCTGGCGCCTTGCCTTCCCAGGCCCTTTGTTTTGATTCCGGACTCCACAGCTCCTGCCGCCGCCAAGCGTACCTTCCACTTCTTTCCTTACGAGACTACGGTCTTTAATTTTGTCTCTTCTCCTTCTTTAAAAGCAGCCACCATGATTTTAGCTATCTGCTGTATAGTAGTTGCTGGTGGATCCTCCCTGTTGTTATAAACCTTTTGAGCTATCTCTGTTAATTCACTAAGATTTCCCCCCTTAAACCTGTCAAGCTTTGAAGCTTTTTCCAGATGTCTGGGGCTGACTGAGCTACAAAAACTATATATATATACATTTTTTTTTACAAAAACTATATTAATGGCCCAGTGGTTCTCATGGGCCTCTGGGTCAATGGAGGTGTACAGCCTGTAAGCCTCCATGAGGCATTCAAGAAAAGCGGCTGGCAACTCACCTGTAGCTTTCTGCACTGTCTCACTTACCTTAGACAGATTAATGGGCTTTTTAACAGCGCCCCCCCACCCCACCCCCGGGGGCCCTGAAACAGAAACTGGTGATACCTGGTCAGGGCTTTCCTGCCCTGCACGTCGTCGTTAGCATCCCACGGCGGGCGCCAGGTTGGAAACAAGGCTTCTTGCCCGCCTACCCTGAGTAAAATCTTATGGATTTCTCTCTGAATCCTCTCTTGTTCCTCTGCAGTGAAGAGGACCTGTAAAAACTGCTGACTGGTGCTGGGCTGGTGGGTATGAAAAATAGTTTCTAATAGGGAGATAAGCCCCTGGGGTTTATCAGAGAAGGATGGGTTTTGTTGCTTCCAGTTATATAAATTACTGATGGAGAAAGGAACATAAACCATGAAAGGGGCTGCCTGGTCCACCCCGGGGGGAGGAACAGTTTGTCTTAAAGGAAAAACACCGACTGGGACTTCAGAAGGCTTGCCTGTTCGCTTGCTGTTTCAGCATGTATTTTCCCCCCGCTGGGTGTGGGGAGGACTGAATGGGGCAGCTTCCAGGTGCTGGGCCCGCCCTGGCAGACGGGTATGGATGAGGAAGCAGAGCAGGGAGCCCGATTGCCTCAAGGGGAGCTTGGGTGGAGGACGGTTTTCAAGCTTCTCTTTAGCACTCTGGAGGTCAGGGTAAAGTCGCCGGGGCTTCTTGTCCTTGGTATGAGTTAACCTTTTCCGCTGCAACCAGCACCTGCTTGGTGGGGAAGAAACTTCAGAATATACGGAGGAGGATTAGAGGCTATGTGAATCCACACATTTATGTAGGGGATTTGGTCCGGATGACCTGGTTTTATCTGTAGACAAAGTTTTGCACTTGGTATAAAAGAGGTAGGGAAAAGTTGCCCTCCAAGGGCCAATCGGGCACTTCTGCAACCCAATCTGTCTCACAAAGGTTTCGAGATGGACAGACTTTGTTTTAAAACCATAACTTGACATAGACCTTTTAGCAAAATCAGAAAAATTATTCAAAAGGCACTGAAGTGGAGTTGTCTGTGTCTAACCCATTGTTCTGCTCCACCTGTTAAAAGTCAAACAATCACAGAAGGCGAGCAGGAGTGAAAGCAAGCCACACACAACTGAACACAACAGAAGTCAAGTCACACAGGACCTAAACATACCAGGAAAATAATAATATCCCACCAGTAGGGCATCAGTCTGAAAGATACAGGAGGTCACAGAGACGTCTCTCTGGACCTCTGGGAGTGCCTGAATGTTGCGTCCAACCGAGCCTACTCTCCCAACCCGGAGTGTGCACACCAACCTGTTAGCACCCTGGACAGGATCCACAACTGGGGCAGATGAAGGTCTCTCCGAGGCCTTCCCCTAGTTTTAGTTGCGGCACTGGCTGAGGAGAACACCCGTTCCTGGGATCTCGCTTGTCCCACTAATGTACGACCTGGTCACCGTATCTTGGTGGGACCTCCAAAATGTTGTACATGAACTGGACAAGAACAACTCAGATTCTGGTAAAAAGCAATACAGCTTATTCAAGGGGGACAGAAAGGAGAAAAAGGACCTGTGCAGGGAGCAGCCCTCTGAGGAGAGAGGGTGGCCCGATCGCTCGCAGACCTGGGTTATTATAGGGAGGGGTAAACAATGGGGGTGCGTGCAAGCAAGCAGGAACAGAAGCAGACCTTGCGGTTAGCCTTTAGCTGAACATTTTGGGAACTTGTATCTGTAAGTTTCTGATCACAATGTCCTGTACCTTCCGGGCACCTTATCTGTAAGTTTCTGGTCATTACGTCCTCTAGTGCCTTTGTGCTCAAACAAATGTTACTAAGTTTTGATTTTTCCAAGCATCTGAGTCATTTACGGGAACTTCCCCACCCCGCTGCTTGTATGACTTTTAAATACAACATGGCTTTGCTGAGGCTGTGTCCCACACCACAACATTTGGCCTTTTCTTTCTGATATCTTTCACTCATCTTAATGTTTTCAGGCCCATCCACACTGTAGTCCTCTGTGAACTTGGCTACGAACTTCGCTCCTCTGTGGGCCAGGATTGTATCTGCCCCATGCGTCTACGCTCATGTTTCCGTTCATTTGCTGCTGTAAATCCAGTGGCATCCACTTTCTGGCCGTGGTGAATAATGCTGCTGCGAACCGTCCTGGTGTGGTCTGTGCCTGAGTCCTTGTGGGTGTGTACCTGGGAGAGGCATCGAGGGGCCTGTTGTTGGTCAAACGTTTCCTGTTTCATTTACTAACTAGTAAGGAAACCCTCCCACCAGTTTCTATGTCTTAATCCCAGCAGGGTCCCAGGGACTCCTGTTTCCCCACATTCTCCTCCACTCACATTTTCCATTTTTGTTCTTGTAGATATTTTGGTTTGTTTCGGTTTTCAGGGTCACCCTAGTGGACCCCTCTCTTTGAGAACTGGCACGTCCCTTATACATTTGGGAAATCATCCTGCATCCCAATCACTCCTCCCGCCCCCAGCAATGTGTGTACCGTCGTCAATGCTGCCCATTCATTGCCGCCAACGCCAAGGAGAGGAAAGACCCCTTCATTCCGCAGAGAGGGCTTGCTGAGGGGATGTGGTGAGGCCTCTGGGGAGTGTGCTGTGAGACCATCTGGGTGCCCATGCAGGCCCTAGGCGGTGCCCGGCTCATGGTGGACCCTCAGCAGCCTAGGGTGCTGACACTCCTTTCTTCCCCTGCCCTCCAGGACACAGATCTCTTGGCCATGTTCTCCGTGGACGGAGATAAGCTCATGATCGACGCCAAGCTGGACAAGTAAGGACGGTGCACTACCTGGGCTCCTTCCTGTTCCTGCTTTGGTGTTGTGGTGGCGGTGGATGGCCAGCAGAGGGATGGCCGGGAGGGGGAGATAGACCGTGCCTGCCAAGTCTGCTACAGCACAAGCTGGGCATAAGGGTGCTGGTGGGGGTGAAACTGTGGGGCCAAGGAGAAAGCTAGAGCTCACAACAACATCAGTAAGAGCCCCGAAGCTGCACCCACACTGTTCTAGCGAGGTATTTGATAGGTGTTCATAGGCTTAGACCTTGAAATGGTCTTGTGAAGTTAAGGCCACTATTCTCCTCTTTGAAAGAAGAGAAAACGGAGGCTCAGAGAGGCGCAGTTCCTTATCCAAGACCACACAGCAAGTACATAACGGGACCGTGAGCCGAGACAGACAGACCTGACCCAGACCCGTTTGAAGTCGTTCTAAGCACAGGTTTTGGAGCCAAGAAATATGGACTCCAATCCTCATGTAACCACCACCTGGCTGTGTGACCTTGGCCACGTGGTCTAGCCTCTCTGAGTCTCGGTTTTCTTATCTGAAACTGGAGACAATAGCCCCTCCCCCACAGGGTTCATGCTAAGAACTATTATTTATTGGATACTATTCTATCCACATGCCAGGCATTGGCTTGGTTCTTAATGAGCGTTAAGCTAGTCAATCATTGAGGATACCTTACAGAAATAGAATTATGAATCTTATTTCAAGATGATGTGTAAAAAATATCAGCATGGGCCTAGTGGGTTGCAAATTTTCTTTTTACAAAAAATATTTACCCAGCCTTACAGTGAGAGGTGTTCATGATACAATACTAATAGGAACCGGGTAGGAGTTTTGAAGGAGGAAATATTCCACCTGAAGCTTGGATGACAGGGGCTGGAGGTGGGAAGAGGGGAGGGGGTCTTAGGCAAGGAGAGAGCAGTGGGGAGGGGTGTGGCCCATAAGGAGGGAGGAGTTGGGGGGAAACAGAGAGGACCTTCTGAGACGATTGTACCCTCTCCCACTGGGTACTGAGCAGACCCTTCTGAATGGCTCCCTACTCTCTGACCCCTGGGAGAGTGTGGCCCAGGTCCTCAGGTGGAGCTGTAGGTTTGCAGATGAGAGTCAAGTGCAGAGCAAGGCCACCTTCCTCAGCAGAGCAGAGTGGCTGAGAGCTCATGGCTGCGGTGTGAGTCCTGATGCTATCCCTCCTGAGCTCTGTGTTCTAGACATGACCCCCGGAACCCCAGGCCCCCTAGGAGCATGGATTTGCAGTAAGGATCAAGCCAGGTGGTGACCATTACGCTGAGCTCGGTTCTGATCACTTTACTCGAAGGGCCTCCTTTGGTCATTGTAGCCGCCCGCCCACTTTGCAGATGAGATAACCAAGACACAGAGAGGTTAAGGATTCTGGCCAAGGTTCCATCACTTCTTATTGGGAGCTGCAGTGGAGCTGATGCTGACTAAGGTCCACCCCGTGTGTACAAAGCAGAACTGCTCAATAGGGTTTTGGGAAGTTCAGTAGGGTCTTTGGAAAATGTGACCTTTTAGAAGCCAATTGCCAGGCTTGCCTCTGAGTGGGTTTGAATGGTCAATCTTGGAGCATGGCTTGCAGGTGGCAAAGCTTTGGCTTGGAACTCACACACAGAATATGGTATCTAAATTAACTTACGGATATGAAAGCAACTGAGGAGCCCCAGTGGTGCAATGGTTCTGAGTTGACCTGCAATCGGTGTGGTCAGCAGTTCAAACCTACCAGCAGCTCTGAGGGAGGAAGAACGGGCTCTCTGCTCCGAACAGTCCCATCTTGGAGACCCACAGGGGGCTGCCATGAGTCAGCTTGGATTCGATGGCAGTGAGTCATTTTGTGTGTGTATGATTTGCGGATAACTGCTGTTTGCTTTATCTGCAGGACCAGCCTCAACCTCAGAACCTCAAATGTGGGCAACTTTGACGTAAGTCCTAAGTCCGAGTTCCTGAGAGTAGCACCCGGGAAGTCCCAGGGCCTCACTGTGGGGCTGGTGGGGGGTCTGAGAAGTCAGTGTGAATCCTCTTGACTTTCCTGGTTGCCTGTGGGGCTGTCCTACTGTGATTGGTAGCCCGGGGGTGGAGGGGAGGGCTTGGCCTAAGTATCTGCACTCTGTGATGGGAGACGACAGGACTGCCATGTTCGTGGGGCTCCTTTGCCTTGCGACCGTGGACAGGACCAACTCACTCTCATTGAGCCTCAGTTTCCTCCTCTGCCAAATGGATAGGTTTGGATTCGTTTCTAACTGCCCTGCTTACCCAGGGGCCGTAGAATTCTACCTGTCTGGGAGCCCGTGTGTCTAAGATGCTCACATCCTCTCATCCAGGCCTATTTCACATCCTTGTTCATGCGGAGTCGCCCATCCTTCCCTGGGCTTCCGTCATACCCGTCTTAGCGTTGACCAATGGTCGGCTCAGCGGCCATTCCCACTGCGTGTTGAAGTGCTTACACCTGCAGAGGGGAGAGAGAGCCCCCTGATGTCCAAGATTTGCTCATCCCGATGATCCCTGCAACCTCTGGGCTAGGGACCACTACATCGTTTTTAGAGGTGGAGAAGCAGGTGACCAGGGAGAGACGGTGTCTTACCCAAGACCTCACAGGTAGTTGGGACAGACTTGGAACTAGAACTGAAGTCCCTAGACTCCAAGTGGACAAAGGAGCCCACACGCATTGTGGAATGGATGGATTTTTGATGGCACTACCTTAAGCTTTTGCATTTTTAGTTTTTTAAACTTTTCCTCATCGAATCCTCCGTTACAAGTTAAGTGCCTTGCGTCAGTGTACAGAGCTAGCATGAGAGTGGCGTGGGGATTTGGGCCCTAGGCTCTTACCACTGTGAGGACCCCGCCAAGCAGCTACCTTACAGGCAGCCAGTAACTTCAATGGAACTCCCCTGGTGGTGTGGTGCTGACGTGTTGGCTGCTAACTGCAAGGTCAGCTGTTCGAAACCACTAGCCTCTCTGAGTGAGGAAGAAGAGGCTTTCTACTCTGTAAACCATCACGGTCCTGGAAACTCACAGGAGCAGTTCTGACTTGTGCTAGAACAGTGGTTCCCAACCTTCCTAATGCCACGGCCCTTCCATGCAGTTCCTCACGCTGTGGTGACCCCCCGAACCATAACATTACTTTCGTTGCTTCTTCATCACTGTCATTTTGCTACTGTTATGAATCGGGCAACCCCTGTGAAAGGGTCATTTGACCCCTAAAGGGGTTGCGACCCACAGGTTGAGAACCGCTGTCCTAGAGGGTCCCTGTGAGTTGATGACTTGATGAGTCATTGCCTCCATGGCAGTGAGCTTTTGAGTTGTCCTCTGGTCATTTCCAACTCCCAGTGACCCCAGCGATGTGTCAGAGAGGGCTTCCAATGGCGGAGTTCTCATGATTGCCACGCCTTTCCGAGTTGCCTGGGGATGAACTTGAACTGCAAACTGGTTAGCAGTCAAGCCCATCGGGCATTTGCATCGCCTGCCCCACCTCAGGGACTTCACTGGATAGGCACAGCCATCCTTGGGGTAAGAACTTCTCACTCCCATTTTCAGATGTGGACACTGAGGCTTAGCGAAGTGAAGGGCAAAGATTTAGGCCGAGGCCAGGCCTTCTGATTGATTTGCCTGGAATCCTTCTCTCATCCTGGCAAGCTGGACTTCCAGTTTCCCACCTGCTATGGGGCCCCTCCCCACCCGTGACCCCACGGGACTCAGAGGAGAAGAGGGCTCTTGGAGGAATGGTCGGGAGTAGGCCACCAGGCTGGCCTTTCAAGGTGTCTCTGGGTGGACGTGAGCCAGCAAGTTCTTAACTGTTTCTGCCGCTCTAGGACTCCAAACTGGGCTTGCTAGCCTAGTGCCAGTCAGCAGGGAAACTGAGGCTCGGAGGTCCCTAGGGGCCCCAGGGCTGGATTCAATGAGTCCTTGGGTCTGAGTGAACCCACTGCCTGGTCTCACCTCTTGTTCTTCTGCTACAGGTTGGCCTCATGGAGGTTCTTGTTGGAAAGATTTTTGACCTGGCGTTTATGCCCGCCATGAACGGTGAGCGAGGGCACTGTGCTTTCCCAGGGACACGTGGTGGTGGTGGGGGGGGGTTGGCGGCCGCTGGCTGGTCGGGCCTGCTGAACATGTGACTGAGAACATCATGCTAAGCTTATTTATTTAAGCTTCGGGATGTAAATGTTGTCCCCAGGGGCCTCTCGCCTTCCTCATTTGTCCCCTCTGCGTTACTGTTTTCTGCGTTACTCTTTGTTTTTGGCTGTTTTTTTGTGCTGCTCATGACATGTGTCTGTCTGTCTGCATAGGGAAATTGTACATGTGTACACTGTAGGAAGGTCCAAACCAGCTACCTAGATACGGACGTCCGCCTTCCAAAGGCAGCCCTTTCCTTCCAGGCACATCCTCCTGCAAGTTTTCCAGACAGTTATTTTAAGATTTCTTTTTCCTTTATTGTGGTGAAAACAGGACACCAGAACCCTTCCCAGCACGCATGTATCACGCAATGGCATGGAGAGCCTTTGTCATGCCGTGCCACATGACAGCTGACCCTTCCCACAGAGAGTCAGTCCAGCCTGGAATGGAACCCAGCCCAGGGACCCACTCTCAAGTAGACAGGCCTATTAAGTGAGCAGAGTGGTCACAAGGTCAGCAGTTTGAAACCGTCAGCTGCTCTGTGGGAGGAGATGGACCTTTCTACTCCCATAAAGAGCAGCAGTCCTGGAAAGCTCTCAGGGGCAGTTCTGCCCAGTCTTGTAGGGTCGCTATGAGTTGGATCGATGTCAGCGAGTGGAGATGCCGAGAGAAATGACACTTGGGAGGAATGAGAGTACGCCCTGGCACCATCAACCACAGGAGACGCAGAGGCCAGTGTTTGCCCCAGAACCAAGCTCAGAAGGCAGGGAGGGTCCGGAGAGGTGGGGGTGGGGTGGGCAATGGGAACTGGAGCCCGGAGCCCAGGGAGGAGGTAGAAGGAGCAGCAAGGACAAAGGTTTCCAGACATTGAAGCAACTGCCAGGGTCCTTGCAGGTACTGGGGGATGCTGTCCGCAGAGCGTGCCCCGCCTCCCTGCTGCTGTGCTCACCTTGCCTGTCTTTTTGTTTTGTGTCCCCCCCTCCCCACCCACCTACAGCCATGCTGGGCTCTGGAGTTCCTCTCCCCAAAATCCTCAACATTGACTTCAGCAACGCAGATATTGACGTCTTGGAGGTGAGGGGGCGCCGGCTCTGTTTGGCTTTCTCCTCCTGTCCTTTGTCCATCAGCCTTAGCAGCTACACCTGTTGGGGGCAGAAAAAGAGGACCAGGAGCGTCTCCTTTCAAAGTGTTGGCGTGAGGGGATGAGAAAGCAAGCTACACAATTCTATTAGAGGAAGCCTGTCACATCACGGACCGACCGCACCCTCACATGACAGAGTCCACAGCTCCGTCTTACGGAGGCGGAAATGGAGTCTCAGAGTGGCTAAGGGCCTAGAAGTCATTGCATAATTGTATGCGTGACAGGCGCCTGGACGCTCAAGTGCAGGGACTCTTGTGTACACTGCGCCAAACCACATGTGCTCGGGTCTGACATCTCGGGGTGGGGGTGGGGGGGGAGAAATACTACTCAAGCATCGATGTCTTCTAGATGCGTCTGTAAGCCACAAGTCACCGTTTGAGACTTTTCGCTGTTTTTCATTCCAAGCTTTCTGGCATTTTCCATTTTCAACCCAGCTTTGCTCAGGGGGTCAGAACAGTGGGGTTAAAGAATGAGGGTACTGGAGCCTAATGACTTCAGTTCAACTTCCAGCCCTGCGGTGCCCAGGCTTCTCTGAGCCTCAGTGTGGCCCTTTGTAACAAGAGCTACTCAGGGTGTTTACTTGTTGGGCAGCCTCTAGGTTAGAAAGCGATTCTCGGCTCAAAGCACCGTACGCAATCCCTGGCACGTTGTAAGTGGCCTAGAGAGGCCCGCCACTATCCGTCTCGTCATTCTAGCCGGGTGCCCTGGATGGACTGGTGTCCTGGATCTAGAATTCGTTTCTTGGAACAGAGTCCCAGGAGTGAAATGACTGGACCTTCACCCTAGAGGGACTATTTGCATCGCTGGCAGCAGTGTCCGGAGCACCTGCTCCCCGCCAGGTCTGCCCGCCAGGTCTAAGCTTTGGCCCAGGAGGAAGTGCACCTCACTTGCAGGGGAGGTGTGCGGCGGCTTAGAAGGGCAGTGCAGGCAGAGGTCAAGTGCCCGCTCTGGGACAATCCCCAGGGGTCCCCATCCTGGTTCCATCAGCCACACCTCCACACTGCTCCGAGCCTCTGTGTCCACATCTGATAACAGGGAAGCAAGGAAACCCACCATCTGAAGTTTGTGGTGAGAAACGGAGTTGGAGGAATGGCTAACTGCTGTCGTTCCCTTAAAAGGAGGGGCTAGGAAATGCGAGCAGCCCCAGTGCGGTGGTGGGCTAGGAGTTGGGTTGCCAAGGAGAAGACCAGCAGTTTGAAACCACCAGCTGCTCCATAGGAGAAAGATGAGGCTTTCTACTCCCGTAAGGATTTACTGTCTCAGAAATCCATAGGGACAGTTCTACTCTGTGCTTTTAGGGTTGCCGTGAGTGAGAATCGACTTGATGGCAGTGTATGAGGACATTTGGATGGGATGGTGACAATGTAGCACCACCCTCATCTCTCCCATTTGTGGACTCTGTGTTTTGATTCGGGAGCTCTGGTATGTGTTTTCCGCCTTCTCACAACCCTGGTGGTATTTGCTCTCAGAGAGAGGGCAGGCCACTTGCTTAAGGTCAGCCAACGGGTGAAAGCTGGGGCTGGGGTGTACACTGAGATAGCACAAAGCAGCCCAAGCCAGTGGTTCTAAGCTGACACTGCCCTGCTCCCACGATCCCAGCATCTCTCTAGGACCTTTTAAAAATTGGCGAAAGACAAGTTATTCTTTACAGAGTAATTTCACTTGAGCATGTTGTTCCCAAGAGACATATTTTGTTATAAATGGTTTATCTTTTATTTTTCATTCCAGCAAATAAATTATAATTTTAAAATGTAAAGATATAAATACATTAAATAATCTGTGGATTTTATTTCAGATTAATGACGAGAATTATGCAATTATCTGTAATAGCATCTAAAGTGCAGTGTTGGATCTGAAAGGCACAGGAGGCTGGCGTACAGGAGGCTTTTGACCCAGTACCTGGCCTAGCGAGCCCTTTGTTAATGCTCGCTAATCTCATTAGTGGCCGAATAGGGATCTAGACATTTTTCTTTTTACTTTTTATTTGAAAATAACTTTAGATGTACAGAAAAGTTGCCCAAAGAGTAAAGAGAGTTCTAGAATATCCTTTATCCTGCAAAAATGGGAACCTATGTTGGGTGGAGGACAGCCTGAGGGGGGAACTCACAAAGGTCTTCCATTACCTGAGGTGGAAAGGCAGTCAGACTGCACCCTGTCAAAGGCGGAAACGTCAAGAGACTCGGAAAAACAAGGCAGTCCTGTCACGTCTCAGCTCACACAGTGACCCAAACCAGGAAATTAGCATCGGCTCAAAACTCCGAACTCCTCAGCACCAGGTTTCCCGCTGGTTTCCCTTCTCAGTCAGGGTTCAATCCAAGATCCCATCTTGCACGTAGTTGGCAGGTCTCCTTCTTACTCCCTGCCAGCGAGTCCGTGCTGACTCGCAACGGCTGCCTGCGGGTTTCTGAGGCTATAACTCTGTCCAGGGGTAGAAAGCCCAGTCTTTCTCCCAAGGAGCTGCTGGAGTGTTTGAACTGCCGACCGTGCGCTTGCAGACCAACGCAGAACCAACCAAGGCTCCGTCGGTCTCCTCCCACCCATGATGATTCCTCATCCCTGCCTTCTGACGAGAGTTCTGTAGAATCAAGATCTTCTTCTGGCTAGATGAAGCTTATGCATGGTGACAGGAAGGGCACAGAAGTGAGGCTGGGCCTCAGAGCAGGGGGTGATGATGTCCAAGTCTTACCCCGGGGGCTGCTGACCGTGGCTAAGGTGGTTCTTGCTAGGTCTTCCATTGTAAACGTGTAATGTTTCCCTTATAACCAACTGGTATCTCCCCGGGGGGGGGGAGGGGGGAGAGGAAACCAAACCAAATGCCCTGCTGCTGATTGTGATGCTTTGGACCAGATGGAACTGGCCCCTCCAGTTGCCAAGGCTGTAGATCCTTAAGAAAGCAGACTGCCATCTCTTTCTCCTGAGGAACGGCTGCTGGGGTCTGACCACTAACTTTTCGGCTAGCAGGGGAAATGCTTAACCTGCTGCACCACCTGTCCCTTCCCCACCCCCGCACCCCCCTCAGACTTACAGACAACCCACACTGCATGTCTGTTTCTCATCACACTTCCTCACACTTGTCTCAGCCCTCATTCGTGGTTCATGCTACGGTATGACTCCGGTGTTTGCTTCAGAAGGATTTTGTACTTCTGTAATTCCTTTGGCTTTTATTAATTGGAATTCTATAAGGAAAAGTTATCCCTGTTCCCTCATTTCCTTCTCAATTCAACTACTGTGTTAGTCAGGGTAGACCAGAGAAACAAATCCAGAGACCCTCATGTGTATAGGAACGAGCTTTATGTGCAAGAGCAATTGAACATTGAGAAAACATCCCAGCCCAGTCCAGATCAAGTCCGTAAGTCTGATAGCCCATGTGTCTGATACCAATCTATAAAGTCCTCTTCAGACTCAGGAACCACATGCAATGAGACCAAATGCAGGAAGATCACAGGCCAGTGGGTGGGAACTCATGTGGATTCAATGGCGTTGCAAGCATCTCAGCACTGGCTGGGGGCTCCATGTCGCTTCTCCAGCTCTGAGGCTCTGCAACAAGAATGTCTCCCAGGGACTGAGCAGAGAGAGAGAGTGTGTCCTGCCACCAAGGAGGAAGCCAGGAGTTCCCAGAATCCTCAGGAGAAGGCCATGCCAACACAGAGGCCTCATTGGCTACGTATGACCTGATTGACAGGCTTCCCTCTTACTCCTCTCAAATTGACAAACGATAATATAACTACCACAACTACTTTGTAAAAAATAATATGCCTCAGTAGAACCTCACGAATATCTATTTTGTGTTCAGAGTTGTGATCCGTTGCTTTTTTACCCCTTTGTTAAAACAGTTTTATTAGCCCCTCATCCACATGTCAGACAAGTCAACAACTCAATCATATCAAGAAGAGTGGTACAATTATCACCACATTCAATTCTAGAGCCCTTTCTTTTCTTTTTTGTTGCTAATGCTTTTTATTTTTATAATTAAAAAATCATTTTATTGGGGGCTCATACAACTCTTATCACAATCCATACATCCATCCATTGCATCAAGCACATTTGTACATTTGTTGGCATCATCATTTTCAAAACATTTTCTTTCTACTTGAGCCCTTGGTATTAGCTTTTCATTTTCCCCCTCCCTCCCACTCTTCCTTTCTTCATAAACCCTTCATAATTTATAAATTATTATTATTTTTCATGTCTTACACTGACCGATGTCTCCCTTCACCCACTTTTCTGTTGTCCATCCCCCAGGGAGGGGGTTATATGTAGATCATTGTGATTGTTTTCCCCTGTGTCCCCCACCTCCCCCTCCTGGTATCACTATTCTCATTATTGGTCCTGAGGGGTTTATCTGCCCTAGATTCCCTGTGTTTCCAGCTCTTCTCTGTACCAGTGTACATCCTCTGGTCTAGCTGGATTTGTAAGGTAGAATTGGAATCATGATAGTGGGTGGGGAGGAAGCATTTAGGAACTAGAGGAAAGTTGTATGTTTCATCGTTGCTATACTGCACCCTGACTGGCTTGGCTCCGCCCCATCCGTTCCTTTTATTGTTCATTTTGTTGCCGATTTTCAGTTCATCGATGAAAAGACGATTTTAGAGGAATGTGAGAGACAGGTTCAAGCTCACTTGTTCAAGCTCTCTTGTTTGAAGGAAGGAGGGGGAGAGGCAGGAGGGGAGGGAATTCTGTCCAGGTGGAAAGTGACATGGCCAAGGGGGATCCTTAGTCTACTTGACCCTACTCATCCCCACTGCTCACTGTTTGCTCTCCAGAAGCGTAGCTTGCCAAATCCAGAGACAGCTCCGTCTGGCTGAGGAGGCAGCCCGAAGCCCTTCCCTCTCCAACTGTGTTCTCTCTTCTGCCCCTCTAGGACCTGCTGGTGCTGAGTGCATGAATGGCAGAAGCAGAGGGGCTGCTGCAGCCCTGCTCCAGCCCCAGCCCTGAAGAGGCTCTGCTTGGACACTGTTCCCAAGCCCTAGGTCCCTTCTGCCTTCCACGACAGCTCCCTCCTCCAGCCCTCCAACTCTCTTCCCAGCCCCCACCTCAAGGAAAGATATTCATGGACAAACCATCCCACCCATATCCCCAGCCAGCGCCAGGTGGAGGGAGAGAGGTCATCACAAAGACTGAGGTCCTGCGGGCCCCACTTTGGGCTCCCGGGCAGACCCCACGGATAGTACGCTTTACCCTCCCAATAAAAGATTCCACTTTCCCAGCAGTCCGTTGGGGTGAGTCTCTGTGAAGGACCCTTCCTTAAGATCTGGTGTTTTTCTTCTCCCCTTGACGGTCCTGGGGCACTGGCAGGTGAGACTAAGTGGACAGAGAATATTTGGAGGCAAAGTCAGACGCAGCTGAGGACCCACAGCTGAGCAGAAAGGGCATCTACTGGGCTCCTGTGACCGCCGTCCAGTGCTCCCTGGTCCGGTCCCTCTCTCCCTCATCCCCTCCCTTACACTCCTCAGCACGTCCGAGTGCCCAGCCCATGGCAACAAATTAAAACCCATCAGCCTTCACACAACCAGACTGATGACCTTGGAGCACAACTCCTGTGTGTTTGGGGTCAGGGTCCCCTCTCCATTCTCAGCTTCCAGCTCTCTCCTCTTCTCTCACAAGCTTGTGACTTCTTGAGATCTAGAAGAGTGCTAGGTGTATCCTACATGCAGGTGTAGGTGAAAAGGCCATCAAAACAACAGCCCCAACCATCCAACTAACCAACCAACCTACCATCCAACTAACCAACCAACCATACAACCAACCAACCAACCAACCAACCAACCAACCAACCAACCAACCAACCAACCAACCACAAAATAACCCTTTCTGTCCCATCTTCCGGAAAGCTATTTTTTGTTGAATATCTAGCTACCAGCCAAGTCCTATTCTGAGACTTTGGGACCCGACTCATTTAAACCTTCATGGAAGGCCCCTTCATTGGCCAAAGCAAGACCCCAAGCCCTCGGAGGGCTGTTGCTGTTGTCAGTTGCTACCGAGTCAATGCTGCCGCGTGGTGACACCATGTCAGCAGAGTGGAATTACTCTACAGCCTGTCATCCAGTTTGCATCATCCAAGTCCACTCCTCAAGGGATAAGGATGGGGAAGAGTAATACTTGCCCAGGGTCTTCCTGGGTGGGAGGCTGGAGGAGTGCTAGGGTAGAGCCGTGGCTCCCACGGCTACCAAGCAACAGTCCCGGCTGAGCCGCGACGATGATCTCCCGGGTCGTGCTCGGCTGGGCTGCAGGCACATGAAATGGCTGAAAGCGAACGGAGCAACTTTCTTTGGACAAAGAAAGGACTGGGACTTGGGTGGTCGAGGTGGCTCTCTATGTGATGGTTCAGGGGCCTTTACTAGACTTTCCTATGTCAGTATCTGGTTTCCGAATTCGTGCTCATCCAAGGATGATTCAGCACAAGGACCAGTCTGTGCCCCCTCAGTTGGGGAGGTGGGGTGGGGTCACAGAGATAGTGCTTTGCCCACATTTGGGCATTAATGGAGGTGTTTTATTTTGGTGTCAGACATTAAAACATTAGGTGGAGGACATGCTGGTCACTTCTATGCAGAGCTGGCAGGCCCAATCTGGTTCAAGCCAGTTTGACAACTCCACCCCCTTGTTTTTCTTTGCTGTCTCAGTTACTTAATGAGGGAATTAAACCACAGTTCCACCTCAAAGCACCACCCCACAGCTGTCCGTCTAATGGATGGCCTTGGTTTCTAGAAATAAAGGACAGTAAAAACTAGACTCCTCCCCACTCAGATCAACGGTCCCTCAGCCCTCTCCTTAGGCTGCTGAAGCCCTGCCTATAAGATACGGAGGGAGGCAGTTGCTTCATATTAAACAACAATTACACAGCATGCATCCACGGTGGGTCTCCCCTACCAAGAGAACAGCTTTGCACATGGTGGGTCTCGCTCCTGACAGGAGGGGAGGCCTGATGGCGCAGTAGGTTGCATGTCGGGCTGTGGAAATGGTGTGGAGGCCACATCTGACCACCTCCAGCTCCCCAGGCTGACTGTCACAAGGCAGCTGGATTCAATGACTCACACACAATGCTCGTGATCATGAGGTTTATTAAAGGTTGCAATTCAAGTGAGAAATTCTCAGGATGCACAGCTCAGTCAGGACAGTTGCCTCTCTGTCATGCTGGCAGACACACCACTCGTGGGCCCTGAGGCTCTTGGCCTGCTCTCCGCTCTGGCCAGGCAATGTTGTGAAACTCTTTTAGGGCTGCCCACAGATACTGACCACCCCTGGTTTGTCAGTCTGTCCTCCTGTGGTGGCTCGTGCGTGGCTGTGATGCTGAAGGCTGTGTCAGTGGCATTTCAAATACCAGCAGGGTCCCCCAGAGTGAACAGGTTTCAGCAGAGCTTCCAGACTAAGAAGAGACTATCTGCTTCGGCGGAATTAGTCGTTGAAACCCTATGGATCACATCAGAACATTGTCAGTGGCCGAAAGCTGAATGCCTAGCACCAGACAATTGTCAGAGATCGTGTCAAAGATGAGTCCTTAAGGTCAGAGGCACTCATAAAATAGCGAGGGAGAGCTGCCTTCTCAGCCTGCCGGGGTAAAACCTTCAGGATCTTCACTTGCCGATGAAGGCAATTTTGCATGCCTTCAATTGAGAAACAACAGGCGCAAACATCAATTAATCATTGGAGCTTGGAATGTAGGAAGTACGAATCTAGCAAAATCAGAAGTCATTAAAGATTAATGGAACACGTGAAGATCAATATTCTAGGCCTTCGTGAGCTGCAATGGAGGAGAATCGGCCATTTTGAATCAGGTAATCATATGCGTTGGTAGGCCTGGAATGACACAGTCAAGAGGAATGGAGCTGCAGACATCGCCAAAGAGGACGTTTCAAGCTCTATCTCAAAGTAGATGCTGTCTGTGCTAGTATGTCTATCTGCACGCAAGAAAATCGATCAGTACAAATGGCCTTCAAATACTATTTAAATTACATACCAAACACTAAAGCTAGTGATGCAGGAATGGAATTCCACCATATCTTACGCCATCCACTGTATCCCTGACGGGATGCTAACATGTGTTATACATCCATCACAACTATCAGCTTCCCCTTTCTCCCCCCACACCTCCTGCTCCCCACCCTTCCCCTATCCTCATGGTATCACTATTCCTGTTATTGTCTCTGAGAGGTTTATCTGTGTCAAAAGCACTTATCTGTACCAGTGTCCCTACTCCAGTCTAGCAGGACTTGTGAGATAGCACTGGTATTATGATGGGGGAGGGGGAGGAAGCATTAAAGAACTAGAGGAATGTTGTGTGTTTCATCGGTGCTATACTGCACCCTGGATGAGCCATCCCTTCTGATGACCCTTCTGTGAGGGAATGTCCAATTGTCTACAGATGGGCTCTGGGTCTCCACTCTGACCCCTTTCCTTTACCTTGATATAATTGTTTGGTTTTGATCTTCCAATACCTGATCCTGTTGACACCTCATGATCACACAGGCTGGTGTTCTTCTACCATGTGGGCTCTGTTACTTCCTTGTCAGATGGCTGCTTGTTTATTTTCAAGCCTTAAAGACCCCAGAGGCTATATGTTTGATAGCGGGGCATCATCAGCTTTCTTTACCACATTTGCTTATGTACCCATTTGTCTTCAGCGATTCTGTCAGGAAGTTGGGTATCACACATTGCCAGATTATTAGAACAAAGTGTTCTTGGGTTGAGGAAAGAGTTAAGTAGAGGACCAGAGTCTGCTATCTTGATACTTTCAACATATAAATATATGTATATGACCCAATACCCCTATCTTTGTATATTAACATATTTATATATATGCATGCCTATATTTATACTTCTCTCTGTATAGCTTTTACCTCCTAGCTCTTTCCTCTCTTTCCTTTTACTTTCCTCCTGCCCCACCATCATGTTCACAACTTCATTCGGCATTCAGTGCTTCCTCTCAGCTACATTACGGTTTACCTTCAAAGTTACAAAGAGGAACACAGCCTGCAATTGTAAGCATTAAAAAAATATATTCTTTTTCCTTTTGCAAAGGGCTGTGAGGTGCCCTGGTATTTGGCCTGTGCTCTGCTGTCCCTCAGGGAAGGGGGACCAGATTAGCTGAGGGGGTTTGGGGCTGAATGGATCTGAATTCTTCCTCAACTGAACTCCTGGGTCACTCCTGGCTTTCTCCTGAACAGCTGTATCATGGAATATATCCCAGGGGCTTCTCAATTAGTGACTAGTTATCTATCATCACCCACTCTGATAGGCATGGAGCTGGGGAGAGATGAAAGGGGATGGCCAATATAGCCACTCCATTCCTGTCTGGGGAGGGAGGGTGCAAAACCAGAAAATGCAGGCGAGGGGTAGATAGCAGAGAGGGGAACTCTGGTGTGAGGCCTTGTGGCTAGTACTTGGAGGCTGTCTCCGAGCCTGAGATTATAACCCCCTTTAGACAACAGTCTGGGAAATTACTGCACGCTGGGAGTCTTGGATCTTGGGCGTAAGAAGGGGTGGTGGATGCCATCCCACTGGATCTGGTGAGGGATTAGTGGAACCCTCAGGCAGACGCGTAAACGTAGAGCATTTCAGCGAGTTCTCGAATTGCTCCATGGGCGAAAATCACAGGGGGGGGGGGGGGGATCTGAACCAGACCCTAGTACACTGAATCTATTTTTAGGCCAATATTGGCCTCCTGACCTCTTAATTTTCTGATCTAGCAACAGGAGCACCAGGTGAGTTTCTACCTGGATACCGAGAGGGATTCTACCTGGACACTGTCTTGACTCCCTGGACACATTTTCTGAGGACACAGCTAAACATATGACACTAGGATGGGGGGAGAATTGTTGAATGGAACACAATTTTAGGGAGCAACCTGGAGAGATGATAGAAAGGTTCTTCATCTTGGTTTGAGTGGTGATTGTATGAGTATTAAACTCAAGAATTAAGACTCACTGATCTCTAGTATCTGTGCATTTTACTTTATGTCTTGATGGTGCAAGGATTAAACTCTTAGCTGGTAACTGAAAGATAGATACGTGCTTAGCATCTATCTGCTCTTCTGGAGAAAGATACAGCCCTGGAAATCTGTAAAGTTTACAGCCTTCGAAATCCTGTGGGGGACCGTCTATTCTTGTCTTATAGGGTCACCATGAGTCATAATTGACTTGATGATAATAGGTTTTATACCTCAATGAAAATTAAAGAAAGAAACAAAAGGGAGAGAGCATTTCTATGTATTTGTTGTCCAGCAGCAGATGAACGATCAGCACTTTGGGATCACTGAATGGGGGTCCTGCCTTCTCCAGGAGTTTGTCTGTATTTGACGCACTGAGATGATCACTCTGGGCGTCATTTGCTCATATTAAGAATGAATGTTTGCATTTTGCATACATGATCTCATGTCTGTAAGAATAATCTTGACATCTAGGCTTTGTTGTTATTGGGTGCCATCGAGTCAGAACTAAACACTGCCTGGTCCTGTGCCATCCTGAGTTGTTACAATGCCCAAGCTCATTGTTGAAGCCACTGTGCCAGTTCAACCCCTTGAGGACTCCTTTGCCCCCCCCCCCTCTGCTTTACCTAGCATCACGTCCTTTTCCAGGGACTGGTCTCTCCTGACAACAGGTCTAAAACATGTAAGACAACATCTTACCATTGTTGCCTCGCAGGAGCACTCTGACATGCTTCTTCTAAGACAGATCGAGTTGTCTTTTTAGCAGCCTGTGGCACTTTCAATATTCTTCTCCAGCCCCACAGTTCAAGTGCATTACTTCTTCTCCGGTCTTCTTTGCTCAGGGTCTAACTTTCACATGCCTCGGAGGCAAATGGAAAACACCACAGGCTGGGGCAGGCACATCTTAGTGACATCTTGCTTTACTCAATACTCTAAAGAGGTCTTGTCGCAGCAGATTTATCAAATGCAACACACCTTTGGAACACTTGATTAAAAGCTGTGTGAAGATGTCTTCCATCATTTTATAGATGTGGAAATAGAGGCCCGGAGAGGTAAAGTGACTGTCTCCAAGTCTCATAGCTGGTAACTGAAATAGAGTAAAGAGGGTATCAGCTCATCATGTGTTAAAACAATTTTATTGATACATAATCAATATACCATACTGCCCACCCAATTAAAGTGATTGAAGTCACTCCAGCCCCAAACAACCACAAAGCATCTGTTTTTATAATTTTGCCGATTCAAGATATTTCATATAAACGGAATCAACGCACAAGCCACCACAGGAATACACCCTGACAGATGAGTGGTAGGCTTTACTACCAAGCACGTTTAGAACTATCCCAGCCTCTAGTCTATGTCCCATGCCAAGACCACTTTTGCATTTGAAGTATCTGTTGAAAGCGGCACCCTGGTAACGTCTTTGTGTCTGGATTTTTGTTTTGAATTTAGCCTAAAGTTTCCAAGGCCTGTGCATGGTGTAGTACGTGTGTCACCACTTCTCTCTCTCTCACACACACACCTTTTTGCTGAGTAATAGCCTGTTGTATGATCATGCCACATTTTATCCATCCATTTATCAATTGGTGGCCATTTGGGGCTCTTTCTACTTTTTGTTTCTTACGAATAATGCTGCTATGAGCATTTGTGTGTGAGAGTGTGTGTTTTCAGTTCTCTTCGGCTATACCTAGGAGTGGCACTGTTGGGTCCCATAGGGCTCTATGTTTACATACCGGCTCTTTCAATGGAGTTGCATCATGACCCATTCCCACCATTTGTTACTACCATGTGTGCTTCATCAATGCGCAAAAGTCAGATAGTAGATTTTTTATTTTGATCATAAATGCAAAGGAGACAGTAATTGAGCAGTAAGTATACGGAGTTGCAAGAATGGGCTCAAATGAACCTATTATTATGAGGATGAGGATGATGTGAGACTGGGCAACATTCAGGCTCTTACACATGGAGTCGCTATGAGTGGAAGTTGCTCACCAGCGCAGAACAGCGAGAGTACTGTACATATTTGGATACGGGTTCTAATCGGATATTTGACTTGCAAATATTTCCCCCATTTCATGGACTGTCGTTCCACTTTTCAATAATATTGTTTGCAGCTAAGGAGTCTGAATTTTGATGCGGTCCAGTTTGTCTGTTTTTCTTTCATTACGTTTGCTTTTGATGTCATAACTAAGAAACCTTTGCCTAATCCAAAGCCATGAAGATTCACGGCTGTCTTGTCTTCTAGGCGCTTTATGCTTTTACATCTTATATTTAGATCCCTGGTCATTTTAAGCTAATTTCGTGTTTTAGTTTTAAATATTCCTTCTTTGAGACATTGGTACCAATTGTCCCAGCACCACGAGATGAAAAGTCATATTTCTTTTCCATTAGATTGCCTTGGCACCCTTGTTGAACTTCACCTGACCCTAAAAACTAGGGTTTATTTCTAGACTTTCAATTTATTCCATTGTTCTACATTTATCTTCACACCAGCTCTACAATATATTTTTTCAGTTTTGTGTTAAGTTTTGGAATTGAGACGTATTGAGAGTCCTCCTTCTTGTCAGGATTGTTTTGGCTATTTTGAGTCCCTTGCATTTCCATACACACTTTAGAATTGGTTTGTCAATTTCCACAAAAAGTCAACAGATTAAATTTTGAAAGCAACTTCCCTCAATCTGTAGATCCACGTGGAGATTCTTGCCATGTTAACAAGTCTTCCAAGTCATAAACACGTGAGGTCTTTCCATTATTGGTAAATATCTCTGGATTTTAAATTTTCTCTCAACAATGTGTTGTAGCGTTCAAAGTACAAATTGTACACTTCTTTAAGCCTAAGTTTAATCCTAGGTATTTTAACCTTTAGAGTGCCATTGTAAATGAAATGACTTTCTTAACTTCAGTTTTAGAAGGTTCATGGCTACTCCATAGAAATACAACTGATTTTTGTATATTAATCTTGTATCCTGCCACTTTGCTAAATTAGTTCTAATACAGGCATAATTCATTGTATTTCACTTCATTTTATTGCTCTTTGCAGGTAATATGTTTTCACAAATTGAAGCTTGCTGGCAATGCTGCCTCCAGCTTTTGTCAAAAGCATGTGCTTCCTTTGCTTCTCTGTGTCATATTTTGATAATCTTCTCAATGTTTCAAACCTTTAAAAAAATTTTAAATTATTTTTTGTTTCAAACCTTTTCAGAATGGTATTACACATTCAGTAGTTCACTCACTCACTCACTCACTCACTCACTCACTCACTCACTCACTCACTTCCATTGAGTCGATGGCAACTCAAAGCCAATTATAGGACAAGGTAGAACTGCCTCTATGGGTTTCCAAGACCTGTACATTTTTACAAGGTTAGAAAGCCTCTTCTTTCTCCTACAGAGCTGCTGGTGGTTTTGAACTGCCAACCTTGCAGTTTGCAGTCCAATGCATAACCACCATGGCACCAGGGCTCCAAAATAGACAGTAGTATAATATTAATATAACTTTATCGATGTTGCTTTCATACACACTAGGACACAAACAGAACTGTCTAGCGGCTTGTTTTATTGTGATATTCACTTCCTTGCGGTGGTCTGAAATGAAATCTGCAATATCTCTGAGCTATGCTTATGGTTCCGTGCCCACGTGTGTCTGTGTATACTCAAGATCTTAGCATCTGTGTAGAAATATCGTTTTTCTCCCTCATGTCCAATCTGGATGCCTTTTATTTCCTGACTGTTCTAACTCTTCTGCCTGGGACTTTCAGTACAATGTTAAATAATAGTGGTAAGAGTGGACATCCTTGCCTGTTCCTGATCTTAGTAGGAAAATATTTAACTTTCCACTATTAACCATCGCCAGAAAGAGGAAATGTCCTCCTCCTTTCCTGTCTATCCCTCATTTTCTTTCATCATGAATGGGGTGCTTCAGTTGGTCGAATACTTTTTCTGCATCTATTAAGATGACCATGTTTTATTTTTAAATATGATTGATTACATCGGTTGATTTTTTTAGATAGTAAACTGAATGAAGCCCACGTGGCTGTGGTCTATAGTCCTTTTGACATGCTGCTGACTTCCGTGGGAGGAGGCCGCCTGGCAGCGTGGCTTTGAGTTGGGCTGTGGCCACCAGGGCCACGCTTCGGGTTACTGTCTCCGAAACTCACAGCACAGTTTTACCCTGTCTGACAGAGTCGCTGTGCAGCCGCATTGGGTTTGATGTGAAAGAAAGAGGTGAAAAAATGTGTGGCCATCTTTACTTTATGACAAACTTTATAGGCGGTAATGGGGAGGTGGGTCTCTGTGAAGATAGAAGGAGGATGTGCACCAGTGTCACTTGTGGCCTTGAGAAGGTAGGGACAGCCTAAATACCCAACAAGCAGAGGGTAATTAAAATAACGGTCATCACTGTGGGCAGTGGGGTATAATACAGCGGTTAATTAAGCACACACATAGCCACCATGTATCAGTACATTACAAAACACTGTGCAGAGTGTAAGTAAAATCATTTCTGTTCTGGAAAAATAGAAATTACTTCAATTTATATTCACAATGCACAGAAAATCTTCTGCGACAAGAAATGCCATAATTTCTATAGTGGTTCTTTTGAAAAGACGATGTTGGTTTGTTTTCTCGTTCTTTTGGAAAATGTGTATTTTCCTTAAAGTTTTTCAGAGAAATGGGTCTCTTGAGTGTGTATCAAATATATTTATATAAAAAGAGAGAACACAAATATTGCCGAACTCGCCTGGGAATGGCAGCCTGCCACTGGTCCTGAGGGCCTCCCAGGCTTCCTGAGTCTGCCTGTGGGCCTGTTGTCCTCATCCGCAGGTAGGCCATTTGCATCGACAGTTGGCTGATCCCTGGGCAAGTCCCTGCTTCTCCCCTCATCCCATCCAAGGTTGGGGTGCCAAGGCCTTCTCACCAACCCCAGCTCAGGTTGCTCCTCATTTTAGCAGATGGTTCTGATCTAGAGCCCCATAGACCAGCAAAGGACCAGACCCACCCTGGACTTCCAAGCTGAGCCCATCTGTGGAGCCTTGGCCCTTCTCTGGCCACAAAGAAGGTAATTCCTGGGTTCCACACATTGGAATCGCTCTTGGTCAGTTTTTGAGTACTTACCACGCGCCAGACACTGTGCTCTGTGCTCTGATAATCCTGATGGAGGCATGGTCTTCCACCCTTCCGTACATCATGTAGATGCGGAAACTGAGGCCCCGAGAAGTTAACTGGGATGCCCGTAGTCACACAGCTGAGGCAAAGGAGTTAAGATTCCCCCCACCCCCCAAGGTCTTCAAGACTCGGAAGCTTGGCCTTGTAACCACCAATGCTCTGGAGCCCTATAGTGGTGTAGTGGTTATGAGTTGGGCTGCCAACTGCAAGGTCAGCAGTTTGAAACTACCAGACACTCCTTGGGAGAAAGATGAGGCTTTCTACTCCTGTCAAGAGTTACAATCTTGAAAACCCACAGGGGCAGTTCTACCCTGTCCCATAGGATCTTGAGACTACACTGACTTGATGGCAGTGATATCTCTCTCTCTCTCTCTCTCTCACACACACACACACACACACACACACACACACACACATCTTCACTCTCACTCACCGCCATTGAGTTGATATATAATATGTAGCTATATGTGTATGTTCATGAGGGTTAAATATCATGTGACCATCCCTTAAACCAGGACAATCTTGACATTAAAAAGGGCAGTAATCCGAGGGGGGCGAACAGCAGAAACATGGGTGAAGGGAGGCAGTGGTCAGTGTAAGATATGAAAATAATTATGATTTAAAATTTATCGAGGGTTCACAAGGATAGGAGGGTGGGGGAGGGTGGGGGGCGGGGAAAGAGGAGCTGATACGAAGGGCTCAACTAGAAAGTAAATGTTCAGAAAATGATGATGGCAACATGATGTTTGATACAACTGATGTATGTATTGTTATAAGAGATGAAAGAGCCCCCAGTGAAATGATCTTTAAAAAGGAGGAAGTATTAATAATCACACAGGACGACAGGCATAAGCCAGGCCGATCCTGTCCAACAGGGGCATAGGATTCCCCCAGTTACACACCAGCTGGTTGGATTCCAGGCTTGGAGCAGAAAAGGTAAGGGCACTCATGTGCCCCCGAGCTGCAGTCCCAACATGGCAAAGCTCCCACACTGGTCAGCTGCCTCCTGCCGCACCACTGAGATTCTGTTTCCCCCTTGGGCAGGGGGGTTTGATACCAACATTAGTTCTATTCCGATGAGCAGAAATGCTGCTGAGCAGTCCTCAGGGTCTGCGGCTAGACAGGCATGCGTGCTGCAGCTCTCCCTCCCTGCAGCGCACGGGTTGGCCCAGGGAGAAGAATGTCCCCCCCTTCTGTGTATGTGTGTGTGTGTGGGGGGGCTGGTTCTTACTGCCGCCAGGACCTGCATGCTCCGGCCGCCCCCATCCTCCACCTCACCTTGAATTTTCATCACTCCTCTTCCCAGGGGCTCCTCTCCCTGCTTCCTCAAGGTCTAGGGGACTCCGGTTTGCTCCCTCCAGGCTGTCGGCCACTGATGGGGAATCTCATTTGCAGGACAGCAGAGCTGAAATGATCCGGACCGTTTACCTGCTGGTGTTCGGGCCGCTCTCTTCTCAGACAGTCAGTCGGAGAGAATTGCAGGCTACCAGGAAAGGGGAGGTCAGTCCACACGCCTCCTTTAAGCAGGCTACAAATACGAATTAACAGTAGCTCCAGGTTAGCTTCTGAACAGAGCTTCGCTGGGGGCCGATAAATCTGCTGGGGTCCCTAGCCTCTGGGCCTCGGGGTTTAGTGGGAATGAATAGCTGAGACCCAGGAGAATAAGATAACCCAATAGGCAGCCAAGCATGCAGAGGAAATCCCCGTTCTTGTCAGAGACTTGCAGGCGCAAAGGAAAATGTATCTATTCATCCACCTTTCAAGGACCCCTGGTGCTGTAGTGGGGGCAGTTTGAGACCAGCAACAGTCATGTGGGAGGAAGACCCGGCTGTCTACTCCGGAAATAGTTAAGTCTCGGAGACCCACTAGAGTCAGCACTGACTCGATGGCACTGAGTTTAGTGTTTGTCCATTTCCGATGCGTGTTTAGGTGCCCTGGTGGGGCGGTGGCTGCGTATTGGACTGCTAACTGTAAGGTCAGCAGCTCGAATCCCTCAGCCACCTTGTCAGGGAAGGATGAAGCTTCTATTCCCGGAAAGAGTTACAGTCTCAGAGGGTCACTGTGAGTTAGAATCAACTCGAGGGCAGTGAGTTTGGTTTTAGTTTCTATTTATTTTTATTTTCAACGAGTACGTATTGAGCACCTGCTGCGTGTAATGGGATCGCATGGACGACACAGGGAAGACAAAACATTCTACCTGGATGGAGCACCTAGTCTAGAGGGGACATGAGCGCAAGCCCAAAGCCACCTTTCGGTGTGTGGCACGCACGCAGGCGCGTGCACAAATCCTTCGTCTGCGGTGGAGCCGATTCTGGCTCAGGACCGCCTCCTGGGGAGCGTCCACCTGAGCTCCCGGGGCTTTCCCAAAGTCGGTTGCCAGACCTTTCTCCTTTGCCACGGGATTGGCCGACCTGCCACCCTGTAGAGTAGGGGTCAGTGCTTGCCCCACCCCAAGTCCTCGCCGGGGCAAGAATCGGGCTTGTTTCCCCAAGCGAGGGGCCCAGGGTGGGTTGGGAGAAAGGATGGGGGGCGGGGTGGGGGGGCAGACGCTGATGCTTCCTACTGTTGCCCCCTTTCAGGGCTGCAGCAGCGTGCAGTCCAGAGCGGCACTGCGCATGACAACCAATCCTCCATCGTCGTCGGGGTGCCTGCGGGGCGCTGCTCTTGGGATTGCTGGCGAAGGATGGCCGTGGTGGCAATGAGTGGCGTGGACGTCCTCATAACGAGAGTCACAAGTGCAGCCAAACTCAGCTGACCGGTGAGGGCGTGGTGCTTAGTGGGGTCCTGCTCTCGGACACCCGAATGACAGCGAGGGCGTAGTAGTGGGCACTCGGGGCAGGCGTGGTGGACATTAGCAGCAACGGCAGCAGCATTCGGGAGATGTGTGGAGGGCGGAGTGGGCTCTGGGCAGGTGGTGGACACTCGAAACGGCAGTGAGGGTTTCTGGCCTGTGTTGGCGGTGGGATAGCCGCGGGTGCGGCAGGTCGGCTTCACCATGGCAACAGCACAGCGTCAGGCACTCTGGGGGGCTCAGTGGGAGGAGGCGTACTCCTGAGGGCCCACAAAGGCACTTGGGGGATTGCTGGGCAGCTCAGGCAGCATGATGGGAGGGCGTCTGCAGGTTGAGAAGCCAAATAGCAGCTTCTCTTCAGCGGATGCTGGCTGCCATCTAGGTGGGCTACTTGTGGTGGGGGCAGCAACCGCACTCAAGCAGGGGGTGGGAGGGCAGGGTGCTTTGGGGACCGGACGAGGGGCTTTCACATATGACATCCACTCCCCCAAAGCCAATGTGTCTGACTTGCTAGGGGGTGGCGTGGCAGGCAGTGTGGCAGGGATGGCCAAGCCGACGATGACTCTGTGTTGGACGGAAACCAGACAGGGACAGAAGCACTGCATCAGATCCACAACTAGGACACATCAACCAGCAGGTGGTGGGCAGTTGTGGCGTTGATGGTTAGGGGGCTGGTGGTGGCTTTTGAGTTATGGAGAGTGTGTCTCTGTGTGTGTGTGGTGGGGAGGTACATTTTGGTGTGTTGGCTTTGCCTGGGGGCGGTGCCCTTCCCTCCTGTCAGCGTGAATTTGGTGGGACAAGCCCTGAGGAGTCTCTTCTAAGGCTGCTCACAGGATGATGAGGACACCTGGACACCCCCGTACCCACTGCCCGAGCCTCTCGCCAGCCTATGGCTCCCACGCTCCACCCTCTTCCAGCTCCAGGAGTCTCCTGACCTAGGTAGTACGCAGGGGGCTGTGTTGGCCTCATCCCAGAGCAAGGGAGCCCCAACTTGGAGTCCGACATTCCCAAGAGCTCCCCTCCTGCCCTGGTCATCCCCACGCTCCTGGTGTGGGCCTTCTCAAAGCAATTTGAAAATCCTTAGAGAGGACAGCGCCCACAGACCCGCCGCGGGCTGCCTCTGCTAGGAACCTGCTACTTCTCTAGGGCGACTGTCCAAGTCAGGCAAAAGCATGAGAGGCCTTCCCCGATGACACCCACTGGCCCAGAGCAAGCTGGACAGGGTGCGGAAGGCTGGAAGGGGAGGAACCGTCGTTTAGCAAATGTCTGCCAAGTGCCAGAGGGAGTCCTGGTGGTGGAAGGGTGTAAGCCTTGGGCTGCTAACTGAAAGGTTGGGGGTTCAAAGTCACCAGCTGCTCTGAGAGAGAAAGTCGAGGCTATCTCTTCCGGTCAGGATGGACAGTCTCATAAGCCCTAGGAGCAGCTCTCTCCTGCTCTAAAGGGTCTCTATCGGTCTGAACTGACTTGATGGCAGTGGTTTGAGTTTGGGGGTGTGGGGGCTCAGGTGCCAGACTTTCCTACCCCATGATTGTGTGAGAGCCTCACGGGCACCCTGTGGGAGAAGAGCTATTACACTCACTTCACAGAGGAGGATGTGAGGCTCAGAGAGGTTAAGGGACCTGCCTGAGCTCACACAGTAAGTGGACCCAGTAAGTAAGTTGGTCCAGGTTTGGCTCGTTTTCACATCACCGCAGTGAGGCTCGGAAAGGGGACCGTGTAGAGAGTCTGGGGAAAGAAAAATGGCCCGTCTACTCAGCGCAATGAGCGCCGAGGGTTAGAGAGGGGAGTTGGGGGCGGAGGGGGAGGTCTGGAAGGCCGGCTGAAGAGCAGGGGGGTTCTGCTCGAGGGTGGAGCTGGAAGGCTTGGAGGGAAGAGGAGCCTGGTCTCAGGAATGGATATGCTGGGGGTGGACAAGGCGGACCAAGCAGGAAGGACTGGAGAGGCTGGGCTTCAGCACGCCGTCTCCCCCACCGCGTCCTATGGCAAATCGTGTGCTCATGGATCCTGAAAAATGGGACCCTGTGGAACACTCCTGCTGACTCGAGGACCGCTCCACCCCATAGCAGACACCTTCTTTCTCCCAGTCCCCAGTGATGCCACTGTGTGCTTTCAAACAAGAAAATGTTCCTTTTTGCATGTGATCCTGGGGCGGAGGCCGTGTCTGCAGGCAAACCCCGCCAATGCACTGGAGAGGGCTGCGATCCCCCAGCTTCTGGCCGATCTTGACCTTTAGCCTCATCTGATTTGGAGACCAGGGAACCTAGGCTCGGGAGATCGAGCAGCAGGGCAGGGTCAGGACTAGGCCTCCTGGGACTGCCCACTGCATCACTGGGCCTCAGAGCTGGTGAACAGGGCACCCCCAGGGCAGCAAGTAAAATGCAGAGCTCTAGGCCCACTCCTCCCTGTTACCAACGTGGTTCCAGGATAGACCCTGGGACTCTGAATTTAATACACTCCTTGATCACCTGGCGGTGGGTACACACTTTGAGAAGCGCCGTTTTCATTGATCCTCCCCACTGTGCAGACAAGCAGCTCTTTCCTGGATAAAGTAAGGTCAGAGGCAAGAGTAGCAAGACTTGGTCTTACATACTTAGGACATGTTGTCAGATGAGACCAGTCCCTGGAGAAGGACATTGTGCTTGGTAAAGTGGAGGGACAGCCAAAAAGAGGAAGGTGCTGGACAAGATGGATGGACACCGTGGCTGCCTCGGTGGGCTCGGGCATAAAGCAATGGTGAAGACGGCGAGGGATCATACAGCATTTTGTTCTGTTGTGCACAGGGTAGCTCTGGGTCGCAGCTGACTTGATGGCACCCAACCACAGCAACAATATCATGCAGGAGGCCTGGAGGTGTCGTGGTTATGCATTAGGCTATTCACCCCCAAGGTCAGTAGTTTGAAACCACCAGCCGCTCCATGGGAGATAGGCGGGGCTTTTTACTCCTGTAGAGTATTAGAAACGCGCAGGGGCAGTTCCTCCCTGTCCTGTAGGGGCACTGTGAGGTGCCATCGACTCGAGGGCGAGGAGTCTGGTTTTTTGGCATTGTGCAATCAGACCCCAGGTGGCACTGGGCAGCTAACTTCAGGGTTCAAACCCACCTGTAGCTCCTCAAGAGAAAGCTGAGGCTGTCTGCTTGTTACAGACCACAAGGTCGGCAGTCTTGGAAACCCCATACAGGGCTAGATTCGATTTATGGCGGTAGTCTTGGCTTGGGGAGTATTGGGTAGTGAGAAGAAGTGTGGTTAAATGCTCAGCAGCTAGCCAGCACAGCAGAGGTTGAACTCACTGGCCTGTGCTACAGAAGAAAGGCATGGTACTTTGTTTCCATAAAGATCGACAGCCTTAGGAAACCCTAACGGGGCAGTTCTACTCTGCCCTGCAGGGTCACTATGGACCAGAATCAATTTGACGGCCATGGGGGGAGGGGAGGTGTGTGTGTGTGTGTGTGTGTGTGGTTGTGTAGTTTAGGGACCAAGTTTGGACTAGGAAATCTTTGTCAGTGCTGCAAGTTGGGGATCCTTAAGCCCCATGAAGCCAGGGACCTCCAGCATGCCCCTCCCCAGGCACGTGGGCAGCACTCTCCCTCCCCCAGAGTTCAAAAGCAGGCTGGAGTCAGCAGGATCACTCTTGACTCTCATCTCGGATCTGTGAGGCACAGAAGCAATTGTGATTCCCATTTCACAGGCATGGCCTCGGGGGAAAGGGCAATGCTGAAGTGATAACCCAGGCCTCCTGATGTTGGTTGTGGGGACCCTTTGCTAATCGTGTTAAAAGTCCGTTGAAATCACCAGGTTTATTTCTTAGACATTAGAGATAACCTGGCTTCACTTTCAGGAATCAAGGCAGTCCTACACAGGCGGTATAATCATTAAGCCCACCTTATAGAAGAGAAAACTGAGGCTCAGAGAGGTGCCTTGAGCAGGGCGTGAAAATTCGAACTCGGGGTTGTTCAGACTTCAGATTACTCTGAACCGAAGCCACGCCTCGGGCATCCATATTAAGTCCAGGGTGGGGTTTTACGGGGTGCCTGCTGAAAGTGACTGGCGTCCCTTTGTGCCAGTGGTTCACATGCTCGGGTGCTCATGGGAAGGTCGGAAGTTCAAGACCACCCAGAGGCACTTCTGAAGAGAGGCCTGGTGATCTACCTTTGACAAACCAGCCTCTGAAACCCCAGTAGAGGGCAGTTCTCATCTGACACACCTGGAGTCACCGTAAGTCAGAATCAGTCACTCAGTGGCAGCTGTTTGGTGTGCTTGTGGCTGGGCTGGGAGTCAGCAATCCATGTCATCACAGACATGCTCAAGGGGATCCCTCTTCGTGAACAAGGGTTTCTGGGCACCCTAAAGAAGAAACAGACAAGAGGGAAGCTGCCTGGGTTCTAAGAAGGTGACGTTTGGGGGACCCTACCCTACCAGCCCTCAGGCTCCCCAAACCACCCATGGCTCTCCTGGAAGACAGAGTAGCGCTGCTTCATTGAGCATCTGAGGCTCTGGATCTTTACGGGAACGGATGGCCTCGTCCCCCTACCACGGGATCGCTGGTGAGTCTGAACGCCGAGCCCACGGTGCCACCAGGGCACCCTCCTCCCCGAGACAGTCGCCACTGAACACGGATGGCGGTATCAACTGTGGAGCTAAGCCCTGCTCAGGAGACGTGGGAGTCAGGCGACAGTGGCAGCCAAGATTCCCCAGAGCACTTGTCAGGTGCTGGGTGCCATCAGACCAAGTCCTTCATTTCCTCATCTCATTCGGGGTTGTTCCTGGCCCCACTTTGCAGATGAGGAAACAGAGGCTGAGCCAAGTGAGATAACAGGCCCAGAGTCACCCTGATGATAAATGCAAGACTTGGGACTCAAAGCCAGCCCCGAGGCCTTGAGGCCACGTCCTGGTGTGGATCCCAAGGACTGGAGTGGCGATATAGGAGCCCTTGCGGGGCTCACCCAAGGGGAATCATTTAAAGCAGTGGTTCTCAACCTGTGGGTCGCGACCCCTTGGGGGGGGGTCGAATAACCCTTTCGTTTCACAGGGATCGCCCGATTCCTAACAGTAGCAAAATGACAGTGATGAAGTCGCAACGAAAATGTTATGGTTGGGGGATCACCACAATATGAGGAACTGTCTGGAAGGGTCGCAGCATGAGGATGTTTGCGAACCACTGCTTTCAAGAGAGCGGCTTCTCCCTTCTCTCCTTCCCCGCCCCCAAAGCTCCTTCCTCCCCCTCTTGCTGGAAGAAAGGCACTTTGTTCTCTCCACCCTCCACTGACCTCCAGGCCTCTGGGCCCGGGGCCACGAGCGATTCTTGTGATTTCCAACTCGCTCTGAACACAGGAGCCGTATTATGAGGGTCGCTGCTCTCGATCCATGGGCAATGCGGTCAGAAGCAAATCTTTGGCACATGTGTCTGGGCAGAGATCATTGAAAGCAGGTCGAAAATTGAGTAACGCCGCTACAATAACACGCCTTCGGTTCGCACCTGCTGATTTGCCTGAACAAAGAAGCTGATAGTGTTCCTTGCAGCCCTTAGGACTCTTGAGATTAAAAACGAGGCCTCCTCCTCTCAGCAACGAGTCAGTCCCTAGACGGGAGAGGCAGCTCATGCTGGGCTCTCAGCTCACAAAAGGGCTGGAGGTAGGAGTCCCTCCAGGGTCCCTCGGGAGAAAGAGCTGGGAAACCAGTCACTGAGAAGCCCTGCACACGCTTCCGCTTTGACATTCGCGAGGCCACCGGGAGTCCACAACTATTATTCCTCATATATCCATATATTTACATATGTACACGCCTTTATTTAGACCTCTTTTTGTTTTGTTTATTTTATTACTTTTAAAAATCGTTTTATTAGGGGCTCGTACAACTCTTATCACAATCCATACACACATCAGTTGTGTAAAGCACATTTGTACATTCATTGCCCTCATCACTCTCAAAACATTTGCTCTCCACGTAAGCCCCTGGCATCAGCTCCTCATTTTTCTCCCTCCCTTCCCACTCCCCCCTCCCTTATGAACCCTTGATCATTTATAAATGATCATTTTGTCATCTCTTGCCCTGTCTGATGTCTCCCTTCACCCCCTTTTCTGTTGTCCGTCCCCCAGGGAGGAGGTCCCATGTAGATCCTTGCAATGGGCTCCCCCTTTCCAGCGCCCCCCGTCTCCTCTGGGAGTCCACCACTTGATGGCCCCTGTTTCTTTTGTATCGTATGGCATCTGTTTCAAAATCAACACTCCTTTGTAATCAATGGTTTTTACAAAGGCGCTTTGACAAATTGCACTTTCATCATCGTTGTCTAAGAAGCTATTTGAAAGAGTTGGCAGCGTCTAGGAAAAGGAGGCTTGGAAAAACATCTTACTCTTTGCACCCCTTTCTCATGCGGTGGGTCCACCTGCTACACGAGACCTCTTTAGAGAACTGAAGATGAAGGATGCTCCTTTGAGGATGAAGGATGCCTGACCTACCATGGTACTTTCACTCGCCTCATGCATGTGACAGTCGGACAGTGGATGAGGAAGATTGACGAAGACTCGATACATTTGAATTGCGGTGACGGAGAAGATCAAAAGTACAGCGGGTTTGTCTGGAAAGAAGTACGGCCAGAGAATTCCTTGGTGACCAGGGTGGCAAGACTTTCTCTTACACACGTAGGACATGTTGGCATTGTCAGGAGAGACCAGGCCCTGGAGAAGGACACCAAGCTTGCTAGAGTGGAGGGGCGGTGAAAAGAGGAAGGTTCTCAGGGAGATGGACCGACACAGTGGCTGCAACCGTGGGCTCGAGCCCAGGAGCAACTGCGAGGGTGCCACCGGACCAGGCCGTGCTTCATTCCGGTGTGCACGTGGTCGCTGCGGGTTGAAACCTACTAGATGGCGCTAACAACAATGCAGCAGTCCCTTGCCCGTCCGTCCTCATCTCCTGTTGCTTCCCTCCACACCAGCTTTGTTGACCTCCTACCTGTTCTGATAAGCCTGTCTCAGGGCCTCAGTAGGCACTACCCCTCTGGTTGGTTTCCAGATGCAATTACGACTGCTTCTCTTCGCTACTGCAGTCTTCGTTCTAAGCCACCTTCACAAGGAGACCTTCTCTAATCTCTGTGCCTAAAATCTCTCTCATCTCTCCCCTCAGCTCTCGCCTTCCCCCACCCCACGCAGTCCCTACCACCATACAGATCGTACGTACAGTGTACTGATTTGTCCTGTTTAGGGATGAGCTAGAAGGGCAGAGCCATGAGGGCAGAGCATCTTGTCCTTGGTGTATCTCACCGCTTCTCGCTGGAGAAGCAGAGCCTGGTGGCTGGCAGGTGGCTGGCAGGTGGCTGGCAGGTGGCTGGCAGGTGGCTGGCAGGTGGCTGGCAGGTGGCTGGCAGGTGGCTGGCAGGTGGCTGGCAGGTGGCTGGCAGGTGCTTGGGCTTCATACACTGCAGCGGAATGAGTAAGTGAATGCGGAAGCTTACTCAGCTGCAGAACTTCAGGCATAAACGTGCATCACGTTAGAATAAAACCTTGGAGGACGCAGAAAGCCAACGCCAGCTCAAGGAGAAAGAGAAACAGCATCAAGTGTCCAAGTGTTTTAGAAGGTGCCACTGTGATCGTGGGTGGCGGTGGGACGTAGATCATAATGATATTTGTGTCCGATTAAACCTGTTTACAAGAGCGATGCAAATATATTATTTAAACTTACAATTCTCGGAAAATAATAAATCTTGTGACTCTTCAAATCGTGCTGAAAATAATGATCCGCCAAGTGAGAAATGAGGGAGACTCACGGGAAACATCCACACCCACCAGAAAGGCTGAGATGAAAGAGATGAAAAGTCCAAGTGTTGGCAGGGGCATGGAGCAACTTGAACTTGCAAACATTGCTCACGGGGAGTGTCAGATGGTGCAACTTTGGAGACCTGCTTGGTGGAACTTGGAAGGGCTGGGTACTCACACCTCTGTGACCCAGCCATTCCGAAGCTCCAGAGTTCTCACCCAACCGCTGGGTTCACGCATGCTCACTAAAGGCATGTACTGGAGTCCTCAGAAAAGCACGCTGCGTCATCACCGCAAACTAAGTGTGAGGGTAGACCAGCCCCTAACACATCATCACGGGTCCGGCAGGCGCAATTGTACAGTGATAAGTAAAGATCATAGTAAAGTCATAGAGAGCATGAGAGATAGAAGAGATTGAAATAATGGAGTCAGGCACTTCTCATGGTAGCACGCTCACCTCAGCCTCACTTGGTGGTCTACGTGGAGAGAGAGATTTATTGCTAAACAGGCTTTTGTATTCTCTGGGGACGTGCAAGTCCCCTAATTACAGGCGAGGACATACATAATACAGTAATGGGAGGTGGGTGATCTAGGGGTTCATACACTATTGGAAGAGGTGGGAATAAGAGTACACATATGACAAGATGAGCGGACCCTAGATTCATGATGGCGGCCTAACTTTGGGTGTCACTGAGCATGTTTGCCCTGCTCTCTGGCTCTCCACGGAAACCATTATCAGTAGGGCATAAACCCACCCTGCAGGGAGAAGGGGGGAAGGTAGACTCCGGATAGGGCAAGATATGACAAAATAACGATGTATAAATTACCAAGGGCACATGAGGGAGGGGGGGAAAGGGGAGGGAGGGGGGAAAAAAAAAAGAGGACCTGATGCAAGGGGCTTAAGTGGAGAGCAAATGCCTTGAGAATGATTGGGGCAGGGAATGTATGGATGTGCTTTATACAATTGATGTATGTATATGTATGGATGGTGATAAGAGTTGTATGAGTCCCTAATAAAATGTAAAAAAAGAAAAGAGGAGAAAAAAATGATTAGGGCAAAGACTGTACAGATGTGCTTTATACAATTCATGTATGTATATGTATGAACTGTGATAAGAATTGTATGAGCCCCTAATAAATTGTTAAAATTAAAAAAAAAAGAAAGCAGAAAAAAAAAGAATTGTAGTGATAAAGCAAAAAAACAAAACAAAACAAAAAAAACCCCACCCTGCAGGGACCAAACTGATGGCCGCAAGCCTTTAGGGAGAAGTAACCCATTGTCCTAACAGCAGGGAGTGGGCCCTACTTGTGTTGGGACCAGACAGTTGTCTGGCAACTGCCTGCCTGCAGGGAGGTAACCTGACAATCATTTACCATTAGCTGCAAACGGTGTCCTAAGTCTAACATATATTTGGGGAGACGACTTGGGAGAAATCTGTTTCCCACATGTAAGCTACCCAAATGGCCATCCACAGTAGACAGTGAGGTAATTCATACAAAGGAATACTGTCTAGTCATGAGGGTGAGCAACAGCCGCCTGACATAGTCAGGGTGCATCTCACAAACATGCTGCCGGGTGAACGGACCCACACCCTGCAGAATACGACCCGCATGACTCCACTTGTGTAGCCTTCAGAACCAGGCCAAACTGGCCGATGGCATTCGAAGGCAGGGCGTGGCTTCTCTTGACGGGGCACTGAGGAGGGGCTTCTGTAGTCCCCCCAATGCCATAAGCCTGGTGCTGCAGTTGGTCACGTGTCCGGCTCGTAACTGCCAAGGTCAGCTGTTCTGTGGGGGAAATACTCGGCTTTCTGCTCCGGTCAATATTTCCAGACACTCTAGGGAGCAGCTCCACCCTGCCCTGCAGGTTGTGAACCAGAACCAGTTCTACAGCAGTGGGTTCTGGGTGAGGGCAAGTGCTTTGTCCGGATGCTGGCAACACGGGAAGGCTCATGTTATAAAACATTCCTTCGGATATCTGCTTACGATTTGGGCCCTTATTTCTGTGTGTATGCCAGGCTTCAAGAAAAAAAAAAGGCATAAAAGGGCTACGTGGGTTTTCAATACTGTACTCTCGAGTAGAAATAACACAGTCCACTCCATTAGAGGTCGCTCTGACTTAAAACAAGAGTGTGGCTCTGAAGGGCCAGCATCATTCAAAAGAAAGGGGAGCCTGCCATGGCCTGTGTGTGTTTGCTGGGAAGACGTGGGTAAGAGAGCAGGCTGGTCAGCCCTTCTGCCTCGACCCCAATCAGTGGCAGGCCCCAGCCCCTCCCTGGGCCTGTTTACAGATGGTGTCAACTAAATCGAGACTCTGCAAGTGGAAGGATTCACCCTGGGGACCACCCTGGGACTCTGGCCCTGGGTGTCTTCACCCCTGACTCAGCAGGGCCATGCTATCTCACCCCTCGGGCATCATCAGCCCACATGGGCAGAACCGGTTGTCTTCCTCCAGCCAGCCGGTGAAGTGTGAGATGGGAGCCTGCAGGCAGGGCAGGTGGCCAGGCAGTCCTTTCTACAAAGCCTGTCCACCCCACACCACTCCTGACCTGGCCACCTTGTGACCTGTGCCTGGTTTCCAGGCCTCAGGCACCCCAGGGGCCCTGGTTTGGCCTGAGAAGGAGAGTATGAAGGGGTTCCCTGGGACCAGGAGATGGGACCCCTCCCCACTCAGCACGAACTCGCCGAATGACCACAAGCCCCTCTGCCTCTGACATTCCTCTCAGCCCCCAGGAGGGACCCGGGAAGGATCAGGCTATGGGGGAGCAAAAGGCGGCAGAAAGAAAACTGTCTTGTGGCAACAACTGCCTCTTCAATGGGCACTGCCCTTTCCAGTTTGCAAGTAACTCAGGGAGCAGCACACCAGCCGGTGCTCAGGGGACTCTGACCCAGAGATGGGAAGGGACCTGTTCCTGCTCACACTCAACTGGACAGTGGCTGAACTGAGACGCACTCCTAGTGGACCAGCTGCCCTGCCAACTCCAGATCCCGGCTGGGATGCTCGGTGCCCAGATGGGGAAGGGCACCTCCGGGCGCTCCCTTGGGAGGAAGAATTCCTACTCAATTGGTGGCATCTTAGGAATAGCAGGATGCTGCGATTCCTTCGGAATGTCGACAATGATGTGGCACTGTCAGCACTAGCCATGGCTCCTCTGAGACGCTGGCATTCTTGGGAGAGGGTGGTATTCTCTGAGGGAGCATGGAGCTGCCATTAGGCTTGCTTTAGAATCAAAGAAACCCGGAAATAGGAACATTCCATAAGGAATTCTGAGTGTCCTCGGAAATGTCCGAGTTTCCTGAGGTTGTTCTCTGAACAGTAAGATGCTCACAGGAGGGTAGTCAAGGCAAAGTCTAAGAAAACTGGAGACTCCTCAGGGAGTTGCCTATGAACCGGAAGCTATTTGCCTGGGTACAGACGCCTTAGCAATCAGGGGAAAGCTGTGTCTTCTTCCCGGAACTTAGCAACACACACAGAGACCCACGCTCACACACACACACACACACACACACACACACACACACACACACACACACACACTCAGAGACTCTAGGTTCCTGTAGTTTCCGGAAGTCACAAGTGCCCACTTAGTTCCTGACCCCGATGGCTTTATGGTCCCGTCCTCCTGCAGGCCTTTGGACCCAGTCTGTGCCCTGCCATGGGCACCTCTGACCTGGTGCTGCTGGGAGTGGCACTCGGGGAGCTGGGCTCAGGTCTCTCAGGTCACCTGCCCACTCCCTCTGTCCCTGCCCATTCCTTGGCCTGCCCTGCTTGCTACTTAAGCAACTCTCAGCTCCTGGCTCTCATTCGAGGGGCAGGCAGAGGAGGCCTGCAGGGCCTGAGAGCTTAGAGTCACGGTCCAGGTAAGGACCTGCGCGCTCTACTCTCGCGGGGCTGGAGAACAGCCAGGGAGGAGTAGGGGCCCTGGGTTTGTAATGCTAGTTCTCGCAGGTATTGGCCTGGTGGGTGGCCCAGGCACCTCAATGTCTATCCATGGGGGCTTGTGTACTAATGTCTGTCTATAAGGTCTATAATGGGGGGCTTGTGTACTAATGTCTGTCAACAGCCAACCCTGTACCTGAGGGAAACCCAAGGCTTCCTGGAAAGAGGTGGGCATTGTATTGCTATCATTGCGCCCATTTGTAGCAAATGTTAAGGCCATCGATGATGTGTCTAACCTTGCTGCTGAGACAGCCCAAAATAATGTTGTTGAATGCGGCAAAGAGGAGTACACCTGTGGGAACAGCAAGGTGGCCTGAGGTTTGAAAGCAAAACGAGAGGTGAGCCCTGGGCAAGGTGCCTGGCCCTTTAAGGTGTTCAATACCTGGTGGTCATCCCTATTGCTATGGTGCCAAGGAGAACAGGTGCTCTTTAGCAAGGCCCGCGTCACCCCTGGTCCCGAGTGGCAAGGCAGCAGAGCCATTTGCAGAGTTGAGTGCGTGCTGGGACTCTGCCGGGGGCAGCCGGCTGAGAGCGATTTGCAACATGATGGCTGAGTTCTCACACACTGCCATCAAGTCCCTTCCGACTCCCACTGACCCTCTAGGCCAGGGTTTCTGAGACGGTGGTTCTTTATGTGAGTAGGAAGCTTCCTCGTTCTCCCGGGGAGTGGCTGGCTGGTGGCTTCAAACTGCTGACCTTGGGGGCTAGCAGCTCAATACGTAACCACTACGCCACCAGGGCTCCTGTTGGTTGCTAAGTTGGGGGGTCTACAGGCATGAGTAAGAGTTACAGTGGTCTCCCGTCTTTGTCCAATCCATGAGGAGACAATCCCCAGCCTAGTTCTCCAGCCGAACCCAATCCCCACCTAGCCTGCTTCTTCTGGTGTTGCCTCTGAGGCACACGACAGCTCTGGGTGTGCAGACTGGGGCTGAGCTCCACAGAGCTTTCAAAGACCACTTTTTCTTTCCTTTCTTGTTTTTAAATCATTTTATGGGGGCTCATGCAACTCTTATCACAATCCATCGATCCATCCATTGTGTCAAGCACATGTGTACATTTGTTGCCATCATCATTCTCAAAACATTTGCTTTCTGTTTGAGCACTTGGTATCAGTGCCTCATTTCCCCTCCCTCTCTGCTCCCCACTCCCTCATGAACCCTTGATAATGTATAAATTATTTTTATTTCTTTATGTCTTACACTGTCCGACGTCTCCCTTCACCCACTTTTCTGTGGTCCGTCCCCCAGGGCGGGGGTTATATGTAGATCACTGTGATGTGTCCCCCTTGCCTCCCCCCATCATCCCTTTCCCCTCCTTGTATGGCTACTCTCAATATGGGCCCTGAGGGGTTTATCTGTCCTGGATTTCCAGCTCTTATCCGTACCTGTGTACATGCTCTGGTCTAGCCTGATTTGTAAGGTAGAATTAGGATCATGATAGCTTGGGGGTGGGGGTGGGGAGGAAGCATTACGGAGCTAGAGGAAAGTTGTATGTCTCAATGGTGCTACACTGCACTCTGACAGGTTCGTCTCTTCCTTGTGACCCTTCTGTAAGGGGATGTCCAGTTGCCTGCAGATGGGCTTTGGGTCCCCACCCCACCTCCCTCTTGTTCACAGCAATGTGATCTTTCGTTCTGGGTCTTTGATCCCATGGGCCCCTCTGACCACACGGGCAAGAGTAGTTTTTCAAAGGCGATCACCGGAGCTTTCTTCCGTGACACCTCAGTGTGGACTCCAACCTCTAAGTTGGCGGTTGAGCACATTCCCCATTCTGACCACTGCAGTGACTCTGGCGACAGAGAGAAACCAAAAAACCAAGCCGGTTCCATCAAGTCAGCTTGACTCCGGGCGACCTCTTGTGTTACAGAGCAGAACTGCTCCACATCGGGTTTCCGTGGCTGTAATTGGTCCGGAAGCAGAGCGCCAGACCTTTCAGACTGTGTACCTTAGTGTAGCAGTCACAAGCAAATCGTTCGTCCCACCCGGGATTTCTCAGTTTCTATAAGAACCTCGACAAACCCTCAAGTCGATCCTGATTCACGGAGGCCCTATACAGGGTTTCTGAGACTGTAAATCTTTACCGGAGCAGACAGCCTCAACGTTCTTCCACGGGGCAGCGGGTGGGTTTGAAACCCCGATCTTGAGCTTCCTCACCCACAGCACCACCTAGAGCAGTGGTTCTCAACCTTCCTCAGGCCGCACCCCTTTCATACATTTCCTCATGTGGTGGTGACCCCCCAACCATAACATTATTTTCATTGCTACTTCATCACTGTCGTTTTGCTACTGTTAGGAATCGGGCAACCCCTGTAAAAGGGTTGTTTGACTCGCCCAAAGGGGTCGCGACCCACGGGTTGAGAACGACTGACCTAGCGGGAACTAGAAGGACTTTTGTTTCTTCTCTTTCTCACTACTATCAAGCGGATTCCAGCGCAGAGGCCATTAGAGCCCATCCGGCCTGTGGTGCATCCTCCTTTGTATGTAACACTGAGAGGAAGTCTGCCGTGAATTAAGCGAGGTGAGTTTCAGGTGGGTCTTGATTTCAGAGAGCGTGAATCTGTCCTAGAGTCAATGAAACTCAGTAGTAATAGCCTTGATGGTGTATTAGATAGATGTGACAAGTTCCCCCGTCCCCAGGGAAAAGGGGTGTCTCTCCAGAGCCTCTGCCATTCTCCTCTCTCTCTCTCTCTCTCTCTCTCTCTCTCTCTCTCTCTCTCTCTCTCTCTCTCTCTCTCTATCTCTCTCTCTCTCTCTCTCATGTCTTTCAAGTTGGCCTCGACGGGGCATGCAGTGAAACGATGACACTGTACTTATGTGTACAGCTGTGTACCAGCACCAGGCAAGTGACAGACACTTCCCTGAGCTCCTCACTCACCTTCTCAGTCAGCACCAGCCTCACCACCACACGGTACGTTCAGCAATGTGGGAGAGCCCCACAGACATGATGAGGAAGCAGACCCGGTGTATCCCCTCTTCTGGCCTCTGTCACCAGCGGTGAGTCCTGCCAGCCTGTGGACGTCACCTCAAGTGCAGCCACATGGAATGGGATCTTTCATAAATGGCTTTGCTTCCTCATGTGTCGGTGAGGCTCTCCCACACTGCTGAACGTACTGTCTGTCTCCCAAACAAAGTTAAATCCAGTTCAACACCATCCAAAGCCAAACGTATGACCATCCAGTCCATGATGACTCGTGGCAGCGACCCCCCAGAGGGCTGCTGAGACCGGGGTCTTGACAGGAGCAGGCAGCCTACAGAGCGGCCGATCATGTGCTGAGAGGCCCGACGCCTAGCCCAAGTGTCACCCTGGAGCCTTGTCTCTGCGGTCGTTGTGTGCTTACTGCTCCTCCCACAGCCTGCAGGGTGGCCAGGAGACTTCCACCTTGCACCTTCCCAGCCACCTGGAGGCTATTCTTGAATTCATAGCTATAAATCTATACATCCACATCTCTAACCAGAACCATCAAGTCCATGCCGACTCCTATAGATCCAATAAGATATGGTATCACTCCTGGTGGGTTTTCCAGACGGTAACTGTTCACAGGAGTGGAAAGTCCCATTCTCCTGAGGAGTGGCTGGTGGTTTCAAACTGCCAACCTTGCGGATCACAGCCCAGTGGCTTACCACTATGCCACCAGTGCTCCATCTACATATCTACATACCTATCTATCTACATATCTGCTTATTTACATATCTACATAGCTATGTATCCATATACCTAGCTATCTACTTATTTATATATCTCCGTATCTACTAGAGGTCATCCCCCAAAATGGGGAAAAAAACTCCGCTGGGCAGAGTATTTGTAGTTTAAATGCATTTTTTCCTGCTAGGTGAGCATCAGGCAACTCACTCTGAGTTAGTGCACCCAGCGGCGTTGCCTGGGAAGGTCCTCTCTGGTCGCAGTGAATTTTTTCGTGAAAGCAGTTTTGCTCGAATGTCGTTTTTTTTTTGTGACGGCCAATTTAAGAGAACAGTGTGTGGCTGTGAAATTTTGTTTCCTGCTCAGAAAGAATGCTACAGAAACTGTTGTGAGGTTGAACACAGCCTACAACATCACAATAGCGCAATGGGAAAAACTCAAGTGTACAAGTGGTTTTCTCACTTCAAAAAAGGTGAAATGTTGATTGATGACAAACCTCATTCTGGATACCAGTCAACTTCCCAAATGGATGGAAATGTCAACTGCCACCAATGAGGCCTGTTTGGTCGCACACTATTCCGCTATCTTTTCCAAACCTCTAACTAGAAAGCTTGATTCACAGTATGACCCGGGGGAAGGAACTCCCAATGTACGATGTGAGTCCACATTTTCGTCCGTTCCTGACTCTCCTTCTTACTCTGTTGCTCCAGGTGAATCAAGACCAAATGGTTGGGCCTTAGAAGGCCAAGTGCAAGCTTGTAAGACCTCACACACTACACCATGACCTAGCGGATAGAACAGAAGCACTAAGCATGTTATTAGGCCAATTAAATCGTAACCATGAAATCGTAACCATGTCAGTGGGAGTACAATGCATATCACTGATGGCATCTGTTCTTTCTAGCACTTTCTGTTGTCCTATGTGAGATGTCACATGTTTAGGATGTCCCCGTATGTAAGAAGATCTTGTGAGCGGTCTGGAAAATTGTCTTTGAGCGCAAGTTTGAGAGGGACCAAATCCAAACAAAAGCTATTTCTCATAATCCACGTCACCACCCATCACGTGACCTCAGGCAGGTCATTTTCTTTCTGGTTCCTCAACTGTAAATTAGGGTTATTAGTACGTGCCTTTCATGGCTATTGAGAAATGGTCAGGAAAGCACCTGGCGTGGACATCAGCCCCCCCGCCCCCCCGCCATGGAGTTGAATCTGACTCACTTAGAGGGCAGAGTAGAATGGCCCCCACAGGTTTCCAAGGCTGTCTGTATATCTTTACCAGAGTAGATGACCTCATCTTCCTTCTGAGGAGCAGCAGGTGTCAGCCTGGCGATGCATCACCCACTGCACCACCAGAGCAGGCCCTCGATAAATAGCAACGGTCGTTTCAGCCCTTCCTATCAGCTAAGCGCTTGGCCACAGTGTGGTCTCGAGGCCTGCCCGGCTTTGAATTCTACCTCTACCACTTAACTGGCTGTGGTCGTCAGCAAGTGATTGTAGCTCTCCACACCTCGCTTCTCTCCATGGTGAACCAGATACGGAGCTGTTGTTAGGTGCCGTCGGGTCAGTTCTGACTCGCAGGCCCCGTGTACAACAGGAGACGCTGCCTGGCCCTGTGGAGGACCGCCTTCTCCTTTTATTCATTTTTATCATTTTATTGGGGGCTCGTACAACTCTTATCACAATCCATACATCCATCCATTGTGTGCCAAGCACACTTGTACATTTGTTGCCATCATCATTCTCAAAACATTTGCTTTCTACTTGAGCCCTTGGTATCAGCTCCTTATTCCCCCCCCCCATGAACCCTTGATAAATTATATATTATTATTATTTTGTCATATCTTATACTGTCCGATGTCTCCCTTCAACCACTTTTCTGTTGTCCGTCCCCCAGGAAGGAGGTTATATAGAGATCCTTATAATCGGTTCTCCCTCTCTACCTTCCCTCTACCCTCCAGGTATTGCTACTCTCGCCACTGGTCCTGAAGGGATCATCTATCCTGGATTCCCTGTGTTTCCAGCCCTATCTGTACCAGTGTACATCCTCTGGTCCAGCTGGATTTGTAAGGTAGAATTGGGATCATGATAGTGGGATCATTTAAGAACTAGAGGAAAGTTGTATGTTTCATTGTTGCTATCCTGCCCCCTGACTGGCTCGTCTCCTCCCTGAGACCCTTCTGTAAGGAGATGTCCAATTGCCTACAGATGGGCTTTGGATCCCCACTCCGTACTCCCCCTCATTCACAATGATATGATTTTTGTTCTTTGATGCCTGATATCTGATCCCTTTGACACCTTGTGATCACACAGGCTGGTGGGCTTCTTCCATTTGTTGCTGCTCAGCTAGATGGCTGCTTGTTAACCTTCAAGCCTTTAAGACCCCAGATGCTATATCTTTTGATATCTTTTGATAACCGGGCACCATCAGCTTTCTTTACCACCTTTGCTTATGCACCCATTTGTCTTCAGTGATCGTGTTGGGAAGGTGAGCATCATGGGATGCCAATTTAATAGAACAGAGTTTTCTTGCATTGAGGGAGTACTTGAGTGGAGGGCCTTCTTATTTTTCATTGCCCCTCCACTTCACCAAGCACAATGTCTTCTGCAGGGACTGGTCTCTCCTGATCACACGACCAAGCTTTGTCAGCAGCGCTCTGGCCGTACTTCTTCCAAGACAGATTTGTTTATTCTTTTGGCAATCCATGTGTGGCAGTTACATCATCTCCTGTCAACTTGTGAAAGGGTGGAGTCTAGCCTGCTGTGTTAGTCTGGGTAGACTAGAGAAATAAATCAGTAGACACTCATATGTATATGAGGAAGAGGTTTATATACAAGAGCAATTGAATATTGAGAAAACATCCCAGCCCAGTCCAGATCAAGTCCATAAATCTGATATTAGCCCATATGTCCAATACCAACCTATAAAGTCCTCTTCAGACTCACAAAACTCATGCAATGATGCCAATTCCAGGAAGATCACAGGCCAGTGGATTGGAAGTTTTCTGGATCCAGTGGCATTGTAAGCATCTCATCACTGGCAGGGGTCTTTACCTGGCTTCTCCAGCTCCAGAGGTCTAGTTGTATCAGGGTAGTCCATGTGGCTTCTCCAACTCGTAGGGTGTAGAGGCTTGTGTCTCATCAGAAGAGTCTCCAAGAGAGTGAACAGAGAGAGAGAGAGAGAGGTGTCTCCTGCCTCCAAGGAGGAAAATATACAGGAATTCCCAGAATCCTTAGGGGAAGGCCATGGCCACACAAAGGCCTCATTGGCTATATCTGGATTGACAGTCCAGACTCCCCCCATACACTCTTAATCCTCAATTGACCCAAGATTATGTAACTACCACTAACACACCTGTCAACCAGGTCATAGTCAATGAGGCCTCTGTGTGGGCATGGCCTTCTCCTGAGGATTCTGGGAACTCCCGTCTTCTTCCCTGGAGGCAGGACACACACAGACTTTCTGCTTCGTATTCCTGATGACAAGCCACATGGAGCAACACTAATGGAGCCAGAGCCCTGGAGCTGGAGGAGCCCCACGGAGGCCCACACCAGTGCTGAGATGCTTTCACTGCCACTGGATCCACAAGACTTTCCGTCTACTGGTCTGTGATCTTCCTGCATTCAGCATCATTGCATGTGTTGCGTGAGTCTAAGGAAGAATTCATGGGCTAGTAGTCACTTAGGGACTTGATCTGGACTGGGCTGGGATGTTTTCTCAATATTCAATTGTTCTTTGGTATAAAGTTCTCTATTACACACAATTGCGTCTCCCTGGATTTGTTTCTCTAGTCTACCTGGTACCACGGTACTTTCAATATTTGCCAGCACCGTCATTCAAATCATCGATTCTTTCCCCGTCTTCCTTATTCATTTCAACTGCAGTTGAAAATGCGACGACGTGGGCCAGTCACAGATTAGTCCTCAAAGTAGCGCACTTGCTTTCCAACACCGTCTGGTGATCTTGTGTGGCAGATGTACCCCCTGCAATACATCCTTTCATCTCTTGACGGCTGGTCGCATGAGCATTGGTTGTGGGTACAAGCAAGGTAAGACCCTTGCTTCAATCTTCTCCCCATTTATCATGATGTTGTCTATTAACCCCATTGGGAGGATTCTTCTTTTCTTTGCCTTGAGCTTAATCCACACTGAAGGCTGCAATTCTTGATCTTCGTCAGCAAGCGCTTCAAGTCCCCCTCACTTTCTGCAACAATAATAGTCTGTACCTGATCTGGTCTTTGGGAAGATAAAACAGCCAGCTGAATCGATGCCAGCTGTATATTGCAGTGAAACACACAGGGCAATTTGCTCTTTCAGAAATCCCTCTGTGTCCGGTGTCATGCCTTCCTCTCAAGAAACCGGGTAAGTCAAAATAAAAATGCTAGTTTCCCAGGTCAGGAAAGGGAAGCTCAGAGAAATCCGTGGCTTGGTTGTGACACCTAGGAGGGACAATGAAGGCAGGCCTCTTGGCCCTCTGATCAGTGCTGCCCACTCTTGTCTTCACAGCCCACTGGAGTGACCATGGAGAAGCTGCTGTGGGCTCTCCTGCCCTGGTGCCTGCTGGGCACAAGCTGTGCTCACTTTGGAGGGTTCCAGCCTCAACCAGGTAACCCACCCATCCTTCCTGGCAGCTTAGCCAAGGAGATTCCAAAAACCGATTCACCTCGGGTCAACCGGGTATTGGTCACCAAGTTTGACTCATTGGATGCCGTTGCAAGTAGTGCAGAGGGTTCCTGGAAGCATCGGGCCTACCTGAGCTCCCTAATGCCTCTTGGTGTTTCCGTGATCTATTTACACACACCACCTCTCCGCCATCCCATCAGTCAGCTCTCCCAGGCGCATCTTTCTACTCATAGTCTCTGAGCACCTGTTGCCCATGAGACTGCAGGAGAGTGCCTCCCCAGATGCTTTGGACCACATAGCGCAGGCCCACTAGCTTCCGATCTTGTGGTGAAGGCCTCCATGGAAACCATCCATCTGCTCCGTCCCAAGCCCTACCCACATTTTCGTGGATGGCTTCTTGCCTAGAACCTCCCTCCTGAGACATGTGTCAGTGTAAGACATGAAAATATAATGATAATTTATAAATTATCAAGGGTTCATGAGGGAGGGAGGGAGGGAGGGAAAATAATGAGGAGCTGATACCAAGGGCTCAAGTAGAAAGTAAATGCTTTGAAAAGGATGATGGCAACAGATGCACAAATGTGCTTGAAGCAATGGATGGATTGTGATAAGAGTCGTACGAGCCCCCAATAAAATGATTTGAAAATAAATTAATTAAATAAAAAAATAGACTCCCTCCTGATACCATTGTATGTCCTAAGGACTGTTTGGTTTTAAGAAACAGAACCTTTCCCTTACAGAGTAATTAAAAACAAATCCTTTCTAGGAAACAGATAGAGGTTCCCCGCCGATTCCAAACTCCGGAAGTCCCTTAGGACCCCAAAGGCACACCAACGGAGATTTTGGGAGCTGTGAGGAACGTACGCAGCTACTCCCCCGTGTGACCACGGCAGCTCTGATTTCTAGCTCTCTGAGCATAGCGCTGTCATCAGTTTCTCTTTCTGGTTTCTATAGTCTACCACCCACCAAACCAAACCGATAAGGCCCTTTGTCATGGAGGTGACCCTGACGCGTGGACGCCCGGAGAGGTCTTGGCAGTCGTCTTTGAAGATGCAGACAAGTCGCCAGTCTTTCAGATCATAGCCAAGAACAAACCACGTGTACCTGGCTGGATTAGGACCTTGTTCCGCCACAGAGATCCTAAATGTTGTCACCTGCTGCCTGGCTTTTCCCTGCTTCTTCAAGAGTCTTGGGTCAAGTGCTCAAAAGCATCTGGCTAAAGGCTGAGTCTCAGTTCTAAGTGTGTAACCACATTCTGGTTCCTGGATACAGTCACCGTGCTGGTTCTAGCATGAGTTCTTCATTTCTGTTTCCCTGCTGGGAATGTGTAGTCTTAGCCCAATCTCTACTTCTTTGCCTTAGTAGGCAGCAAACATGGAGGCCTCGTGGGCAGCTGTGGCCTGTTGGACCTAGGCCTTCCCAAGAATTCCCAGATGCTCGACCATCATTGTGTGTTTCACACAGGTGTTCTTGGTGAGAGTGGAGCCAACAGAGATTCTTTGAGTAGCAGAGAAACTAGCCAGTTAAAAAAAATCATTTTACTGGGGGCCCATGCAACTCTTATCACAATTCATCGATCCATCCATTGTGTCAAGCACATTTGTACATTCATTGCCCTCATCATTCTCAAAACATTTGCTCTCCACTGAAGCCCTTGGCATCAGTTCCTCATTTCCCCCCTCCCTCCCTGCTCACCCCTCCCTCATGAACCCTTGATAATTTATAAATTATTATTTTGTCATTTCTTAGACACCAGCCACTTCTATGGACAGAAGCAGCTGCCTGAGAGTGAGCAGGAAGATATTTACCTGGGCGAACCTGAAGAATATTACACTTCATACAGGAAACCCAATAGGCTCCCAGTCCCATCCCAGAAACCCAACCTTCTGTCCTCACTCCCAGTGCGAATGATCAGGCCAACTCTGGGTGTCAGAACCCATGCGACCAGTCAGAACACTCACCTTATTCAGGATGAGAAAAGTGGTACAACCAACCAAGGATCCTCGGGCTACAACGGGATGACATCTTCTGGGTCTGGATCATCCAGTGCTTTTAGTTATTCTACAGGAGAATCAAGGAATGAACAGTCTGGAGCTGGGATATTGGGTGGTTCTATTCAGCTTGGGGCTGGGTTGTCTGGCAGATCTAGTCACTCTAACCCAGGGCCAGTGGATGGCCAGTCTGGGGCTGGGATATCGGGTGGTTCTATTCAGCTTGGGGTTGGGTTGTCTGGCGGATCTAGTCACTCTAACCCAGGGCCAGTGGATGGCCAGTCTGGAGCTGGGTCCTCGGGTGGTTCTATTCAGCTTGGGGCTGGGTTGTCTGGCGGATCTAGTCACTCTAACCCAGGGCCAGTGGATGGCCAGTCTGGAGCTGGGATATTGGGTGGTTCTATTCAGCTTGGGGCTGGGTTGTCTGGCGGATTTAGTCGCTCTAACCCAGGGCCAGTGGATGGCCAGTCTGGGGCTGGATCCTCGGGTGGTTATATTCAGTTTGGGGCTGGGTTGTCTGGCGGATTTAGTCGCTCTAACCCAGGGCCAGTGGATGGCCAGTTTGGGGCTGGGTCATCTGGTGACTTTAGTCACTCTAAGTCAAGGTCATTGAATTGGTCTTCTGCACCTGCTCAGTTTAGGGAAAGACTAGTTGAGTCATCTAATAGCCAGGATCTGTCTAGAGGTGGGTCATCTGGGGGTTATGCTGAATTGAGGATTAAAGCATCTTTGGGCCATGGTCCCTCGGGAGCTAGGTTGTCTAATGATTTTGGCCAATCAGAGACTGTGCCCTCTGTAAGTTATGGTCAGTCTGGCCATGGCCTCCGTGATACCTCTGGACCCACTGGAAATGCATCATCTGGAGATCTGGGCCACATGGGACCCCCAGTGGACAGTAGAGCCCCTCAACGTGGGAATCCAATCAGTGGCAGTGTACTGCCTACCCCAGTTCATTATGACCAAAGAGGAGGGACCAAAGTAGAAGCCGGAAGCCTCCACAACCTAGGCAAAGCCTTCAACAAAGACATCCTGGCTCAAGAAGGATTGCTAAGCACCATCATGCTCAGCAGCCTGTCTCTGACCAATCAGAGCGAAGGGCTACTGAAGGCCTTCTTGGGCAGCAGTAATTTGGTCAAAGATTACCTCCTGGAAGCAGCTGGGTCCTGGACTCTGAAAGGCCTGCTCGGCAAGGGGCCTCTGGGAGGCCTCTCTGGCCATGGAAGCCTTGTTGGCCTGAATGATATTCTGAAGAGCAAACTTCCTTTCCAGAAACTTGGCAGCTGGTGAGTTTGAGATTGTAGCCATAAAAATAGTCCCCAAAGACTGATCAGTGGAGGTGTCCGGTGTTTGAAAGACATCACTCTGAGTCTCATCTGGTTGGAAAGCTCTGAGTTATGGTCCCTCTGGAGCTAGGTTGCCTAATGACTATGGCCAGACTGAGGGTGAATCCTTCATAAGTTATGGTCAGTCTGAACATGGCCCTGATGCCTCTGGACCCACTGGAAATGCAGTAACTGGAGATCTGGGGCCATATGGGGACCCCTGTAGGTGGGAGAGCCCCTCAACACAGGAATCCCAAAGAGGAGCCCGTAACGACACTGCCCGCTCCAAACAGGCCATCGACCGCCCCAGCCTGTCCCATTTAAGCTTCATCCCTTGGGTGGATGTAGTCTTGACCAAATTCCAGCTCATGGCGACCCTATAGCACAGGGTAGCACTGCCCCTGTGGGTTTATGAGATCGTAGCTCTTTATGAGAGTAAGAAGCCTCCTCTTCCTCCCGAGAAGCGGCTCTTGGTTTCGAACTGGTCACATCGAGGTCAGCAGGCCGATGAGTGACCACTGTGCCACCTCGTGATTAAAACAACATCTTGATTATCAATAGGGTTTCAACTATAATTACCAAATCCCATGTTGAATTTGATGTCTTAATAAAAATATAAACACTTTAGCTGTGAAAAATCACAGTCATTAGCTAAGGTGCTTCTTACCTAGGTTTGGTATCCAGGAGATGTAGAATGGAAATCTAGGCTAAAGAGGGGAAGGAGGGCCAGGGTGAAGGAAGGACCACGTTGCAGTTTGAGTACCTAGTTGAGAAAAAATAGGAATTTCTGCTTTTTCATTTCACTTCATTCTTCTTATTCGGTAGGTTCAACATCACCAGATTTGATATCGTCCAGGTCTTCTGGAAGGCCCATCCTTCATTCAAATTCCATCTAAGCTTTCAGACCAAATTGACCATCAGCATCTCAGGGTGAGTAGTTTTGCTTCTGGCAAGAGAAGGGTTTACACCTGCAGAGAATTCCTGTAGATCGCCGGCAATATTCAAACAAAATGAGCAAATGCCCCTTGCCTTGTCACAGCAGTGGCTGGGGACTGCTGGCAGTGCGTCCCTCACAGGCATCCTGTGGGTTTCTGAGAGAGACTGATATCAGTGGTGTATGTGTGAGTGTGAGTCTCTCTCTTTTTTTTGGGGGGGGGGATTTCTTTTATTTGAAATCATTTTATTGGGGGCCCTTACAGCTCTTATAACAATCCATACATATATCCATTGTGTCAAACACATATGTACATATGGCATCATCATCTTTTCCAAAACATTTTCTTTCTGCTTGAGCCCCTGGCATCAGCTCCTCATGTTTCCCCCTCTCTCCCCTACCCTCCCTCCCCCATGCCCCCTTGAAAATTTATAAATTTTTGTTTTCATGTCTTTTTTGACCAATTTCTATACTTTGTTATAAGAGCCTGGGGGTGGTGGGGAGAGGAATAAACAATATGTATATTTTTAAAAAAACAACCTAATTTAACAGCCTAGCTTCAATTAAGCTGTTAACATTTCCGAATGCACCTTTCTAGGCTTTTGTTGGTTTGTTTGATTGTTTGCTTTTGGTTTAACATTTTGATCATGGTTTGGGTGAAAGTTTGCAGTGCCGATCAGCTTTCCATTCAACAATTCATCCACATTGCAGCGTCCCGACCTTGATCACAATTCCCCCAGTGCAACAGCACTTCCCCACTTCCCTTGCTTCTCCTTCGTTCCCGGCTTCTTGCCTTCTGACCTTGTAAATCCCTGAGCAATGGTAAATCCCTTTGGTCACCTGAGGGTGGTTGCTCTAAGGGGTGAGCTCCGCCCTGGTGTTAATGCTCACCTCACAGGCCTATCTACTGCTTGACTGAAAGTGGAGCCACAGCGGTGAGTTCAGTACAAGGTCGGCAGGATGTTGAGGGGTCATAGCCTTGGGGATTCCATCAGTCTCTATCAGAGCGGTAGGTCTGGTATTTTTTTCTTTTTTATGATTTTGAGTTTCGTTCCACATTTTTTTCTCCCACTCTGTTGGGGACCTTCTGTGGTGACCCCAATCAAATCAGTAGGCAATGGTAGTTGGGAACCATCTAGTTCTTCTGATCTCAGGACAGTGGAGCTTGGGGTTTGCACAGTTCATTAGTGTCTTGCATTAATAGTTCCTTCAGGACCAATAATGAGAGTAGTGATAGCAAGAGGGTAAAAGGAAGCTAGGGGGAGAAAGGGGGAACCGACCATAATGATTGACATTTAACTCCCTCCCAGGAGGACCAACAGCAGAAAAGTGGGTGAAGGGAGACAGCAGTCGATGTAAGATATGAAAAATAATAATCCTTTATAAACGACCAAGGGTTCATGAGCACTGGGAGCATCCGGGAGGAGGTGGGAAAACGAGCTGATACCCAGGGCTCAAGTAGAAAGAAAATATCTTGAAAATGATGATGGTAACATATGTATGAAGGTGCATGTACAAAGGTGCTCCACAGAGTGGATGTACGTACGGATTGTGATAAGAGCTCACAACAAAATGATTTTTTTTAAGTTTCCTTAGGCCTTCTGGACATTTTCAACACTATTTTGAATATTCTGACGATGAACATTTGACTACTCTGAAACGAATATTCTGTCACACAGATATGCCATGGTATATTTAGCCATTCTTCTATTGTTAAAAGCCTTGGGTTGTTCCCTGTTTTCACTGTTGTAAATAATTCTGTGATAGTCATGCTGATGAATGTCTTTGTTCATGTCTGTGAATATCTACTTCAAAATTCTCAAAAGTGTAACTTTGGGATCAGTATTGACCAGCTGACTGAAAGAGATGATGATGATGAAACACAAGAAAGAAACCAGAACAACAACAACAACACGTTCCCCCTGAGCTCACGCCAGCACACTGCCCTCCCTGTGTGTCAGGGTAGACCCAGCCCCACAGGGTTCTCAGGGGGTGATGTTTCTGAAGTAGAGCCCCAAGCCTTTCCACCAAGGCACCTCTGAATGGATTCAACTTCTGTCTGTCCAGTTAGCAGCCAAGTGCCATAGCCAGGGACAAACATAAGAGTGAGTACCAGATATATTCTAGACGCTTACGAGGGTTTCAGTCAATCATCCCTTAGAAATCAATTAGAAAAGGCATGCTGTCCTTAGGTTCAAAGAGCCTTGGTGGTGCTGTGAGATAAGTATTGGACTGCTAACCCATAGGACAGTGGTTCAAATCCACTCGCTGCTCTGCAGGAGAAGGATGAGGCTGCTTGCTCCAGTAAAGATTTAAAGTCTCGAAAAGTGCTCACAGGAGCCCTGTTAGGTAGCATAGTGGATTATGTGTTGGTCTGCTAACCACCAGGTCAGCAGTTCAAAACCACCACCTGCTCTGCAGGAGAAAGATGAGGCTTTCTACTCCCATAAAAATGTAGTCCCTGGAACCCACAGGGACAGTTCTACCCTGTCTTTTAGAGTCACTATGAGTTGGCATCGACTCGATGGCGGTGAGAAAAACCGTGCATATGGTTTCTGTGGGTCGAATCAACTTGGTGGCAGTGGGGCTTGGTTTTTGGAGGGGCAGGTTATTATGATCATGTTACAGAACAGGAAGCCTGGGCTCGGGGAGGCTAAATCAAATTGCATGTGTGTGAATGTTAGGTGTATAGTGTGCCTGGGAGGAGACCTAAGCAGCACTCGGAGTAAGGGCCTGGGGACAGCAGTGGAGGCAAGCTTCCCACCGTACACATGCACTGCCTTGTGGATCATGAGCCACGAAGTTGTATTCAAACCTAGTTATGTAAGCGAGTTATATGCTATCAATCCAAAATAAATGAAAATAACTCATTTCACCTTGATCTATGTATATAAATGTAAAATAAACAACAGTATGGAAAAGTAGGCACTATTTTTTTTAAATGAATATGTGTCCCCTCTCTCGCACAAACTCTCACTGCCATGGAGTCGATGCTGACTCCTAGCGACCCTTTGTGGGTCTCAGACTGTAACTGTTTAGAGGATAGAAAGCCCTTTCTTTCATCCTCAGAACTGCGGGAAGTTTTGAACTGGCAACCCTGTGGATCTCAGTCCAACGCATAACCACTACACCACTCACACAAACACTTGTACTTATTTCCAGATTTGGGAGAAGTCCTTGCAGCGGCCTCCACAATGTGTTCTGGGGGTAGGCTTGCCCGCATAGCAGAGGGCTGAAGAGGGGCCACTTGGGGCTGGACTGGGAGGTGGCCCAGGAGCTCAGGTCTCTCGTCCTCTCTCTGTGTGTGTCCAGGATACTCCGAAAGCTCAGTGGCTCCGTAGTGGACGTGGACATCGTGATCCCTGTGACACTGAGGCAGAACCAGACTGGCCACAGCTCATTTGTCCTGCACAACTGCCAGCCCATCTTCACCAGGGCCCATGTGCGGGCCGGGTAGGTCCAGGGCGGGAGGGGTGCGATGCGATGTGGTAGCAGCTACCAGGTTCACCGGACCCAAGGCGAGGTCACCAGCAACATGGTGACACCGAGCAGGTCTGCTTGCTGTCTGCTCACTTCGGAGCCCCTGCTCTGCCCAGGGAACTTAGATCTCTAAACAGGAGGCAATAACGTGTCCTGGGAAGCCCGTGCCCTCCTGGAAGTCATGCCTCTGTTCTAGAGACTGTCACTTGTGTTCTCTCCTATGCTCTGCCGAGAGATGCTGAGTGCCTTCTCTGTCAGGTCACTGGCTTCTGGCATCGCTTTATAAGGGTCTGAGTAGTTCGCAGTGGGTTCTGTGAAAGGGAGGCTGCCTTACGTCCGTCAGTCACTCCGCCAACAAATAGAGAGTCAGACAGGCACACTGGAGAACTGGACATAGGAGGATAGATGGCCGGATGGGAGGATGGGAAGATTTGTGAGAGGATGGGCGGCTGGGATGGTCTGAGCATGCGTGGTTAGATGGATGGGCGAGAATGAATGGGCGTACGAATGGAGGGGGGACTAGAAGATAAAGAGATTAACCAATGGATTAAGAACAATTTAGTGGCTACTCGGCCAACCTAGATGAGATCTAAAGATGCTGATTATGTCACCTATATAAAACAAAGTTAAATAAATTAAATCATTTTATTAAATTTAAGGAACCTTGCGGGTGTAGTCTAGTTACATGTCTGGCTGCTAACTGGGAGGTTAGCAGTTTGAAACCACCAGCAGCTCCAAGGGAGACAGCCAAGGCTTTCTACTCTCCTAAAAAGATAGAAAATGGTGGAACAATATTTTTTATGAGCATTAGAAAGAACTTTATTTGGTTCCACCAATACTTACAGAGCCCTAGTTAATGGTTCAAATCTTGCTTAGGAAATCTGGGGTATGTAGAGAGTTATGGTCTTGGAAACCCACAGGGGCAGTTCTACTCTGTCCTAAAGGGCCACTGTGAGTTGGAATTGACTAGACAACTGTGAGTATTTAATTTAAGAGCAAGGAGCTAAGGATTGGTCAGATTCCTGAGCATGACATTTCTGGTATTTCATGTCATAAAATGGTGCCTGGGACTGATGACTGCGAACGTCACCACGTAATCAAAGGTCTCTAAGAGGTCATTGAGAAGGGTGTCATGTCACAGACAGGTGCTAGGGTCCTCTGGTGGAATTTTATTCTGGGGTTTTAAGGCGAGCAGGCCAGTTAGCCCGAGAACTCAACTGCACGGTGTCTGAGCAACTCTCTAGTTCCCAGACTCCGCAGTCAATGCCCCGGAAGAGGATTACAAACTCAAATGTCAGCGACGGGCAGGGCGGTAGCCTAGATGTAGCAAGTAAGCACCAGTTACAAGAAATACAACATCCACATTTAATTTCTATTTTAAGGGAAGCTAGCAGGAGCCCTGCTGGTGTTGTGGCTACTCATTGGGCTACTGACCTCTAGGTCTGTAGTGCGAAACTACCAGCCACACCAAGGGAGAAAAACGGGCCTTTCCACCCCAGTGAAGAGTTAGCGTCACGGTCTCAGAAACTCACAGAGCAGGCCCACCCTGTCTTACATGGCCACTGTGGGCTGACTCAATGGCAGAGAGTGTGGATTGGTTTTCTAGAGAGTGGTGGGGACTGTGGCAAACTGGAAATCATGTGCCTTGTCTAAAGAGGGCAATGAGACCATGCAAGAAGGTGGACCCAGTGTTGCTGTTTTCCTGTATGTTAAAGAGACACTGGACATTTGAGTTTACGTGTAACCTCTGCTTTTTAGGTTCTGTAAACTTGCTATCAAATTTGAAAGAACTATTCTTAAGAAGAAGACACGCTTATGAGCCTTGCTTGACTCGCAGGTGGCCATTGGGAAACCCCTACTTTAGAATAAGGTGTGTAAGAGCAGATGCCTGCCTGGTGTAGTGGTTATGAGTGGAGCTATGACCTGGAAGCCAGCAGTTCGAAACCACCAGCCACTCCATAGGAGAAAGAGGGCTTTCTATGTTGTGAGGAACTATCATCCCTGGAACCCACAGGGAAGTCCTACCCTTCCCTAGAGGGTCGCTATGAGTCGGCACCGACTCGATGGCAGTGACTTTGACTTCGATGTTTTAGGTGCTTCAAAATCAAGTCTCGGGGACTGTGAAAGACACCGCTTCTTCATGATGGTTCAGCCCTATTTACGTTAGGCCGAGAGGCTACATAAATTGGACAAGAGCACACAGCCAGGAAGAAGTGGCACTGGGATTCAATCAATCTGTGCCTTAACCATTATGGAACTTAAGTCTATCTGTGCCGAGAGCTTCGACTGGTGCTTGGAGCAGAGGAAGCCCTCTGTAGCCTCTCACTGTGATTGTCGTTTCACATGTCCCTGTCTCCCTCCCCCAGCCTGCTATCGGTGGTCATAGAAGCCATGCTGAAAACAGTTCTGCAAGGTTCCTTACCGCAAATGGTAAGTTTGACAAAGTGGGTCTGGGAAGACCTTGGAGATTAACTGGAGGAGGCTTTGGATTTTGAAAAGAAAGAGGAGTAGCCAGATGGACAGAGACCAAGCCGGAATTCATATCCCTTGTCCTTTCCCAGTGTTTTGCTGTCCCATTCCTGGTTTGAGCCATTGGTGCTAGGTATAAAAAAGGGGAACAGATCATTACTGAGGGATTATTGTTGTAAGGTACCATCCCGTCAGTTCTGACATTTTGTACAACAGAGCAAAAACCCTGCCAAGTCCTGCACCATCTTCACACTGCTGGTATGTTTGAGCCCATCGAGGGGCTTGCTCTTTTTCCACCGAGCCTTTGTTTTTCCAATCACAATGTCCTTCTCCAGGTGCTGGTGACCTCCTGAGTGCATGTACAAAATGCTCGAGGCTCTCTGTGAATTCTGGCTATCGTTCCTCTAAGACAAATTCATTCATTCTTCTGAAGTCCCCGATATAGTCAATTTTCTTCCCCAACACTGTGATTCAAATGCATCAACTCTTTGGTCTTCCTTTCTCATGCATATGAGGTTTTTGGAAATATGATAGCTTGGGTCAAGCACACCTTAGTTCTCAAAATGACATCCTTTTTTTTAAGTGTGTTTAACCTCTTAAAAGAGAGTTTTTGAAGCATATTTGCCCAATACAATCCATCATTGTACTTCACAACTGCTGCTTCTATAGATCCAGTTAAAACGAAATACTTGATGACTTCAGTATTACCCTCTCTGCTTATCCAGACGTTGATGACTGGTGCAGTTGGGAAGATTTTTGTTTTCCTTATGTCCAAGTGGAAGTGCAAGCTATCGTCACCAGTCAGTTTCAAGTCTTCTTTGCCTCAGCAAGCAAGGCGGTGTCCGCTGCACATCATAGGTTGCCAGTGAGTCCTTGCCCACGTTCTTCTCATATCGTCCAGCTTCTAGGATTGTATGCTTTGCACCCAGGTTGAATGACCATGGTGAAAGGATATAGCCTTTCCCGGCTCTTGGACATGCAGCTTCCTTTTGTTCTGTCCAAACGGCTGCTTCCAGGCCTCAAGTAGTTTACACTCGTGGTGGGAGATGTGTGTTATGTTGATCCAAGAACTTGATAGCACCATGGAGTCATTCATTCATTTTGAAAAGAGAAAGGCATATGCATGTTTTTCTAATTTACCAAGAGAAATCAGCATCTCTAACTATATTATTAAGTCATGTGTGATGTGGTCAATGAGGTCCCCACCCACAAGGTCGTTGTTAAAAGGCTCATGGAGACAGGCCAACAGCCTAAAACGAACCATCACAAATTCGTACAACGACCTATCTGATGAACAGAGTGTCTCAGTAACAAATATGCATGGTGTAAGGGTGCAGGCTGCCACAGGTGATAAATACCTGAAGATCTTGAAATGACCCTATTACCTTCCTGACTAAATTCGGGTTCCTCCAGGAACAGCTGCAAAGACAAGGATTCACTGGGTGGTTTATACCAAAGGTGATCACAGACACCTGAGTGAGTAGGAGGGTGATGCCGTGCAATAGGAAAGGCACAGGGGCTGGTCCTGGTGTGGTAGGAAGCCATTTCCAGCCCTGGTTGCTCAGTTTGTTGTACTGTGGAGGCTTGTGTGTGGCTGTGGTGCTGTGATGCCATGGTTTCTGCAGAGTTTCCAGACTGAGGAGGAGGACCTAGCAGCCTACTTCAAAAACCAAACAAGCAAAGTGGCCAATGAAAGCCATCTGCATAGCACTGGAACAATATCAAAGATAATGGCGGAAGATGAGTCCCTTGGGTTGGAAGATGACTGAGGATGAGCCACCTCCTCACAGTAGCATCTGCATGAATGAGGTGGCTGGAGGAGAGTCTTTGGAACCTTCCGTTGCTGATGTGGTACGACTTAAAATGAGAAGAAACCGCTGAAAATATCCATGACTAATCAAAGTAGAGAATGTGTAAAGCATGAACCTAGAGCAATGAAAATGGTCAAAGAGGAATGGAATGCTATTTCAGGCATCAGCTGAAGGTGATGGATCAGCCATTTTGAATGAGACAGTCCTGGGGTCTCCTATGCAGACAATGACAAAATGAAGGAAAATGTCATTGCATTCATCGTCAAAAAGAAGATCTAGGTCCGTGGTAGAAAAATAACCACGTTCCTACAAGAAAGACAAATTAAGGAGACTGTTATTCAATTCAAGTTTACATACCAAAAATAAATGCCAAAGGTGAAGAGGTGAGGATTGTTATAATCAAGATGCATTGATATTACTGGTCATTGGAACATGAACCCTGGAAGCAAAGAAGGATCAGTGTTTGGAATGACCTTGGCCAGAGATCACATGATAGAATTTTGCAAGACCAACGATTTAGGTATTATAAATATATTTTCTTGAACAACATAAGCAATGACTGTACATGTAGATATAGCTGGATGGAACACACGGGAATTAAGTTAACCACATCTGTAGAAAGAGACGATGGAGAAGCCAATTTCATCCATCAGAACAAGGTCAGGGCCCAACAGTGAAACAAATCATCAATTGCTCATAGGTAAGTTAAAGTTAAAGCTGAAGAAAATTAAAGCAGGAAGGGTGACAAGAGCCAAAGGTCAGCCTTGAATAACCCACCTGAATTTAGAGAGCATGTCAAGACTCATTTGATGCATTAAACACTAATAACCAAAGACCAGATGAGCCGTGAGATAACATCAAGGACATGATACACACATTAAAAAGACAGAAATGGGAGGGAGAGTGAGAAGTGGGGAAAAGATGACAAGGTCCTCCTCACTGGAGGATGGACAGTGGAGAACTGGGTGAGGAAGACGTCAAACGGTGTAAGATATGATAAAATAATAATTATTTATAAATTATCAAAGGTTCGGGGGGAGGAGGGAGCAAGGAGGGAAGAGAAAATCAGGAGCTGATGCCAGGAGTTCATGTGGAGAGTGGGTGTTTTGAGAATGATGATGGCAACATATGTACAAATGTGCTGGACACAAATGATGTATGTACGGATTGTAAAAAGAGTTGTATGAGTCCCTAATAAAATAATTTTTTAAAGACAAAAATGAAAAAAAGACCAAAAAGGATGTCAGAAGAGAATCTGAAACTTACCCTTTAACCTTGAGTTTCTTATGCAGATGGTAGAAATTAGGAAGTACATAACCCGAAGATTCCATGGACAGCTCAAGGAGACAAAGTAAGGTATTATTCTGAAATGTGCACAGATCTACAGTTAGAAAACCAAAAGAGAGGCGCCCATGTGACATTTTTCAAACTGAAAGACTGGGATAGAAACAACGTAGACCTTAAGTTGCAACAATAAAGGATGCAATAGGAACACTATTGAACATAGGAAGAGGGAAGATACACACAAAGTCATTGAACCAAGCTGCTCAATGTTCCACTATCCCAAGCACTACTTGTATTGAAAGAAGTCCACAGCGCATTGAAGATACTGGTGAAAAACAAGGCCCCAGAAATTGCTGGAACAGCACTCAAGATGCTTTGACAAGCGGGTGTAAGCCTGCAATTGCTCATATGTCTGTGTTGATAAATTTGGAAGACAATAATTGGAGGAGAGCCATACTTGTGTCCATTCCAAAGAAAGGTGGTCTAACACAATGTAGAAGCTATCAAACAACACCACAAACAACGAAACGCTGGCTGAAGGTAATGAAACAGTTGCAGCAGTACCTCAAGAAGGAAGTGCCAGCAGGTGGTGCTGGATTCAGAAGAGGATGTGGATTGAGCGACATCATTGACTGTTAGATGGATCTTGGCTAAAAGCAAAGAATAGCAGAAAAATCTTTACCTGTGTTTTATTGGCGATGCAATGCTATTTTGGAAAAGATTGGCAACTGGGGAGCGCTTACTGGGCTCGTGCAGAACCTGTACAGAAACCAAGATGCAGTTGTTTGACCAGCACAAGGAGATATTTGAAATCAGAAAAGATGCGCATCAAGGCTTTAACCTTTCATCATACTTATTCCATCTTTTTCTTTAATCATTTTATTGGGCTTCATACAACTCTTATCACAATCCATGCATACATCCATTGTATGTCCAGCACATTTGTACTTTTGTTGCCCTCATCATTCCCAAAACTTTTGCTTTCTATTTGAGCCCTTGGTATCAGCTCCTCATTTTTTTCCCTCCCTCCCCGCTTCTTCCTCCCCCATGAACCCTTGATGATTTATAAATTATTATTATTTTCTCATATCTTACACTGTCTGATGTGTCCCTTCACCCTCTTTTCTGTTGTCTATCCTCCACGGAGGAGGTTATATGCAGATTCTTATAATCAGCTATCAAAAGATATAGCATTTGGGGTCTTAAAGACTTAAAGGTAAACAAGCGACCATCTAGCTCAGCAGCAACAAAGCCCACATGGAAGAAGCACACCAGCCTGTGTGATGTGATCACAAGGTGTTGAAGGGATCAGGTATCAGGCATCAAAGAACAAAAAATCATATCATTGTGAATGAGTGGGAGTGTGGAGTGGGGACCCAAAACTTATCTGTAGGCAACTGAGTATCCTCTTATGGAAGGATCACGGAAAAGAGATGAGCCAGTCAGGGTACAGTGTAGCAACAATGAAACATACAACTTTCCTCTAGTTCAAAAATGCTTCCTTCCCCCCCTCCCCCTGACACTATCATGATCCCAATTCTATCTTACAAATCCAGCTAGACCAGAGGATGTACACTGGTACTGATAGGAACCGGAAACACAGGGAATCCAGGACAGATGATCCCTTCAGGACCAGTGGTGAGAGTGGCGATACCGGGAGGGTGGAGGGAAGGTGGGCTAGAAAGGGGGAACCGATTATTTAATATTCTTGAGCTGTTAATCCAAGGAGCTAGATTAAAAAGAACATGGCATCAGGATTGGAGAAAGACTCATTAACAGCCAATGACATACAAATAGTACAACCTTGCTTGCTGAAAGTTAAGCCCTTACTGATAAGGATCAAAGACTACGATAAGACACCTTAACCCAAAGAAACTAAAATCCTCACAATGGGAGCAGTAAGCAGCATCCTGAATTCGTCAAGGGTTTCATTCTCACTTGCATCCACCATCAACACCCATGGACGCAGTGGTTAAGAAATAAAACGATGTAAGGCAGTGGGCAAATCTGCTGCAAAAGGCCTCTTTACAAAGATCTCACTTTGAGGAGAAAGGTGCACCTGATGGGAGGTGAGTGGTTACACAAGGCCAGCAATCTCAGGAGCGGCAGCCTGAAACCACCAGCTGCTCCTCTGGAGAAAGACTGGGCTTTCTACTCCCCTCAACAATCACAGACTCAGAAACCCACAAGGGGGGTCACTGTGAATCAGCATTGATTCCATGGCAGTAAGTTGGTTGGGTTTTGTTATTGTTGTTTTCTTATATGCATGGGACAGCAAATAAGGGTGGGGGGAAGAAATGCCTTTGAATTATCACGTTAGCAAAGAATACTGAACCCACCATCGACTGCCAATAGAAAGAACAGACCGTCTTGTAAGAAGCACCTCCAGAAGGCTCCTTAAAGGGGACGGTGGGGATACTTCGTACCTTGGACAGGTTATCAGGATGGGCCCGTCCCTGGAGGAGGACGTCGCGCATGGTAAAGTGGAGAGTCAGTGGAAAAGAAAAAGACCCTCAATGTGATGGCTGATACAGTGGCCTCAAGCATCCATGGTCATGCAGATGATGCGGTCTGGGAAGATGGGTCCTTACGAGTCCGAGCCCACTTGCTAGCACCTCACAACAACAAAAATCAAACGAGTTATCATCATGAGCAGCTGGAGCTCGGCCTCTCTGCGGAGTCCTGGGGGAATCGAAGACCATCCTTTAGACTTTTCCTCGAATTACAAAGGGCAGCGGTGTTTATTTACCCACCCACAGTGCTGTTTGCTTAAGGACAGCTTCTCAGGCCAGTGATTCCTTCGTTCTTCCCATCTGGGCACAGGCAGGTAAAGCTGACTGTAGAAGCGCCAACAGAGAGAAGCAGGTGGCACCTGGAGGGAAGCAGATGGCAGCAGAGGATAACTGGGACCATCAATAACCTGGACATCACAGCCATCCAGCTAGACATTCTATTCTATCTGTGTAAGCCAGAAACTAGGTATAGCTTTAACTTAAAATGTTTACTCTTCCTGATGAGTTCATTTCCTCTTAGTTCCTTTATATTAACCAGTATGTACACCTCCAGTTTTCTCCCTCTTAACAAAAGAATATAGTTAGAAATGATTTTTTTTAATTCACAATTCTCAAACACTTTTGTGAAAAGTCTTTTTCCTCGGATGTGTCTTATGAGAAGGTCACTGTGTCCACCAGTTTGTGTTTTTGTTTTGTTCACACCTGAATGACTGTACCTCAGATTTATAATCATGTGGTGTAGTAATGCTATAGAGCCTCGACATCAGCAGTTCAAATCGACCAGTTGCTGTGTGGGAGGAAGCTGGGGCTTTCTACTCCTGGGAAGAGTGGCAGTCTCTGAAACCCACGGGACACCTCTTCCCCGCCCTAGGGTTGCTATGAGCTGGAGCCAACTCAATGGCACAGAGATTATGGGAATAATGAAAGATTAGTGGTTTAAAGGAACAGCACTGTCTACATGGCAAAACTATCAGTCATATTAGTCTCTCCATGTTCCAAATAATAGTCAGAGGGATGAAGGGACTCACCAAAAGATGCTATGTGTGTGTTCGCTGTTGTCATTGTTGCATAGTTTATTGCTGGGGTTAGCTGAGACTGATTAAAGTGCTAATTCTCAGCCGGGCATGATTTTGCCTCCTGGAGGACAGTAGGCAAAGTTGGGAGATATCCAGTATCATCCCCACTGGGAAGGATGATACTGGCGTCAAGTAGGTAGAAGCCAAGGGATGTGCTAAAATCCCACAGTGCACAAGACAGATTCCCAAAACAAAAAAGTTTCTGGTCCCCAACACCAGTAGTGCTGAGCTTGAGAAGCCCTGCCTTAGGGCATTGGATCAATGGTGATGACTGGTACCATGACCTTCACCATGACCTAGTTGTGGAGCTGATACTGATTAAAGGCCTGGAACGGTTCAGTCCATTGGTGAAGACATAGCGGCCCTGAGAGGGATGGGATGTATGTAGGGCCACACAACCAGGCCAGACAGGAGACGGGGCTGGAAGGGTGGTTGGTCTAAGTCTTGTCTCACAAAGGCCTCTGTTCATTTGTATTTCAGCTGTGCCCAGTGGTCAAATTCTGGTTCCACATCATCGATCAACAGCTGAATATCCTGAAAAGTAAGTTATGTTACTGACCTGACCACGTCTTTCTTGCTTAGATCCCCCTGGCAGTAACCATTCCACTCACTCCTGTTTTCACCCCTCCACAGATGAGAGAGAGAGAGAGAGAAAATCACACCTTTGTTCAAAACTTTTTTTGTGGTCTCCCAGTAGTCGATAGAATCAACCCATCCATCCACCTGTAGCTTCGTGATATTGTGTCTGTTTCTTGACTGTCTCTTTGAATAGACCAGAAGCTCCTTCAGGGCAGGGATTCGGTTGTATTTTCTATTCCTTTGCCTTCTGGTAGCTTGTCGGGCATACAACATTCTGGATGAAAGTAAAGAAACGCTGATGGATAGACCAAAGGACTCGAGACTGAATGGTCGATAACATAAAACTGAAAGAAAAGCAAAAAGGATGAGCAGGTGGAGAAATGGATGGGTGATTGGCTAGCTAGGAAGAGGCATGGACAGACTATAATGGAGGGAAGGATGAAGCAAAGAAGCTACAGGTGGATGGATGAAATGAAGAGATGGAAGGAGAGAGGGAAAGCAGACAAAGTGATGGGTGGATAAGGGAACAGGGAGGATGAAAAGATGGTTGGGTGGGAGGAAGAATGGACAGCAGGATGAAAGGACGGAATGAAGGACTTATGTTTGGATAAAGGGGTGAATGAGTGGAAGAGTCGATGGGTAGGTGAGCAGGTAGACAGAAGGGAGGGAGGAAGGGAGGGAGGGATGCCATATCACTGGACTTGGGGGAAGAGGGAGAGTGGATCGATGATAGAGAATGCACTGGTGCTGAATTGATGAAGACTCGTGCTGGCCCTCTAAGAGAGAGTAGAACTGACCCTAAGCGGCTTCCGAGGCTGTGGTCTTTACAGAGGGAGACCGCCTCATTTTTCTCCCACGGAGCAGCTGGTGGGTTCAAACTGCTGACCTTTCCATTAGCAGCCAAGTGCTTTAACCACTGTGCCACCAGGACTCTTGGATAATAGATGGAAGAAAAGGAGAAAGCTATATGGGTGGACTGAGGACAGATGGATAAGGACAGGAAGGGAGAAAGGAAAGAACATTCGTTAAATGGGTGGGTAGGTGGATGAAAAAATACAACGATTGCTTACCGCCAAGGGAAGAAGAGTCCCTTTTCTTGTGCTGGAAGACGATGGGGTTTGGGGGCTCCAATGTGGTTTCTGGAGTTTGAGACAGTCTCCCTCCTTCTAGTTGAGTCTCTGTCAGAGACAGATGAGCTTTATGGGGCTTCAGGTGATGGATCTTTCCTGTCTCCTCTTGTCCCTGCTCACTGTCACCTCTCTCCTCCCATCTGCATCAGATGTCTACTCGGGAGAGTTACTTGGGAACCTCCATGCTGCGCTTTCTGCCCGATCCCCGTGGTTTGAGACCAACTACAGCCTGGACTTTAAGGTATGCCGCTAGTTTGTTCCGGAGATCACCATATCTTCACAGCTGGGGCGGGCGGGGGGTGGGGGGGACGGTGCACCTCATCGCTCACTTGAGTCTCCTGGCCAGATGAATGTGCCATAGATGTCCTGTCAAGAGAAATGCCGTGTGATCTGGGGCTTTGGAGCCAGGCTGCCCTGGCTGCTAGACTCTGCGAACTTGAGCAAGACCCCCTCACCTCTCCAAATCTGATTTCTCACCTATCAGATCAGATGATGATCATATCCATATAATGTTAGCCTTCCAAGATACACATCTGCCCCCGTGTTTTAACATTTCTAAAACTGGAATGCGTCTTCTTGCTAGCTAATGGTATGGTATCGCTTCATGGGCAGCTCAAAAAGTTTCTTAGGGACACATTTAAATCATGTATTTCTTAGTGGGTGGCATCTTCAAGTGGGCGTAACACACTGTCACAATCCGAGGAGAAATGCCTGTACTCTGTTCGGCAAAGTGCACTGATTTATTTCTGCTTTTTTCTGGATCTACAGTTTTAAAGCACATGATCAGTGAGTGACTTGGTATCACCATAAGCGCCCTGGAATTCTGGGGGCATGGTCCAGGGTAGGCTCATCTGCATCCTTCTCCCAGCTCCTTCCAAGCATTAGCATAGACCCCCTACCTCGAGAGAAGTCCTTAATGATGCAGAATGGACATGATTCCACCTGGTGGGACCTCCCAGGCTTCTTAGTGTCAACGATCCCCATCCCTTTTACAACGCCCAGCTGTCCAGGCTTGAATACTGGAGCCTGGTTTTATGAATGAGCCATCGGCTCATCATATGGCCTTGGGCGAAACTGACCATCTCTGGGGGAAGCTAAGGTTCACAGTCCCAAGTCTCCTTTGCCTAGTTCATCCCCCCTCCTCTGAAGGATTACTGGGGGCTGCTCCATTAATGTGGGCTTCCTGTTCTGCTTTGTTTTCCCAGGGCAAATATTTCCCTGCTTCTTTCATTAACTGGCTGATTCAAAGTAAGTGTTCCCTTCTCTTTGTCTTCATCATCCCTGGACTTGACCGCGCCGCCGGGGCTCCTGGGTGTCGACCAGTCCTTTCTTGGGGGTGCTGAAAGCGGGTATAAAATCTTGAGGCCACTCTGCAGGAGAAAGACGAGGCTTTCTACTCCAGCAAAGGTTTACAGTCTTGGAAACCCACAGGGGCAGTTCTACCCTGTCCTATAGAGTCTCCGTGAGTCAGAATGGTCCGTGACAATTCTAACACAAATCCAGGCCTTGATCACTCACACTAAACCCAAACTCCTCGAGAGCGAGCTCCATCGAGCGAGCACTATTACCACGGGAGTCCCGAGACAGACCACTCCAAAGTCAGGATGAGTGTCATGGCGGGGTTCTAGAACCATCCACACACCCCCGTTAAAGAGATCTTCCCGGACCAGTTCAGTGTGGCCGAGGAATTCCCGAATTCTCTTACTCTGCAGTGATCAGAGTTACTATGTTCCTGGGAGAACCTTCTCTGCCATCGTTCATGTTCAAGGTGGTTCCTGAGATAGGCCACCCCCCAGGGGAGGCTGTTGCAGTGAGGTTCAAGGGATGGTCATCCCATCTCCCATTTGCTAGTGAGTCTGGCTCCAGAGGGACTTCTGGAAGGTCGTGGTTCAGGATGGTTGTGCTTATTTCCAAGATATGGGATGCTGACGTTAAACAGAACAGAGCGTTGTCTGCTCACGTACCGTGCTATACTGATCGCTGTTAGAGTAGAGGTCCTGGACAGCCCCAACCATAGTCACCCTGGGCGAGGACAGCTCCACGGAGCAGCGTTGTCTCCTGAGATACCAGTGGCCACTCATTGCATAACGAACGGTGTCTTCGTGAAACGGCTGGCATTTTCTGCCCCCCAACGGTCAGCGTTGTGCAGTTGCGGGGATAGCCCAGTCCACAGAGCTGACCACTGTAACATTTCTTTAAAATATTTTCACGACGGTGGTTGGTTCCTGGGCCATCTCCGTCCAGAGGGATGCCATTGCTGTCGGGTTTCTGACGCGGTGCTGACGTGCGGCTGTTCGTAGCATGATGGCTCACTTTCCAGGCTCTCTGGTTTTCTCACGGAGAGCATTGTGGTGAAATTCGGCAACATTCAATAGCACTGTCGGGCCAACTGATTTCTTAACCTGACAGGATTGAAAAATTTAAAAAACCACCACAATTCAGTTTCATGACCCAAGTCTCTTGTCCTCCATGAGGGGGGGGAGGAGGACAACCGTCCTCCACCAGCCCTCTGCTCCATCACACAGCTCGCCTTGATGGCCTGCTATCTCCCTGGAGAGCCACAAAGAGTCTGACACATCCATGACCTCCTTGGGTGTTTTGTTGGGAGTTGTCTGCGGTGGGGGTCAAAGCAAGAGAACGCTGGCAGCAAGAATCCTGGACATCCTGAGTTCACATTCCGGCTGGGCTACTGTATTAGTCTGGGTAGACTAGAGAAACAAAGCCATGGAAACTCATATGTGTATCAGAGAGAGTTTTATATAAAGGATGAGTGTACAGTAAGAAAGCATCCCAACCCAGTCCCGTCCAAGCCCATAAGTCCGTTATTAGCCCATATGTCCAGTACCAACCCATAAAGTCCTCTTCAGACTCATAGAATGCGTGCAAGGACACTGAGTGCAGGAGGATCACAGGCCAGTGGGTAGAAAGTCTTTGGATCCAGTGGTGTTGTGAGCATCTCAGTGCTGGCTGGGGTCTCTACGTGGCTTCTCCGGTTTCCAGGGCCACATCAGGGTGGGTCCATGTTGTTTCTCCAGCTCCCAGGGCGTAGCGCCAGGTGTCTTGTCAGTAGAGTGTCGTCTCAGGGAGTGAGCAGAGAGAGAGAGGTGTCGCCCGTCTTCAAGGAGGAAACTACAGCAGTTTCCAGAATTCTCAGGAGAAAGCAATGCCCACACAGAGGTCTCATTGGCTATCTCCGGAGTGTAGACTCCACCCCTACACTCTTAATCCTCAAATTGACACCAGATTATGTAACTACCACAGCTACCAACTCCCTGGATGCCCCTGTGCCAACTCTACCCTCTCTTCTGCCACGTGTCATGTCTTCACAGTCATTAGAGAGAGGCCTTTCCTTCGGGAATGGGTGCTGGGGCAAGGGGGCCAGGGCCAAGCCTCCATCACAGCGACGGCCCCAGTGGGTCTTTCTCATGGTGGCATCTTCTCTTTGTCTCTCTTTGCCGCCAGTTGCAGAGACGTGGAAGTCCTTCCGTCTCTAGGATCTGCATGGGACTCCCACCTGGACCACGGTGAGCACACTCGGATGCTGGAGAGTCACTTTTGGGTGGTTGTCACCCACTCAGAAGAGCGCCCTAGCCAGACCAGGGACAGTCCCCTCAAGAGAGTTCCTTCAGGAGAGAATCCTTGGGTTTGGGGGTGTTTGAAACGGACACGATGCAGAACCTTCTAAGGGTTGGCTTTTCAGCCTGGGGCTGAGTGGGGTGGAGACACTCCCAAGGCCCGGAGGACTGGTGCTCTGGGAGGGAATAGGACAGGCACCGACCGACTGACAGGTCTGACCTAGAGCAGCTGCCTGAATATCCCAGAGAACCACCCCAAGCTGACGGGAGGACCCACGCCCCAGGCATCCTGCGGGAGGTCCCCAACCGGGCTGAAGGCTCGACACTGAAGCTGCCCAGAGGCCCCCTGACCCTGCATTCCCAGGGACCCCTTCTCTCTGCTCTGCCTTCCTTTCCTGGACAGGGCATTTCTCCCAACCCTCTACCTTTCCCATGGCCACAGTACATTTCACAGCGCTCTGGTGGTGCAGTAGTTGCCTGCTGGGCTACAAACCACAAGGCCAGCAGTTAGAAACCACCAGCACTGCAGGAGAAGGACGAGGCGGTCTCCTCCGGAGAAGCGTTGCAGTCTCAGAAACCCCCAGGGGCAGTTCTACCCTGCCCTGTGGGGTCCCCATGCATCAGAATGGACTCCGTGGCCATGAGGTTGGTCTTCTGGGTTTAGAAGGTATACATCAGAACCTGGAGAGAAAACGTGAGTGTCCCAAGAGAATACACATGTATGATCGCGGAACTATAAGCCTGTGGCATTCCTGGGGCCCCCGTGGTGACTGGCAGTGAGCAGAGATGCTGGCTCCAGGTGAATGAAACCCTGGCCTGTTTCTTTGTATGACCCTCTGGGGGAGCCGTGGGTGCTCCCCATCTGGCTTCTTGGAGGGACTGTGAAAGGCATGGACTTGGAGTCAGAGAGACCTGAGTTCAAGTCCAGACTCACCGTGTATCCATAGACAACGACCTCCTCTCTGTCTGAAATTCAGTTTTCCTCATCTGCTCAATGGGAAGGGGGGAAGAAGGGGTGTTGGAAATAGAATCTATCCCGAAGTGTGATTACTAGAAAAATGCTTGAAGGAAGCCTAAGGGCAGAGCCTGAGCAGCGTCACATGGTTGCCGGTTGTCCAAAACCCTGGCAGAAGGAACAGCTTGCGCAGAGGTGGATGGGAAAGCCCACAGTCTAGTTCCCAGGCCCCTTCTGCCTACTGTAGACAAGCCCCCAAGGTCACAGGGGCTGGCAACTGCCCGCTGACCGGAGGCAACAGGAAGGGCCGTCCCCAGGATTGGCCACCAGGTGGAGCCAAGACCCAGAGAGTCTGTCCTTCATACCTAGACCACGCTGTGCAGTGGGAGTGACGACTGTGGTGTAGAGTGGACGAGCTGTCCCATAGGCTTATCTAGAAATCTTCAACAGAGCAGGCGAGGCCGTCTTTTCTCCCGTGCAGTGGCTGGTGAGGTGGAGCTTCCTTTCAGGCCGCCAGGGCTCCTATGAACTCTATATCAGACTCACTGCCATGGAGTCAATGCAACTCACTGTAGCCCGCTGTGGGTTTCTGAGACTGCGACTCTTTACAGGAGTAGAAACCCAGTCTACCGCTCACAGAGGCCACTGCTGGTTTCAAACTGGCAACCACATGGAGCACACAACACACCACCACCACACCACCAGGGCTCCTGAGGAGGAACAGGTTTGTAAAACACCAAACTCAACCCTGCTGCCCTCAGGGCAGTTCTGACCCCCTGAGGACTTCTTGTGTTACAGAGTAGAGCTGCTTATACCAGTAGTCCTGACCAGTTAGGCTGCTAACTGCAAGGTCAGCAGTTTGAGACCACCAGCTGTTCCGAGAGGGAAAGACAGGGCTGGCTTTCTTTTCAAAATGACAACCAACATTTTTTTTTTTACATTTTATTAGGGGCTCATACAACTCTTATCACAATCCATACATATACATACATCAATTGTATAAAGCACATCTGTACATTCTTTGCCCTAATCATTTTCTTTTTTTCTTCTCTTTTTTACATTTTATTAGGGGCTCATACAACTCTTATCACAATCCACACATATACATACATCAATTGTATAAAGCACATCCGTACATTCTTTACCCTAATCACTCTCAAAGCATTTGCTCTCCATTTAAGCCCTCTGCATCAGGTCCTCTTTTTTTTCCCCTCCCTCCCCACTCCCGACAACCAACATTTTATTATCTGTCTCCTCATAGGTCAATTTTTTAAGATAGAAAGAACAATATTTTTGTTTCCTTTTTTAAAAAATCATTTAATTGGGGGCTCGTACAACTCTTATCACAATCCATCCATTATCCATTGTGTCAAGCACATCTGTACATATGTTGCCATCATCATTCTCAAAACGTTTTCTTTCTACTTGAGTTCTTGGTATCGGCTCCTCTTTTTTCCCCTCCCTCCCATGATCATGACCCCTTGATAAATTGTCAATTATTATTTTCATATCTTACACCATCCACTGTCTCCCCTCACTCACATATCTATTGTTCGTCCCCATGGGGATAAGGGTGGGGGGCCATACACCAGTCATTGTGGTGGGTTCCCCCTTTCTACCGCCAGTATCCCCCTACCCTCATGATATCGCTACTCTCATTATTGTTCCTGAGGGTTTATCTCTCCCGGATTCCGTGTGTTGAGAGCTCATATCTGTACCAGTGTACATGCTCCAGTCTAGCTGGATCTGAAAGATAGAACTGGGGTCATGATAGTGGGGGGAGGAAGCATTGAAGAACTAAAGGAATGTTGTGGTTTTTTGTCGGTGCTACACTGCACCCTGGCTGGCTCATACCTTCCTTGTGACCCTTCTGTGAGGGGACGTCCACTTATCTAGAGATAGACTTTGGTTCTCCACTCCAACCCTCCTTGTTAGCATCGATGTGACTGTTTGTTTTGGACCTTTTGATGCCTGATACCTGATCCTGTTGAAACTTTGTGATCATACAGGCTGGTGTGCTTCTTCCATATAGGGTGGGCTTTGTTGCTACTCAGCTAGATGGCTGCTTGTTTAGCTTCAAGCCTTTAGGACCCCAGACACTGTATCATGTCATAGCCAGGCACCATCAACTTTCTTTACCACATTTGCTTATGCACCCATTTCGACTTCAGCGCTCGTGTCAGGAAGGTGAGCATCACAGAATGCCAGGTTATTAGAACAAAGTGTTCTTGCATTGAGGGAAGACTTGAGTAGAGGTCCAATGTCCGTCTGCTACCTTGATACCCAACCTTCTGATTAATAGCCAAGCACAAAGTGTTTGCACCGCTCAGGGGCCTCAGTTTGCACAGTTGTCAGGCCTGTGTTTTTCGTGTCAGACCCTGTGCTGGGCATGTGGCTTTCATGGTTGCATATGCTCTCCATGGCCACCGCTCAAGGCTGGCAGTCTCTCCAGCTCCATTTTAGAGATGAGGAATCTGGGGCTCAGAGAAGCGGCGTGAGAGTTCGGAATGTATGGGCTCCAATCCCAAGTCTGTGACCTATGTGCATATGTAACATCTCTTGCCCCAATCTCTTCAGCTGGAGCCTGGAGCTCATGCCAGCAATAGGTTATGATATGTCAAGATCCCTTAGCTATTCATTCATTTTAATGGTGTTTGCAAATGAGGGAACTGGGGTCAGATTGCCTGCCTGCCCCTGGCTAGAAGGAGATGGAGCCAAGATTCAAAGCCAGGGCATCTGACAGGGCAGGAGCTGGAGGTGACCAGGGCATCAGGGAGGGGAGATGGCTTGGGCTCTTGTCCAAGCCCACGGTTGGCCCTGCTGTGTCCTTGCTGAATCCCCCCAGCTACTTTGACCTCAGTTTCATCACTGGTACCATGAGCACATGGACTGATTTCATGATTCTGCTCTGGGGAGGTCAGTGGAAATGCTCTGGGTGGGCATGGAAAGATGCTGGGGATGGGGGTGGGTAGTGGGTGGGCATGCCCCCGTAAGAAGATGGCCTGAGTCCCCAAAGGTCTCCCACAGCCCTGCACAGAGGCCGAGTGCCATTTCCTTCAGGTGCCCGTTGTATGCTTGAGGCCCATGGGAGTGGCTGTGGGCACTCACGGGACGTGTTCTGGCCTGATGACGCATGAACATTGTTTTGCCAGGACCATCTTTGGGAATAACCCAGGGACCCCCAGGCTTGGGGAAGGATGACGTGGAGCCAGACAGAAGCCCAGAGCAATGGAGGTCCAGGATGTGTGCTGGCCTCTGGTTTTCAACCCAAAGTCTCCAAGGGACACCCAGAAGCTGTGTCCAATGACGATTTGCAGGGTGATGCAGCCCCAGCTGCCCAAGGGTCCTCCATGGGAGGCTCTCGGCATCGCCCCTTGTCCACCCCCCCCCCCACACACACACAATGCCACTGATCCTCCCCATCTCCCAACACTGATGGGTCACCTCTGATGGGAGTCTGGTTTAAGCAAATCTAAGTATCCTGAAGCTTCATGTGGGAGCAGGATGCTAAATAAAAACAGCCCACCCACTGCAGCTCTTTCCATTTCTAAGAATGCACACCTGCACATGCTCACATCCCAGCCTGGACTCAGTGCTCCTCCAGCGCCTGCTGTCCCTGTCTTGTGTCTGTGGCAGCCACACTTTCTGGAATGTGGCCTCTCACGTGAGAGAGACCGTAGCGAAAACCCCCTGCAGCTCTTGTGAAAGTGCAGATCTTGGCCAGGAGATCTGGGTCAGGGCCTGAGATACTGCCTTTTCCAGAAAGTTCTCTGGGAGGGCCTGGCTGCTGGTCCGTGGACTACTCTTTGAGTGGTAGGTTTGTTTTGGAAACTTCCACCCTTCTGATCATTCTTCCAAATCAGCCCCCACCAGCTCCTCCACCAGCCCTACCAGTCTCTACCAGCCCCCAGCAGGCCCACATGGAGGAAATGGGTGGGCTTCTGTCAGCCCTCATCATCCTTGACCATAGCAGAGCCCCCACTCCTCCTGTGAAACCTGTTCTTCCCTGGGCCCTTGACCACCCCACTACTGCCTCCTTGCCCCCGGCCCCTGGGGTCGGCTCTGGGCTCAGCTTGCAATCCCAGCCAGGCATAGCAACTGCTGCAGAAATCTTGGGAAGTAGGTGCCCACTCTCTGCTGGGACTATGGCCCAGGAGTGGCTGGAGGGGGCCCTTTGCCACCCCTCAGGATGAACTGGTTTGAGAATGAACTCAATGGAGAAGCAACCAGTTGGGAGCCAGGCAGAGAGACCTATGTTGTTGGGCTTCATCCTAACCCCTATACCTGTGGACTTCATCCCACCTGGGAGAGGGATTTCTTTGTGATGTTAATGCAGCCCTATCCGAAGGGGTGGTCCTGAAGCTACTGACTTGAGAGTTATAGAGAGCAGTGTGCACCCAGAAGCAAGGGAAGATCTGCCATGTGACCTTGACCAGGGAATCAAGGAACATTGGGGCTGCAGGAGCTGAGAAAGAGAGAGAGAGGGATGGAGAGGGCGGGCTCCCTCACAGACAAGTCCTGAATCCAAATTGGCATTCTTTCAAGCCAACAACTTGTAGCATTTCTGTCACGGCGGCCTTAGGGAACGGAGACACACCTGTATGCAGCCATGCCTGAAACCCGTAGGTCTTTAAGCTACATGAGCCAATGAGACCACTGGACACTTCGGCCAGTCTAGGTTGTGTTTTCCATCCCAAGCAACCCAAAGAATCCTGACAAATGCAATTGACAAAGCCATTTGAAATGGGAGCTAAAGCCCAGACAGATGCTGGCCAAGTGGAGCTGACAGTGGGGTGTGTGTGTGTGTTTAGTAGCTGGATCATCGAGGGCTTCCTTTTAGAGGTCGCTTGAAGGACGGGAGAAACTGGGTTGGGCTCTGACATCCTCAGAACTGGCTCTGGCCCCAGCAGGGAGCTGAATCCAAGACGTCCAGGAGTTAGAGGGAAGCCCGAGAGTGGGTGGGGTGGGTGGGGACTGTGAGATGGGAGTCACAAGCTATGAGCCCACAAGGATCCCCCCGGGAAAGGCAGGGCCCGCTGAGCGCTCCTCGGTGACCTGTCCTCCCCTTGCAACGGTGTGGCCACCACATAGCTTTCCAGGACTCCCCAAAGAAGTCCTCCTACGGTTGAACACCACCCCATTCCTCCTGGCCAAGAGGAGCCCCTGCTCTTAGAAAGAAGGAGGTGCCCGCCCTGAGAGTTGACTTGCGTGACCTAAAATCACACGGCTGGGGGCTCAAGACCTGTGCCATGGCGCCTCTCTGAACGCTGCCCCGAGTCGTCTTTACCAAGCAACGACTCGGTGGGGGGACAGGCCTCACCGCCTTCCAGGCTTCGCTCTCAAGCCCACGTCCTTCATGTCCTCAAACCGCCCATAGCAGGTGGACTGAAATGTTGGGGCAGAGGCTCAGAGAGATGGCGTTCTCCAAGCCTCGCCGCTCAAGCGCAGCAGAGTCGGTGCTCAGAACAAGACCTGGATGGTGACCCAAAGGCCCTGAAAGGGCAACCTACCCCGGCCCTGCCCCCAGGCTGGGGATCCTGCCAGGGCTTGTCCTTTGTTTCCTCCTTTTCTGCCTCTCCTGTCATGTCATGTCACTTCCTCCTTCAACCTCCAAAGTGCTCTCTTCAACCTTGTCTGCTGCTTATTAAGAGTCAGAGGGGAAATCCCCGCCATTCTCAAGGGGCGACTGCTAACTTCCTGGGAGCCTCAGTGGCATCGGACGGCAGGTGGGGCTGCTAACTTTGAGGCCAGCCGTTGGAAACCACCAGCCACTCTGCAGAAAGAAGGCACGGCTTTCCACTCCCGTCAAGAAGTAGCGTCTCAAAATAAAAAGAAAACATATTGACACAGCCAGTGACTTGAAGACATATTGACAAAGCCTGTGATTCATGCATTTGCAAAACTCATTTCTTCGTGTTCCTAAATACTTCCTCCCATCCCCCCACCCCCCACTATCATGATCCCAATTCTACCTTATAAATCCGGCTAGACCAGAGGATGCACACTGGTACAGATAGGAACTGGAAACAGGGAATCCAGGATGGATGGTCCCTTCAGGACCAGTGGTGAGAGTGGTGATACTGGGTGGGTGAAGGGAGAGTGAGGTAGAAAGGGGGAACCAATTATAAGGATCTACATATAACCTCTTCCCTGGGAGGCCCGTACAACAGGGAAGTGGGTGAAGGGAGACATCGGACAGTGTAAGATGATAATTTATAAATTATCAAGGGTTCATGAGGGAGGGGGGAAGTGGGAAGGGAGGAGGCAAATGAGCTAATACCAAGGGCTCAAGTAGAAAGAAAACGTTTTGAGGATGATGATGGCAAGAAATGTACAAATGTGCTTGGTACAACGGATGGATGGATGGATTGTGATAAGAGTTGTACGAACCCCCAATAAAATGATTTTTTAAACTCATTTAAATGCATTCATTGGCCACATTCAAATAACGCAGGGTTAGATTTTGACATATCCAAAATGACCCACTTAACATCAGATTTCTGAATTTAAGAAGGTTAGAGAGAAAGAGAGTTATAGTCTCAGAAAGCCAACAGGGTTGCCTATAAGGTTGCAATGAGTCGGAAAGGGCTGGATGATAGTGACTTTGCGGTTGGGTTGGGTTTTTTGCTCGCTAACTTAAAAGGTGGCCGTTCAAGTCCATGGCACGGCGGAACAAAGTGCCTGGCACTCTGCTGCTGTAAGGATGCTTGTGGCTCGGTGCCGTGACCCTATGCACCAGCAAAACAAAACTGCCCAGTCCTGTGCCCTCCTTCCCATGGCTGCTACGCTTGAGCCCATCCTTGCCACCAGCGTGCCAATCCATCTCGCTGAAGGTTCTTCCTTGTTTTCCCTGGCCAAGTCTGAGGTCGCTCCTGATAACATGTCCAAAGTACAGGAGACCCCGTGCTTCTTGGGAACATTCTGGCTGGCCTTCCAACACAGATTTGCCAGTTCTTCATATAGTCCATGCTGGATTCAGTGCGTATCCTTTGTCAGCACCCTCATGCAAAGACAGTGAGTCTTCTGTGGGCTTCTTTATGAACCACAGGTTATTGAAAGGATCAGGACTTGGGCCAGGCACACCTCAGTCTTCCAGGCAGATCTGCCCAGGGTTCTGTGTCACGTGGTTTCTTGACTGCTGCTTCCATGGGCTGCCATCTTGTATCTTCCTGACTAAGTGCTTGAAGTCCTCTTCACATCCAACATGCAAGGCGATGCCATTTGGATATCACTGGCTGCTAATGAGTCAACCTGAATCCCCAGCGCCATATTCTGCTTCATAGGGTGTAGTTTTCCCAACCACTTGCTGGGCACACCGATTGATTCCATATATGGTGAAAGTACACAACCCTGACCCGCGCCTCCCCAGATTTTAAACCACACAGTGTACCCCCTTGTACTGTTTGGACAAATGCCCCCTCCCCCCCCCTGTCCATGCACAGGTTCCACATGAGCATGCAGTATGTCCTCTGGAATGCCCATTCTCCCATAGGATGTTGTCCATAGTTTGCCATAGTCCATGCCATCTCAGGGCTTTGCGTACTTCACAAGACACAGGTACATGCCTTTCAGTCAAGATCCCTCTGACGTCCATCGGCCATGATCTTCACACCCTCTTTTCCCTCCGGCTCGAATTTCATGACAGTTCCTGTGGGTATGCTGCTGCAACCAGCGCTGAAGGCTCTCCAGCAGCCTTGGACCTGCGTGTGATCATAATATCTGCCTTCGTGTCACCTCCTTCCTTCAGAAAAGGCACGGATGCAGTCAATTGGCCAGATGGCTGCCTTCCAGTCTTCCTGCCCTGGAAGGGGTGGGGCTGGCAGTGTTGCATCCCTTAGCTAAAACACCGCAGCCAGTCGTCCATCCTTTCCTGGCTGTTTATTTTCACCCAGAACCTCTGCGCAGCTTGGACTCCTTCCTCAAGGACTCAGTTCTTGGGGACGTGCTACCTCCTTATCTGGCTGCCCGTGGACCAATTCTTCCTGAAGGGAACAGCCACAGAAGCCCTGGAGCAGTTCTACTCCATGACACATGAGGGTCATGAGTCCGAATCGCGGCAGTGGCCATGGGTGGGACAGGTCGTGTGACCAGATCAAGAAACGTGCCTGCTCCTCTGAAAAGTCGTTGTCATGTGTCTGTGTTGGGTCGGGGGTGAGAAGACATCATGTGCTACCTGGGGACAGAGTCTGGTCCGAGGCAGGGCCTAGAAAAGGAATGTCTAAAACATGGGTGCTGAATAATGAACACCCAATGGGCAGAGGGTGGGAAGGATGGAGGAGTCGGAGAACAGATGAGAGAATGGATGGAGAGTGGATGGACAGATGGAGGGTCACTAACTAAGATTCTGGATTCTTCTCCCTGGTTTCTAGGTCTTGGCCCCTACATTCATCTACTCGGCTAGTTGATCCTTCACAAGTCAAACCCTAGGCTGACTCTAGAGGACAGGAAGAAATCAGAATCGTGGTCTCGGGCCTTAAGAAGCCCCAGGTAGGGTGGGGTAAAAGGCTAACACACGTTCCTCTAACCAGCAAACTTCAAGGAAGTGTTACCTTTGACAAGACAGCCTTGGACTGGGTGAAGCCAGGGACACAGAGTCGAACCAGCTGTTCCTCCCAGCCTGGAAGGGTTCCCACAGTCCCGTGGGGTATCTGATGGTTCAGATATAAATGGTAGTATAACTTCAGTGGCTCCGAGACTGACTGACCTCTGTCCAGATGACCTGGGTTCAAACCCAAAGCAATTCTGTGCCTCAGTTTCCTCTGTGCCTGTTTCCTCATCTGAGCTGTTCAGAGGAGAAAATGAAAGAGACAATGCTTTTCCACACTGATCACAGTAGATCCTGATTTTCCCCAGGGATTCCCAGTGATCCCAGTAGGCTATCTCTAGGACAATGGTTGAAACACATTCCTCATTGACACCAAGGCTTGACACTCAGAAAGGACTATCAAATGGGGTCCTAGCACAAAGCACTTTGCATTTGTTAAGTGAACCAATGAATGGACGGATAGGTAGGTGGATAGGTAAGGGGACAGGATCGCATGGCAGGAAGGATCTGGAAAAATACACGGGCAAAGACAAGAGACAATTCCGGGACCTGGGAGGGACTTAGAGAGCTCACTCATGTCAAAGGGTTGCTGGTCTCATTCACAAGCTCAGTCAGTCAAAGTCAATTAGCTAAGCCAAGTAAGCCCTGTGCTGGGCACTGGGGCTCAGCTATGGCGTGGTCTCTGCTCCCTAGAATTTCTTGGTCTTGTGGGAAAGGCTTTCATGGGCTGTTTTTCAGAATTAGATCACTAGGCCTTTCTTCCTAGTCTGTCTGAGTCTGGAAGCTCCACTGAAACCTGTCTACCATGGTGACCCTGCTGGTGTTTGAAACACCGATGATGCAGTACCCAGCTCTCTATCTGCCCGTGTTCTGCTGCGGTCCACCGGGTTCTCATGGGCTGGTTCTCAGACCATTCTGCCCAGTCGGTCTCCGTCTGGAACTTCCTCTAAAGCCCATCCATTCTGGGTGAGCCTGCTGGTGTTTGGAATCCTGTGGCAGAGCTTCCAGCTCCGTATCAAAGTGTTCTTCCTCTCTCCTTCCTCCCTTCAGCTCCACCTCCTTTCTTTCTTCCCTCTCATCTTCTCTTTCTTTCCTTCATCCTTCCTCTCCCCCTCCCACCGTCTCTTCTTCCTGCCCCCTCCCCACTTGCCCTTCTCCCTCACCTCCTTCCATAAACACTGCTTGGCAGTTACTCTACCCCAGCTCAGGGAGTAAGCATGGTGACAGGCGAGGCACCCGGTGTCAGGGGAAGGGAGGAAAGGAGACATATCGCCATCTCCTCAAACCTGCAAGTTGACTGTCTCTGGGACACTGGGGCCAAGGGGCTCAGGGAACTCTCCCGGGGACTGTTGTCCCCCAGCCCCTGGGGCCTCTCCAAACACTGTTTGCAAGAGAAACAGAAAGGAGCTCATCATTCGTACAGACCAGGAGCAGCAGGGGGTCTTGGGACCAAATGCCATGGGCTCTCCAAATTGGGGACATCTGGGTCTTTTATCAACGTATACTTCCAGGATTGCGACCTCTTCTCTTCCCACTCCAGCCTCTAACTGTCTCTGTCCATAGACAGAGGTCTGGCTGGTGAGTTACGTCCAACCAGAAGCGCTCTAGTGCACCTCTAGCTTAGAAAATACCAAGGGCTCAAGTAGAAAGTGTTTTGAAAATGATGATGCCAACAAATGTACAAATGTGCTTAACACAATGGATGGATGTTAGATTGTGATAACAGTTGTATGAGCCCCCAATAAAATGATTTATTAAAAAAGAAAGAAAGAAAGAAAATGGGCTCAGGGAGGATGCTGGGGATTCTTGGGTCCAGGGTTACCTGGAGAACACTGGTGTGTGGATTTCCCATGTGCTTGGACCTGGTTTAGGCTGGGAAAGGCCCGGAGCTATTCTTTGCAGCAAGGTCTTGCCCTAGAAGGCTGATGACTAGGATGCACAAGAAGGAAGGTTTAGCTAATAGCAGGATGTATCCTAGAGTACCAAGCAGCGAGGCGTATACAAGGGGATATGGGTCTGAAAGTTTTAGGATGGAGGGAGGAGAACACTTAACTGTGGTGAGAGTCCCCCTTCCCAACAGCAAGGCCTTGGAAGCAGCTTCTCATATTTGAGGGCCAGGGGAGCTTCCCGACCCATTGAACCCCATAGCTATTCAACCCCCCTCCCACGTGTTAGACATAGAGAGTTGAAGGAAAATCTAAGAAGAATTGCCAGAGATTTCCTTACAGGTCTCCCGGCGGTAACATTTTGATAACTTTATGAGCTGTTACATTTCAAAGTGATGGAAAAACAATCGTGTGTCTGGTACTGACATCGTCGACCTGGGTCTGTCCCACTAGCCAGGAATCCCTGCGTAGGCAGTGAGGTCACAACAATCTTTTGTAAAGACCATAGGTTATTCCTAGCCGACGGGCACCCAAGTCAAAATGACGGATATCCCCTTAGCTTCTTTGTAACAACAAAAGCTGTTCTGTTTGGTGGTGGCCTGTGGGAAGCCTATCTTTTAAGGTGATTAATCCCGTGGGAAAGGGTGGAGCTGCTTGGGGGGAGAGAAATCTGCAGGGAGAGGCCCGGCTCACTGTGAGAATTCAGTCCCACAGAGTCCCCTCTCCTGCTCTCCTATGAGCAGAATGGCCTTCAATGCCCTTTCCAGCCAGGTTGCTGAGCAGGGTTGGGAAAGGGAAGGGCCTATGGGATCAGGAAGCTGCCACCCCTGGGGATTAGTAGTCACAGCAAGGGTTGGCTATCCCAGGCTGGGGACAGCTAATCCTTAATGCCTCACTGGGACTTTTCAATGAGACATTCACCCCGCGACCCTCATGGCTGGGCCTTTGTCTTCTAGAGGCAAACACCTTCCTGGAAAAGAAGCTTCCTGTCCCGGGCGGGTAAGGGTGGGGGGGGGTGGAGGCCCACACGGGGAGCCGTCACCACTGGCTTCTTCCTGGGGTGACTCAGAATCATAGACTTCAAACCACCCCTGAGGGTACAGACCACGGACCCTGGGTATGATTACTACCCCTACCTTCGTGATCATAATCCCCGGAAGACTTGGAGAAGGCTTATTTGGGCCTGGGGGGTTCCCACACAATCCTCAGGGGGCACTGGGCATGGGTCCCCTTGTGGAGAAGCCACAGGAGCAGAAAGGGGTGGCAGCACCCAGAGCCCCACAGTCGATGGGGAGCAGGCCACTGCACTAGCCAAGCCCCATTCCCCCGCTGTGGCTAAACAGACTCGGGAGCCATCAGGAACAAAGAGGGACCAGGAAGGACAGAGAAGGTGGGTCCTCGCCTTCAGAGCACGCCGAGCGTCTGTGGAGAGGCAAGCGTATGTACAGCAAGTACTTGGAAACACAGAAGAACATCACTGCCCCGCTGACAGGCTGGTCTCGGAAGGACACGTCTGTCCTCATCATATAGTGGCAGTGACGACTCCACCACCACTCTGCTCCCGTGTCTATGACCATGGCACACGGGCTGTCCTGAGCTCTGGGTTGGTCTTCCCAGGCCCAGTGCCAAGTGGGCACCTATCTGACCTTCCTGCAGCCTATTCTGGGCTGACACTGGCCTAGTTCACCAGGCATTTCAACCAACTCAAACAGCAGGGATTGGGGGATAAACAGGATATTCGAACCCGTATCATGCTGGCTGACCTGGCATGATGTGAGTGCAAAGACCTCTCCTGGGAGGCCCAAAGGCTGGTCCTTGTGAGGCCAGGTCACTCCACTCCCCCTCTCTGAGCCTCAGCTTCTTCGAACTGCCGGGAGGACCAGGGTGGGAGTATCGGTAAAGGCCAGGACCCTGCATGGGCAGTAACCAGTGTGCCTGCACAGACTGGGAGCTGGGTTCTGGGGGCAAGGAAAGAAATGGACAGAATGCTGCCCTTGGGATGCTGACATCAGCCTCTCTGCAGCTCCAGGGTCACTTCCCAGCTCTGCCCTTCCTGCCTATGTGGCCTTGAGAAAGTTGTTCTCCCCTCCCGTGCCTCAGTTTCTTCATCAGAGAAATGGGAACAGTACCCCTGCTCACTCACTGCCATTGAGTGGATTCTGACGCGGAGGGACCCTTGTGGGCAAGGTAGAACTAACCGCCCCTGTGGGTTTCCAAGACTCTTTTATTTCCTTTTTAAAATCACTTTATTAGGGGCTCATACAACTCTTATCACAATCCATACATCCACCCATTATGTCAAGCACATTTGTACATTTGTTGCCATTGTCATTCTCAAAGCATTTTCTTTCCACCTGAGCCCCTGGTATCAGCTCCTCATTTTCCCCCTCCCTCCCTGACTCCCTCCTTCATGAATCTTTGATAATTTATAAATTATTATTTTGTCATGCCTTATACTGTCCGATGGCTCCCTTCACTCACTTTTCTTCTGTCTATCCCCCAGGGAGGAGGTTATATGTAGGTCCTTGTGATCGGTTCTCTCCACCCTCCCAGTATCGCCATCTCACCACTGGTCCTGAAGGGATCATCTATCCTGGATTCCCTGTGTTTCCAGTCCCTATCTGTACCAGTGTACGTCCTCTGGTGTAGCCAGATTTGTAAGGTAGAATTGGGATCATGATAGTGGGGATGGAGGAAGCATTTAAGAACTAGAGGAAAGTTGTATGTTTCATCTTTGCTATACTGCACCCTGACTGGCTCGTCTCCTCCCTGAGACCCTTCTGTAAGAGGATGTCCAGTTGCTTACAGATGGGCTTTGGGTCCCTACTCCACACTCCCCCTCATTCACAATGATATGATTTTTTTGTTCTTTGATGCCTGATACCTGATCCCAATGACACCTCATGATCACACAGGCTGGTGTGCTTCTTCCATGTGGGTTTTGTTGCTTCTCAGCTACATGGCCACTTGTTGATCTTCAAGCCTTTAAGACCTCAGACGCTATATTTTTTGATAGCCGGGCACCATCAGCTTTCTTCACCACATTTGCTTATGCACCCATTTGTCTTCAGCAATGGTGACAGGGAGGTGAGCATCTTGAAATGCCAGGTTATTAGAACAAAGTGTTCTTGCATTGAGGGAGTACTTGAGTAGAGGCCCATGTCCATCTGCTACCTTAATACTAAATCTATAAACATATGCACATAGATCTATTTCTCCATCATCATATATAAATATATTTGCATATGTACATGCCTGTATTTAGACCTCTATCAATGCCCTTTGCCTCCTAGTTTTTTCCTCCATTTCCCAAGACTCACTCTTTGCGGGAGTAGAGAGCCTCATCTTTCTCCCTCAGAGTGGCTGGTGGTTTCCAACCACCAACCTTGTGGTTAGCAGCCCAACTCATAACCCACTTTGTCGCCAGGGCTCCCAACCACAGCAGAGGATGGAATAAGATGACGCAGGAGAAGCACCAAATATATAACTCGCTGCCCTTAAATTGATTCCAACTCATAGCGACCCTACAGGGAAGGGTAGGACTGCCCCAGTGAGTTTCTGAGACTGCCAATCTTTACCAAAGAGACTGGCAATTCCAGACTACTGGCCTTGCAATGAACAGCCTGCACTGAAGCCACACTGTCCCCGGGGGCTCCCGACCTGGTACATGCTGTGCTTAGGCCATCGAGGTGCTTACAACCACAGCGACCCTGTGTTCAACAGAAGGCGGCATTGCCAAGCTCGGCGCCCACTCACAACTGTACTTTGTGGCGGTCCCTGTGCCAGTCTTTCTTGTTGCAGGCCTTCTTCTGCTTAGCTGCCCCCTGTGAGCTTCGGAGACTGTAACTCTTTACAGGAGCAGGAAGCCTCTTCTTTCTCCCTCGGAACTGTGGGTGGTTTCCAACTGCTGACCTTGGGAGTAGTAGCCCAACAGACAACCACTGTACCCCTGGGGCCCCTCAGAGGAGGCGCCAAAGAAAGAACAGTTATTGTCACCAGGAGCCTGTTCTTCTGGGCCTGGCTCTATTGTAAAGTGCCGTGACTGTGAGGTGCAGGGCCAGGCGTGTTGCGTCTAGGTTGAGTCGGGGCTCGGACAGATGCCTGGAATTCCCAGCGCACAGACTCGAGCTGGAAGGCTGGGTGGAGTCTGCCAGCCCCGTGGTTGCCGGTGCTTGTGGTTGATCACCTCCAGGGAGCCGAGGACAGGCCACGCTTGGGCTCTACCCAGATACTCAGTCCTAATGATCGAAAATCCGTATCATCGGCGAGCATCCTAGGTCACGTTGCCTAGTCATTTTTTCTTTATAAGGAACGTCTGGTCTGGGGGGAGACAAAAAGGGCCGTCTGCTTCCATAGTCGGACATCCTGGAAACCCCTGTGGGGAGTTCTACGCTGTCTTGGAGGCTCTAAGGAGCCATGGCACGCCCCGTGGCAATGAGATGGTCATGAGTGGATTCTGACTCTCCGCAACTCTGGAGGGCAGGGAAGATATTGCCTTCAGGAGAACATTCCAACAGAGCCAAAAGACACGTCGTGAGAAGAGGAAAGTCGGTGAGTTTCAAGGCCCCTGGGAACTCTGGGGGCCACTGTAGGCTAGGCTGCTAACCACAAGGTCAGGAGTACAAACCCTCCAGCCACTTCTGTAGAGAAAGGGACCAGTCTTCATCTCCTGACTACAGGCTCCCCAGAGTCCTCAGCAAGGAGGCTGAGCAGGCAAGGTGTCCTCTCCTGATCTCAAGGCATGCCGCCACAGAGGGTGTGTGGCCCTGTGACCCGTGAGCAGCCATGGCATGGAGAGAGCCAGTGTGAGTCCACACACACCGGCGTCAGGGCTGCAGAGGGTTTGAGGGGCAGGTCACCAGCTCCCCATGACTCCCATCATAAGCACACACAAAAGAGTGGGGGACAGATGGGATAACCTTGGAACTGAAAAGTCCCCGGTGGCTTCAGGAAAAGCTGGAGTCAGTGCAGGCACTGGTCAGATGCATCCTCTCACTTCCTTCATTTGGCCATCCAGTGATGGGTGGATCTGAAAAAGCAAACACACACACCGACACCTGGATCCTCCTGTGTGGATAAAGAGTTCTTTCATTCAGAATGGGGCCCGGGGAGGAGCTCACAGGATGCCTGTAATTCAGTGGCATGTCTTCCTCGTGGCAAGCAGGATGGTATGTCCGTCTCATTCATCTAGACCTAGTGTGTGTTGTCTGGTGTGTGTGTGTGTGTGTGTGTGTGTCTCATGATTTCTTCCCACTTTTGAAGATGTAACCTGTACTAGACCAGATTTCAGGAGTCCTGGGGGCACTGTAGGCTAGGCTGCTAACTACAAGATCAGTAGTTCAAACCCACCAGCCACTTCTATAGAGGAAGAAGAGGCTGACCACTCTTTTTTTTTTAATAGATCCTTTTATGGGGGCTCTTATAACAATCCATACATCAATTGTATCAAGCACATTTGTACATATGCTGCTATCATCATTTTCAAAACATTTTCACTCTACTTGAGCCCTTGGTACAGCTCCTCTTCCCACCACCCCCACCATCCCACCCTCATGAACCCTTGATAAATTATATATATTTTTCATATCTTACACCATCTGCTGTCTCCCTTCACTCATATTTCTGGTGTTTGTCCCCCTGGGTGATGGGGCTATATATCATTGCGATCTGTTTGACTGGTTCCCCTTTCCTCCCCCTACCCTCATGGTATCGCTATTCCCATTGTTGTTCCATAGAGGTTTATCTGTCCTGGATTCCGTGTGTCAAGAGCTCTTTTCTGTACCAGTGTACATACTCCAGTCTAGCCATATTTGTAAGGTAGAAATGTATGTTTTGTTGATGCTATACTGCACCCTGGATAGCTCGCCCCTTCCTTGTGACCCCTCTCTGAGGGGATGTCTAATTGTCTACAGATAGGCTTTGGGTCTCCACTTGGACCCTCCTTGTTTGCATCGATATGATTGTTTCTTTTAGGTCTTCCGATGCCTGATCCTGTCGATGCCTGTCGACACCTCATGATCACACAGGCTGGTGGACTTCGTTGCTTTCCTGCTAGATGGCTGTTTGTTTAACTTCAAGCCTTTAAGACCCCAAACTCCATATCTTTTAATAGCCGGGCACCATCAGCTTTCTTCACTACATTTGCTTATGCACACATTTTGACTTCAGCGATCATGTTGGGAAGATGAACAGTGTTCTTGCATTGAGGGAAGACTTGAGTAGAGGCCTAATGTCCATCTGCTACCTTGATACTTAACATATAAATATATGTACATAGATCTATATCCCTATAGTTATATATTAATATATGCCTATATGTATACCTCTAAAAATGTCTTTTGCCTCCTAGTTCTTTCCTCTATTTCCTTTTACTTTCCTCCTGTCCCACTACCATGTTTGACCTGCATTCGACTCTCAGTAATTCCTTTCGGCTACATTGCTCTTGATCAAACCCCATTAAGCATTCTACATCCTCCTTGCCATTGATTTTAGATCTCTTGTTCACACCCCCGCCCCCACATCGCACTGCCTTTCTCCCCCAGAACCATCGGTCCCATTGTTTTCTCCTGGGATCACTTATCTTGCCTATCTTATATGGATAGACATGACCTGCCCACTCCTGTAAGGTTCACAGGCTCAGCAACCCTAGACAGGGTCACTATGGATGGGAGCAAGCTCGATGGCAGGGATTTCTCCCTCCTTTCCTCCCTCTACCCCCCTCTCTTTTGAGCTCTCTCTCTAGACCAGACAGGAACATTCTCCAAATACTTTAGAGAAAGGGGTTAAAAGAGGGACTCTACACTTACAAATCTGGCTCGACCGGAGGACACACATCGGTACAGATAAGAACTCTCGATACATGGACTTCAGGACAGATAAACCCCTCAGGAACAGTAGTGGGAGTAGCGATATCATGAGGGTAGGGGGATGGTTGGGGAGGAGGAAGGGGGAACCCATCACAAGGTTGGATATATAGCCCCCCTCAGTAGGGGATGAATAACAGAAATATGGGTGAAGGGAGACAGTTATTTCATCCTATGTCTGAGCAAGCCTGCTCTTGGGGATCACACCACATTCCAGGCAGTGGCTGGCCTTGTGAGCGGATGCCCCCAGGGGTCCCGAGGGTGCTAGGAACAGGTCAGGGTCTCAGAGAGCTGTGTGGGAGGGAAGCCCTGTAGCACAGGGTAGGCACCACTTGCTGAGATCAGGAAACAGCCTACAGAACATGCCCAGTTGTGCTCAGGATCTGAAAGATGTGAGCAAGGAGCTGAGGGTAAGGGTCACGAGGTGGTGTCATCTTGGGTGGACAGTCAGGGAGGGCACAGCTGAGGGGACAAATCAGGACAGAAAGAATCGTCTGCGCAAAGGTCCGAGGTTGGAGGGAGGCTGGCATCTTTCTGGACTAAGTGAAAGACCAAGAGGGTCAAGAGAGAGAAGGATGGGTTTGGAGAAGCAGCCGAGGCAGATGGCTCAGGTAGAGGCTGTATTCTGCTGGCTGCATTGAGAGTGGCTCGGACGGGAGCAAGTGTGTCGGAAGGGAGAGCAAGGAGGAGGAGGTTGCTACTGTGTCTTCTAACACTGGCTGTGCAGCTTCAGGCAGGGCCCTCAACTTCTCTGGGCCTCACTACTGCCCATTCATGTGGGACCCATGGGGATGGGCTTTGTTCACTCACAGGAGGGACTTTCTACCAACTAGATCAGGGGTCCTCAAACTTTTTAAACAGGGGGCCAGTTCACTGTCCCTCAGACCCATGGGATGGCCAGACTATTAAAAAAAAACCATGAACAAATTCCTGTGCACACTGCACATATCTTATTGTGAAGTTAAAAACAAAGTGGGGCAAAAACACTTGGAGGTCTGGATAAATATCCTAAGCATTGCAGGCCCTTTATTTGAACTGAGATTTGCTCAGCCCCAGGTTTGATGTTGTAGAGGTCACTCATATAGCAGCGAAGTTTGGGCAGAATGACTTCTCAGGTCCCTGAGTGTGACAGTGGCAGCCCCATTTTTGACCCTGACTTGCGGGCTGCTTCCTGTCTCAGAGCCCTTTTCGACGGGATGATCTCTGTGGGTCTTTCCACCTAGGCATCCTACGATGAATCTATTCTCAGTCTTCCTCTCAGCCCCCCAGCCACACACGTGCACACCCACATGTGCCCGTACGCGCGCCTAAACACACACGCACACACCCTGCGGGCAACTAGAGGACCTTGTCTTCATCTTGGCAGAGCGTCCTTCACGTCCCCAACGATTCCAACTCGAGCATCCTGGGTGACCTGTGGGTCGGAAGTTTCTCTGCTCATCCGGGTCAGGGGTTATTTTCTTTGGAGATTCCTCAGAGAGCCCCAGAACCAGGCGCAGACTCCGATCCTCTTGCAGCTATATAAGAGCCACGACCATATGGCAGAATCATAGGAGACTGCCCAGGACAGCAAGGATCTGTGAGCACCTTCCTCCCAAATTGTGAGTGGTGGGCTTGCTCCCTGCCGACCAGCACCCTTGCTTTGGGGGCAAGAGGCAAAGGGATGGGGAGACTTGGACTCACTGATTAATTTTTAATACAGCTGATAGATAGATAGATAAACAGAAAGAGAAAATGTCAAAAGATTGAGCAGTTTAAGGGCATGATGTGATGTGCTTCGTTTGGTTCATTCTTTGAGTTATTTCATTGAGCACCTTTTTGGTACAGATATTTGGCCAGGAAATAAGCTGTGGCCTCTCCTCTGCGAAGCTGAAAGCCTAGGGGGAGAGCCAGACCAGTCATCCAGTGATGGGAGGCCAGGATCAGAGAATGGAGGAAGCTAAGGTTGTGGGTAGGGCCTCCTAGTGGAGGCTCTGGGGGGAGGTTTCACAGAAGGCGCAGGGCATTCCATTCACAAGGACTTGAGTTTGTTTGGGTAGCTGGGAAAGAGGAAAGATGGCGGCCCACAGCAAAGCGCTTCTGTGGAAGAGCCGGGGCTTGGCGGCCAGTCTGCTTCTGGGCTCCGAGCTCTTCCCCGCGTTGGCTGCAGGGCTCGCACCTCGCCTCTCCCGAGAACCACGGCGAACTGGAAAGGACGGTGAGAGTCAGCGTGGTTGGTGCTGGCTGAGTACTCCTTTCCGCTCCGGGTCATCCTCTCTCTTATTCCTCCTGTGACTGTCAGGAGAAAGATGCTGCGGCTTTGGAAACTCGTCCTCCTGTGCGGCCTGCTCTCTGGAACCTCAGCATTAACCCTTTGGGGTGGCATTGCCAATGGCATCAGTGGTTTGAAAGAAAACGTTCCAGGAACCGTTAGGAAGCTTCAAAGCGAAATGAAGTCTGTAATAGACAGAGTTGAAGGTGAGTAAGCTAGAGAGCGGTGATCAACTCTCTTGCCTCCTAAACGGTATACCTGCATTACCATAGGCTGTCACCAGGAGCTGCCTTTTGTAGGTGGTTAACTGGGAGAGGTGACGATTCAATTCCTGGTTCATTATTCACTGACTGCTTTTCTAAAAACGAACAGTGCTACGGTGGCTATCTTTTTACATACGCATTCTGGTAAAGAAGGGGTCCTGGTGTCACAGCGGGTAAGTACTCAGCTGCTAACCGAAAGGTCCTCAGCCGAAGCTGTGTAAGGATGACAGCCCGGGAAATGCTGTGGGGCAATTCTGATCTGTCCTGTCCGGTCGCTGTGAGTTGGAAGTGACTCAATGGCCCTGATATTTGCTTTGTTTAGTTATCCCAGGGTGGTTTTGCCAATGTATGCCTAGGATACATTTCTCCAAATAGAATTTCAAAAGCTCAAGAGGAAAGTGCATCTCAAATTTTGGTAGCCTTGAAGCACTGCACATGGAACAAACCTCCCCTTGTCTTGGCAGTCTAATCGGTGAATGATTATGTCCCATTTCACCTTGTCCCTCTCCGCTCATGAAAGCATCCACTCATTTTTCCCTAGGTTCCTGCCCCTATGCAGATTTTAACTTAAATGTTCCATTTGTATTGTTTGCATAGCCTTTTAAAAAATGTTCTGATGTTGATTGTTTTGCTAATTGTTTCATTGTGTCTGCTTTTTTTATGCTGACTCCTGAAACCAATCTGGTTTCATTGACTTCCTAGAAGCATGAACAACCTATGGGCAAGCCTTCCTTTTTTTTTTTTTAATTTTAACAATTTATTAGGGGCTCATACAATTCTTATCACAGTTCACACATATACATACATCAATTGTATAAAGCACATCTGTACAGTCTTTGCCCTAATCATTTGTTTCTCCTCTTTTCTTTTTTTACATTTTATTAGGGACTCATACAACTCTTATCACCATCCATACATATACATACATCAATTGTATAAAGCACATCCATACATTCCCTGCCCTAATCATTCTCAAGGCATTTGCTCTCCACTTAAGCCCCTTGCATCAGGTCCTCTTTTTTTTTTTCTCCTCCCTCCCCTTTCCCCCCTCCCTCATGTGCCCTTGGTAATTTATACATCGTTATTTTGTCATATCTTGCCCTATCCGGAGTCTCCCTTCCCCCCCTTCTCTGCTGTCCCTCTCCCAGGGAAGAGGTCACATGTGGATCCTTGTAATCAGTTCCCCCTTTCCAACCCACTCACCCTCCACTCTCCCAGCATCACCCCTCACACCCTTGGTCCTGAAGGTATCATCCACCCTGGATTCCCTGTACCTCCAGCCCTCATATGTACCAGTGTACAGCCTCTGCCCTATCCAGTCCTGCAAGGTAGAATTCGGATCATGGTAGTTGGGGGGAGGAAGCATCCAGGATCTGGGGGAAAGCTGTGTTCTTCATCGGTACTACCTCGCACCCTAATTAACCCATCTCCTCTCCTATACGCCTCTATGAGGGGATCTCCATTGGCCGACACTTGGGCCTTGGTTCTCCACTCTGCACTTCCCCCTTCATTTAATATGGTATATATAAACATATACATATACACATATATACACATACATACACACACTTATATCGTTGTTTTTTTTGGGTTTTTTTTTGCATGATGCCTTATACCTGGTCCCTTGGCACCTCGTGATCGCACTGGCCGGTGTGCTTCTTCCATGTGGGCTTTTTTGCTTCTGAGCTAGATGGCCGCTTGTTCACCTTCAAGCCTTTAAGACCCCCGACACTATCTCTTTTGATAGCCGGGCACCATCAGCTTTCTTCACCACATTTGCAAGCCTTCCTTTGAAGAGGAGGAAATGTCTCCAAATGGCTGCCTTTCAGACTTCTGGATTTAGGCAACCTTCAAAGAGACTGTCAGCACTCAAACATTCTGATCCCTTAGTGGGGCAGTAGTGACACTCAGAGATAGATGTATCTGAGCCAAGGACACTTTGTGAGCTCTACGGCCGCCGGACTCACCAAACGCACTGCCTGCGTTCAAGTCCATGCTGACTCCTAGGGAGACTACAGGGCAGAGTAGAACCACCCCTGCAGGTTCCTGAGACTGGAACTCTTCACTGGATTAGAAAGGTCCATCTTTCTCCCAAGATGTGGCTGGTGGGTTCAAACTACTAACCTTGTGGTTGGTCAGCCCAACTTGTCACTCCTAGGGCTAGTGTATTTAAAACGGCACTCATCACGTGCATCATTATCATGAGGCAACTATTACCCATCACAGAGCTAAGTTACAGTAGTGTAATTAGATTCTTTCCCTGTGGCCTTTGGGTTTCCCGTGAATTCATGATTGCTTTGTTGTTTCTCACTTAAATTGTTTTCTACACTGAATTCTTTTCAGAGACTTTACCTTACATCCTTTGTTATGTTGTTTATAATCCCATCTCCCTTTCCTCGGCAGACCCCCCTAGAGTGACGCTAGCCTCCTGCTGCCGTATGACACATTGTTCTCTAGGCCTGGCTGGGGATGTAGTGGGTCACACATTGGTCGGCTAACCACAGATTCGCTGTCTGAAACCACAGCTGCTCCACAGGAGAAATATGAGGCTTTCTGCTCCCAGAAAGGGTTACGGTCTTGGAAACTCACCAAGGCAGTTCTACCCTGTCCTATAGGATGGCTATCAGTCAGAGACTCCGCTCCATGGCGGTGAGTTTAGGCAGGGAGGTTGCAGCAAAGTTGTCATCCTGTGATCACCCCACCATACCCCTGATGACCCATACACACACCACTACCACTTGAATAGGTTGGAGCCAATTTTTTAGCCATTTTTTTAAGTTGGAAATGTTATCTCTTAGTTTATTTTCTTGTTTTGTTTTATCTCATTTTTAAAACATGTTTGTCAGCTCCACTTGGACCAAGAGACCCACTAAGTCATTCGTGAAAGCCAGGGTGCAAGCAAGATTGGTTGCCTGATGAATTGGTTGCTTTGTTGATAAATGATCAGTGTATCAATTATGGAGGCAACGTGGAATTATCAAGAGCTCCTTAGCTTTGTGACTTTTGGACACATGCCTGAACTTTTTAATCCTTTATTTTCTCAACTGTAAAGTGTGGGTGATAACAATATTGACCTCAATGGATTGTGATGACTAGTGAGTCAAATAGCCAAAGCAAACAGTTTTATCTGGTGCCTGGCATGGTAGCAGCTGCTTCCTAAGTGGTGCCTGTCACTCCATGGCTGATTTCTCCTCCAGACATAGTTCATAACGTGTTGTCCAATCTCTGTATAACAGAAACCAAGCAACATTTCTTCAATGATTTTTGAAGCCATGAAGACATCCTTGTCCACTACCATTAAGGACTTCTTTTCAAAAGACAAATCTACGGGGTGAGTTGGCTGCTTCATGGTGGAGATCTTTGCACTGAGAAAGGGGGGGTCTGTGTCTTTAGACTCAGAGACAGAGCCCAGGTCGGCTAAGGCCAAGGCCAGGAGAGTGTGAGTGAAGTCAGGGCATGCCAACGGGCCATTTTGTGGGCTCACACTGCCACACACGGTTAAGGTTCCACCTCACCCGCACCTCCACGTGGCTGCAGCTTTCGGCTGTCTGCGGACCTTTTCCTTCTCCAAAGACAGCTTGGAATAAAAGTCCAAATCCCCTTCAGGGAAAAAGAGCAGCAAACTTTATACCCAGCAGCTCCATGTAGCAGCTCCACCCACTGGGTTGCGGGGTGAGGCCGTTCTGAGGGACAGCCCTGCTCGGGCCTTTCTTCCTCTTGGAATCTTGAGGAACGTCTCCGCTGTCTGGCATGCCTTAAGATGTGAGAGGCAACCAGGGAATAGGGCTCTCATGAGGCAGAGGGAGCCGGGATGGGAGCGCACACACGCTCAGCAGGTGCCTGCATGAGAAGCCGCTCGATCCGTAGCTGTCATGAGGAATGCTAAGTATGAACTGTGGGTTTTGTGCAGGTTGAAAGTCACCAGATTCCAGTTGATAGATGTGAAGAAGGAACTGACTCCTGACGGGAAAGGCCTTATCCTGAGTTTCCCCACCCAACTGGCCATGTGCTTCACCCCGCCCTCGTGAGTATACGCCGGAATCCAGGGTCTGAGGGAAGCCGTGCCTGGTCACCGGGTATCAGGCGCCTTCCCGCCGTGTGGACTAGCCTTGGGACTCATTATCCCATCTGTACACCAGGGTCTCCAGATCCCAAACCCCCATCCCAAAAATATTCTAATGAGCTTAGTCTCTTTTTGCAAAGACTGCCCCACTGGCTTTAATACTTTCCATTTCATAACTTTTCTCTTACAACATGTGCAAAATTGTGAAGGAAATAATCACTCTCCAGACATAAAAATGGAGAACTCTTGGACCAGTTTTCTTCCAGCTTGGTTTTGTCTCCAAGTTCACTTTCAACCACAGTGAGCCTGGGGAAATGCGCACTGTAGTCATGAGGAGTATGTAATACAGGGTCTGTATTTGAAACTAAAAAGAAAGGCTGTAACTTACTCTAAAAAAAGTAGAGAGACAGGAAAATGAGTGTACAGAGGGGATGATTTTTTTTCCCCAATCAAAGTACTAATGATTCCTTCAGCCCGTGGCTGTGAGAACTTGGGGTGGTTATGTAATCTCTCTGTGTCCAGGTCTCCTCCTTTATAACACAGAGATCAAAGAGTACTTCCTCACAGCCTGGCTATGAGAATCAAAGGGATTAGTCGACATAAGTCCATATAAGATACTTTTTAAAGGTGCCTCGCACATAAGAGGAGAAACCCAGGTAGCGTTGAGTTATGCCGTTGGTCTACCCATCACAACATCAGTAGTTTGAAATCACCAGCTGTTCTGTGGGAGAAAAAGGGGGGCTCTCTGTTCCTGTGACGAGTTACAGTCTCAGAAACCCACAGGGTCAGTTCTACTCTGCCCTATAGGGTCATGAGTCGAAATAGACTTGACGGCAGTGAGTTTTCTGAGAACGCAACCCATACAGGAACCCCAGTGGTGCAGTGGCTAAACCCTTAGCTGCTGGCCAAAGGGACAGCATAAATGTCCTTTCATTAGTAATGTTATAACCGTTGCATACAGACTAAACCCACGTGGCCAGGAGAAGGATCCCCTAGTATGAAAAAATTTTCAGTCACATCAAGAATATGGACCATGCTAACGTTACTTGGATGATAATGACATTCCCCAGGGACATCATGCATAATGTCCCCACAGGTAGAGCCTCCACGTGGGCAACGGAAAAGGCCCTCTTGACCTCTGTTCACACTGAATCTTATTTCCGACAGGCCACCCATTGGACAAGTCTTGAATCTGGAGGCTTCCATGAATATCCAAATTGAAATCAGAATTGAAGCTGACAAGGTGGTCGTGGGAAATTGCAAAGTTGATCCTGCCAGCATCCAGCTCACCTTGATGGACAAGTGAGGTTCATTGCCCCCAAACTCTCCCAAACCAACTCAGTAGGGTGGGGTTCTCAGAGGCATAGAGGGCCCCTATCGGCAGCCCTATTTCTATACCTGGGAGATGGTGCAGGGTGGTGAAGAAAGAGTCCAGGTTCTGGAATCAGATGTAGGTTCAAATCCCAGCTCTGCCATTAACTTGACCGAGCCTCGGTTGTCATATGCATAAGCTGGGATTGATGGCAAGACCTACCCTTCAGCCACTGAGATGGCCAAAAGAGAAAATATCTGTCAAGAACGCCCATCCTGAGCTTCTCGGGAATCGCAATATTACTGGTTCTTGGTGGGCTTGGTCTGCTCGCTTGTTCCCTTGGCCTGTTCCACTCCGAACTGCTTGTGCCTCATGCCATTTGAGCTCCGTTATTAGGTGCACACCCGGCGGGGGGGGATGATATCTTCTTGGAGAATCAACCCTATTCTTGTTGCGTCACAAAGTCACTCAATCGCAATCATCAGTCTCATGCATGGTGTTTACCTTCTTGCCACCTGTTGCAGGCAGGAAGCAGTAAATATCTACCGTGGGCTTTGATTTCAGCTTGTCCCCAAAATCATTCTCCACCAACTGGACTTCTGAAATGATACCTTGGAAACGTAAGCCCTCCTTTCAATGACGGATCCCTGCTCATCTACAAAATCGACATCTTCGACTGTGCGTGAAAGAACAGATTTGGCCTAGGGAAGAGAGTGGGAGAGAAGGGGTGCCAAACATGCTTGATCTTGGCTGGGTGCAAGGTGGATCCTTGGCTCTAAGCCCTAATGGCCATGCAAGTCCTCCCATCTTTCTCCCACCCTGCCATCTGACCCCCTAGAATACAAACCTGTCACCTCCCAGTCTATTCCAATGCGCAGGGATCATGCAGGACCGGGTAGAACTGCCTCAGGGGGTGTCCAAGGCTATGAATCTCTGCAGAAGCAGACTGCCATGTCTTCCTCCACAAAACAATGGGGTCCTGGGTTCAAGCCACTGACCTTTTGCTTAGCAGCCCAGTGGTCTGATTACCACCAGGACTCCGGAGTCCTGCGGGACACTGCCTGGCTAAGTGGCCCCATAGAATTCACTCCTCTGCTCTGGGTCCCAGAGTCCACATCTGGACCGTCCAATCTTTCTGCCCTAGGAGTGAATTCCAAACTCTGACGATGGCTCTCCCTGTCTCTCGCTGTGCCTCCGATAAGTTCCTTCCCGCCCTAGGGTCTTTGCCCTGGCTGTCTGGCTATTTAGAACACACTCTCCCCACTACTTCATCTCAATATACTAGCTTGTCCTTCAGGATCTAAAATAAAGGTCCTCCTAGTCTCCCTCAAAAGAGCCCCAGTGGCATGATGGGTTTCACATTGGGCTGTTCATCACAAGGACAGCAGTTCAAAACCAGGAGCCGGTGCTCAGGAGACAGATGAGGCTTTCTGCTCCTGTGAGGGTGTAAATCTCAGACACGCCAGGGGAAGCTCTACTCCATGCATGGGGTCACTGCGTTGAGATTGACTCAATGGCAATTGCCTCTCAGACTACCGGTCACATGTTCACCACGAGTGGTTCTTATAGTATTTTTAATTGCATGATTACATCACTTTCTGATCTTACTGGACTCGGCACCTGCACTACGCCAGGTACCATTCTCAAGATGACAGACAAGGCCCCTGTTCCCTTAGAATGTATTCCTCTGGGGGGACAAGGCAGACAGATAGGGCATCAACCAACCCATTGATCAATCACTCAAGAACCCTCGAGGGAAATGTCAGGTGGTGACCAGTTGGGGGCAGCGTATTAAAGTTCACAGGGCCCTGAGAGCCCTCCATAGACAAGCGGTCAGGGAGGGCTCCCCTGAGGAGGTGACAAGTGTGCTGAGCGCTGAAGGTGGGAAGAAAGCAGACAGGTCTAATGTTTGGGCACCAGGTTAGTTGCTGTTTGTGCTTTGCTCATCCTGTATCCCCAGTTCCAAGCTTGGTGCTCTGTTGAATGAAGGAATGAACGACCAAGTGAATCATGTCTCGTGGTTGTACTGAGACTCCCAAGAGGCATTGAGGCAAGTGGTTTATTTAGGATGCGAGGTTCTAAATGACAATCTGCCTGGAGGTTCTGTTTGTAGTTGGAAAGGCATCCCTTGTGTTACCTGACTTCCAGCCACTTCCACCTCATCTCTCACCAGCTGTTCAGCTCCGCCCTGCCTGCCCCTGGACACTACCCACAGAAAAAGCCTACTCCTCGACAAATTTACAGACTTACCAGTGAGGTGGCAGAAAAGAGCATCACCTTCATAGAGATTAAGGTAAGTCCCTTGCTCCTGGGCACCCAGAGCCCGGCCTGGTTGAGAGCAGTGGAGGGTTCCTCTCCTTCCAGGGTGCGAACTTCTCTCTGGGGAGTCAACTGGAACCTCTGCCTCTATAAATCTGGGAGGGCAGGACAGCAGCCTAGCATTGGCTGAAATTCCTGGGTCCCCAAATCCAGCCACTTGTATCCATAGGCAAGCAGTGCCGATCTGCCCTCTGCCCTGACATGTTCGGTCCGTGAACACAATTGTACTTAAACTAATGGATTTTTTAAAAAGAGAACTTTGCTGTCCCAGCCATAAATAGAAAATAAAGACCATTTCTTACATCACTAATAAAGTGATAAACACAGACTTATCAGAATCGCTTCTGGGTCCCCACCCCATCTGTGAAGCAGTCTGCGTATCATCTCCAGAATTCTGAGCCCAGAGTAGGGGGCCCAGAAATCTAGGTTTCTATAAGCAACATCCTCCAAGTAGCCCTGTTGCATACTGGGCTGGAGTCTTACTACTCAAAGTATGGTCCTCAAATGGGCAACACTCATCTCTCTGGAGCGCTGGTTAGAGACACTGCCCTATGGCTTCTACCACTCTGTTCACTCTCTCTCGATTCCCAGGACGTGGAAGGTCCAGAGAAGCACTGGTGGTTAGGGGGCAGGACTCCAGCCCATCCACCTGGGGCTGACTCCATGGCTCCTCACAACATCAAGCGCACTCAAGATTCTAAGAGTTCAGGGTTCTGCAAGAATAACACTCTAGAGTCTAGGTTCTCCAGGTTCGAGAATGCTAATGGGAAAGGGCTTTAGAATTCTATCAGGAGCCCTGGTGGCAGAGTGGTTACCTGTTGAACTGTTAATCTAAGGGGACCAGACGGCCCGCTTCTGGCGGGACAGTCCCGATTTTTAACAATGTGTCCGTGTCCCGCGGTGTTTTAGAACAGTCCCAATTTTTTGAAAGAATGCACAAGCTAGGGTAGGTATATGGTTTTCAGCTGCCATGTGCTATTTTGCCAGGATATGAGTTTTATCAATGGTGTCCCGCTTTACCAATGTTAAAATCTGGTCACCTTATGTTAACCACCAAGCCAGCAGTTTGAAACTACCAGCCAACTCCAAGGGAGAGAGAAGAGGCTTTCTACTCCTGTACAGAGTTCCAGTGTCAGAAACCCTCAGGGACAGTTCTACTCTGTCCCCCAGGGACACTAAGTTGATATCGGCTCGATGGCAGGAGGGTTGGGGTTTGGGGGTTTGAATTGTAGCATCTTAGAGTTCTCAGACTTGAGCTTTCTAGGTTTCTGCTGGTCTAGAAGAGCCCAAGAAATGAATGAGGGATCTCCATGTGCGTGGCAGGCAGATTGTTCCCCACTAGGAATCACCTGAATTTCTTCCTTCTTCCACCCCTCATTTCTCAACCCTCTCTCCTCCACTGCTGTGCCCACTGCTCCACGGCCTCCTTTCCAGTGTAAATGTGGACCAAGTGCAGGAAAGCATCAGTAAGTCATGGCCTGGGAATGTGGGGCTTCCTCTCAGGACCAGCATACCCGTCTGTCCCCCACACAGAGAGGTCCCAGGGAAAGCAAAAAGTCTCCATCGAACTGGGAAATTGGGCAAAGGTGGGTGAGAAGGAGAGAGTTCTGGGGGCCCTAGGGGGCTCTCCATGGGCATCCCTTCGGAGGTGAGAAAGATCCAAGTTCAAATCCTGGTTCTCCCAACATCATAGCTTGGGGCCTTGAGCAAGTGGCTCCATCACTCTGCTCCTTGGTCTCCTATGTGAGGTGAGCCAGGGACAGTCCATGAGGCAGAAAGCAGGCTGGTGACATGGTGAGGTTCCTATGTGTATGCAAAGAAATCACATATGAAAGGCCAATATCGGATCAACTCAATTCCTCACCAATATCGTCAAGTCCAATTCCATTTCATGAATAAGCACCTTCCCTTAACATTCCCTTCCCATGAGGGGCTGTGCCTTCTCTCCCAGCCCTTGGGGAGCTCAGCTGGAGCTGCTGCACTGCTGGACAGTATAAACGGGCTACATCTGGACTCAGGAGATAGTGCTTCCGGGAAAATAGTCACAGTCCTGACCTTGAGCAATCACTCTGTGCCCTGTGTAGACCATCTCCCTGGAGAGTCACAAAAACCCACAGGCCTGTCCATGAGCACAGGAGGCTCAGAGAAGAAAGATGATGTGCTCAAGGTCCCTTACGGTCACTGGCCCACTAGAAGGTGGCAGCTGTGTTGGTCTAGGCAAACTGGAGAAACAAATCCACAGAAACACATATGTATATAAGAGAGAGTCCTCCTCCATCACACAAACACACACAATGACACTGACTGCAGGAGGAAAGCCAAATCAGTTAACGTGTAAGCATCTTAGCACTGGCAGGGGTCTTCACACGGCTGCTCCAGCACCCAGGGCTGCATCGGGGTAGGTCCATGTAGCTTCTCCTTGGGATGTCTTGAAGGAAGTGATCCTCGCCAGCTCAAGCAGGGAACCGGCTAATGCAGCTGCACCCTGGTCCGATCATCAGAAAGCAAGAGACCCGAGAACTAGAAAGGCAGGGTTCAACGAGCCATTTATCCATCTGCCCTTCAATTAACCCACATGTGTTTAGCCACCAGGTTGTCACAACAAACCCTAACTATCTCAGCGGCCATTGTGATTGGATCCCCTCTACTGGGGAGGGGGTGGTGAGGATGGGAGGCAGAGAGTGAGAGCTTCTATTGATTTTGTTTCTTTAGATAAACTTAAAGAGGTACAACCTCCCCGAGAACAGGCCCCCCCAAGAACAGCCTCCCCAAGAACAGCCTCCCAAGGGCAGCCTCCCCAAGAACAACCCCGCCAAGAACAACCCCCCCAAGAAGTCACTGTCTGAAGAGAATGGATGAGGAAGACCACTGTGACACCCATCTGGCCACGGTGAGAGCCGGCCTAGGCCCCGTTGCTAAGAGAGGGTGGGGTTCCTCAGCCTGGGGTGAGGGGTGGGGGCTGTGACCAAGCAAAAGCAAGACTTGTTTCTCCTCCATATCTGGATCTAAGCCCAGAGTCACACGCTTGAGTCCTGCTCCAGTCCCAGACAGAGCCCCGATCCTAGTCACAAACTGAGCCTGACCCTGGTCCCAGACAGAGTGAACCCTGATCCTGGTCACATGCTGAGCCCTGAGTCCTAATACGGTAGCCAGACTGGGCCCTAATCTTGGTCATGGGCTGAGCCCAGATCCTAGTCATAGACTGACCTCTGACCCCAGTTATTGCCTGACACCTGACCTTGGCCACAGACTGAGTCCCAACCCTGTACCGGGACCAAAACCCATGATACCAGGCTGATCCTTGATCCTAATCATACCAAGGGGCCTCAAAAAAAAATAGCTGTGGGAAAACACTTTTATTTTTCCAGGAACATTTAAAGCCCCCCTCCCTTTACACTGAGCCCTGATTCTGGCCTTCCAAGGAAGCCCCCCTTCTTCCCCACACTGCATCCCATCTTGATCTCTGACTAGTCTGTTCACATCTGCCATTGTCCATCAGGAGGGTGAGGGGAACGGGATGGGTTCCTGGTAGAAGCCAAGAAAAGACCACCAACCAGCGGTGCCCTCTCCAAGGCCTTGGACCCTGCAGGCTACTGTGGACAAGTGTGTGGCCAGTGGGCTCAGGCCGCCCTGGACCTCCCCAAGCACATGATGTCCTAACACTCTGTGGTCTTCCAGATCAGCCCCTGGGACTTGACCTGGTTACCATGGGAGTATCTCCCTTGGAGAAGGTGCTTTCTCCATCCCACTGGAGTGCAAGCCGGAGCCCAGCCAGAAGGACCCTCCCCAGGCGCCCTGCTCCTCACATTTTCACAGTGGCCTCTCTGCCTGTGACCACCACCCCAGCAATAAAAGCCTCTTTCTGCAAACTGACATGCAGCTGCTCTGTCTCTTCCTTGGAGACCGGGGTCAGGGGTGGGAGGTGCTACAATTGGAGTGGCAGAGACCAGGATCCAGGATCTTGAACAGGATGGGCGCTTGGGACTATCCAGCCCTGTCTTTCTGTTTTATAAATGGGGATTCTGAGGTCCAGAGAGGACAAGAAACTGGCTAGGGGGTCACACAGCCAGTCTGGCAGTGGCAGTGTTCCGGACTCGTGTATGTACATGTCCCACAGGTGTTTAGCTAGGCAGACTGAGGGAACAGGACAGTCCTGTGGGGTGTGGGTAGGGGAGCCTATTCCCCTCCAGGGGGCTGAGAGGCTTTGTGGGGAGCAATAGACTGGTCTGACTAGGCTCAGGGGTTCAGGCACTGTTACACAGGGTGGGAGTCCCACGTGCTCCCCAGGTGCTCTGAGGACCAGGGGCGGGGATGGGGGGGTGGTATCCTGGGATAGCAGGACTCATCTCTAGGTGGTGCTGAGAGCACCTTTGGCCTCTAGTCCCAGGGGTTTCTCTACCTACCCTCATTGCTGGCTCTGAAAGCCCGTGTCCAGCCTGGCTGGGGATGCCAAGGATGCTGGATCTGCTCACTGTCCTACAGGGACCACCCCCTCCATCCATCCCTAAACCAAACCATTTCCATAAAGTGGATTCATAGCAAGCCTATAGTGGGCAACTTCCTTAACCTCTTGTTCTGAACTACCCAATGGAGTTTAGGCTCAAACCTCTCGTCCTGGGTGCTGTGAGTCAGTGAAGGAAATGAGCTTCACTATGGTCTGAGAGGCAGTGTGAGCAGGATGAGGGTCAGCTGCTACAACTGCTCTGACCACCCTCCTTAGGTTACGAACTACAAGGTTGGTAGTTCAAACCCACTAGCCACTCCCATAAAGACTTAAAGCTTCAGAAACCTATAGTCACTACGTGTGTTGGACTGGGTTCTCCAGAGAAGCAAAGCCAGCCATCGCTGAAAAGAGACTGCTATCGAGAAGTGGCGTACACAAGTGTAGGAATCGGGAGGTCCAATCCGGTTCAAGTCAGGCTTCTCCTGACTCCTGGAAGCTGAAGAGCAGGAAGTAGGATGAAGAAGCAGAGATGGCAGCGGGCACAGGCTGGTGGATGCAGAGGCCCAAAGTCAGCCAAATGAATCCACCGTCAGCAGTCTGCTAATGGCTCCAGGGATCAGCAGGCAACCCAACCGGAAACTGAGAATCCAGATGCAAGATCCAGCCCCAGCAAGAAGGCCAAGAGTCGAAGAAGACTCAATTCTGCTCAGTCTCTCTCTCTTAGACAAAATAGGCTTATAAAGCCAAGGAGTTGTCACTAGGCTGCATGACACAATTGATAGATTGAGGTCTGTCCCTGCCCTGTCCCAAGAATGTCCAGCTGACACCATCCCTAACCATCTCACAATGAATTGAAGTCAACTTGATAGCAGTGGGTTTTGTTTGCTTGTTTGTCTTTTGTCTGTTTGTTTGTCATGTGTATTGATCAGCCGATGACATGGCTGATTCTTTCGAGGGAACCCTGGCCTATGGGAGAGCTTGGGGTGATGCTTTGTCTCTATGAAGCAAGATTGTTGCATAGGTTTTACTCCATTCCCCTTTCCTGGGATTGAGCTGAGTGCATGGCCCTTCCTCCCCTGGGTTTCAACGACATTTCCCAGCCTCCCCTTGCAGCTAAGTGTGGCCCTGTGACTAAAGTCTGGTCCAGATGCCTTAAAAGGGAAGGAGCTTCCTCACCCTACTCCAGAATGTCCCCTCTTCTCTTTAATTAGGAATGGGAAGTAGAACAACTGCCTTGGAAGCCATGACTAGACAAATTCACCAACGATGACATCCAAGCAGCCAATAGTCATGTGAAGAAACGCTCATCAATATTAGCTATAAGAGAAATGCAAATTAAAATAATGGTGAGATGCCGCCTCATGCCAGCATTGATTGCAAAAGTGAAAAACAAACAGGTGCACCCCGAGTGCCTCCCCTTCCTATTGCATGTGCACCCCTAGTTCATCCCCCTCCTAGTGCATGCATGCCTATGGTACAACCCCTTCCCATTATGATGTAATCAGGGGGCTTGAACGTCCTGAGAATGTTTATAAGCCACGATTGGAAATATATCCCCCCTCTTTGCGTGGACCTGGCTGCCAAGATCACGGCTGTCCTGGAGGTGCCATCAATAATCTCGAGTGACCAGAAGGAAGGACTTAGATTTTGTTTGCATGGACCATATGCATGTTGAAGAGATGAACTGATTTAGAATTATACGCAGAAAAGTAATTTTCAGGTGAGCAGACCAGCATGCTACTGCTTTAGCTAGTTCTCTGGCTCAACCTCTGTGCTACATTACCTGTGGGCCAAGCCAACCCATGGATTATGTTGCTAGAGTTTGAGGCTCTTTCAAGACCTGCTTTATCATGCTGCTGGTGTGTCCATTGCTTGAAATTGAAGCTGGTGGATCCTGTCTCTGTGTTGGAGTTTGAGATGCCATCAGGGCCAGCTTTGCTAAGATCCCAAGCTACAGACTGTTGCTGACCCACCCTACTGTCTGCTGCCTGTGATCAGACTATGCCTGGATGCCTCAGGGAAGACTCCACCGTCTGCTTTCTTGTCTTTGGCCCAGCAGCCCATGCGCATTGAAGGATTTCCAGTATATTAACTGTTCCACAAAGTGAGTTGAACTGAGCCCTCTGTGCTGCTGGGTGGACTAATTGGCGGTTATATTCCTTCTTGCTCTATACACCCATCCTCTCTAATTAAGCAAAAAAAGAAAGAAAGAAAAGCAAAGAAAATAACAAATGCTGAAGAGGCTGTGGAGAGACTGGAGCGCTCCTCCATTGCTGGTGAGCTGGCAGAGGTGCACGACCACCGTGGAGCTCGGGATGGCGCCTCCTTCACCAAATGCCCCAGCCATTGCTCTACTCAGTATCCAGCTCAGAGAAACAAAGACAAAAACACAAGCAGATCCGTGCACACCCACGTTTGTCAGCCTGCTGCCCGCGCTAGCAAAGAGATGGAAACAAACCCAAAGCCTGCCTGGGGAGGAACGGATAAATAAATTCAAGATAAATAAACATCTTTTAAAAGCAGCGCTGAAATTGTCCAACACTGCATGTCACGAACAAGGTGGAAGACACTCTTCTCAGCCGAGTTAGGAAAGGATGGCATGGCTATGAAAATACTGTGAGGGCCACCACTATAAAAACCACACACACAATAAAACTAGGCTCACACCAAAAGAAGGGGGCTTTGAAGGCTATGGGGGATGGGGCGTGGGGAGAGGCAAAGAAGAAGGTGAAATATTTCCATTTCAACTGCTAATCAGTAAAAAAAAAAAATTTCAAAAGAGCTTCCCTGGACACCATTCCCCAGTGAAGGTGACTCCCCTTCCTATTGAAACCACTGAGCTTTAGGTCCCGGGGCTAAAGCTGCACCGTCTCTCACCCCCAGGGCAAGGATGCAGGGAAAGGATGCAGGCTGCTTTCAGAGTCGAAAGGGAAGCAAAGAATAGGCGTGAATGAGACCCTGTGATCCCCAGGAGCCCTGGTGGCACAGTGGTTACCTGTTGGGCTGCTCACGGGAAGGTCAGCTGTGTTTGAACCCACCAGCCAGCTCCGAGGGAGAAAGACGTCCTTTCCAAGAGTTACACTCTTGAAACTCCTAGGTGCAGTTCCTACCTTGCCCTCTAGTTGTAATCGACTCAATGGCAGCGAGTCTGGTTTATGATATATGAGACATTGTATTAGACTGGTTCTCAACCACCAGTGGTTCCCCGATCACCCTCAGGAGGTCTTTGGCAATGTCTGGAGACGTTTTCAGCTGTCACAGTTGGGTCCCTATTGGGGACAAATCAGGGATGCTGCTAAATATTCTACAGAGCCCAGAGCAGCCCCCATCACATAGGACTATCTACCCCAAATTGTCAAAAGTGCTGCGATACCCTGAATTCATCTTTCATACACAGTATCTCACTGCATCCTGAGGGTTAGTTACCAAGTGATGTCGTGGAGGGATGGCAACTGAGGTGCCACGATGTGAAGTGACTTGCTCAAGTCTGGTCAGAGGTGTAGCTGGACTTAACCCTAACTCCTCTTCCTCCAACCTAGCATGCCCGTCAGCCAAGGCAGAAGGAGGAGAGATTTGCTTTCTGACTAGATTTGATGGCAACCCCATCTCCTACCACAAAATGCACCAGGAGCTCCCAGAATCTAGAACATCTTGTGCTCCAAACCCAATTAGGATAGATGCCAGACTTCTGCCCACGCTATTCCAGCCTCCGCTCACCCTCTCCCCAGCCAATCGAACTCTCCCCAACCTTCAGAATTCTGCTCTCGAGTCACCTCCTAGCAGGAGTGCCAGCTACACAGAGCTGTTCCTAACTTGTGGGTCTAATGTACCATGTTGGTACCAGTGCCCAACACTTCAGCTCTGTTTACCATGGTTTTTGTATTCATCTGTCCGCCCCAGGAGCCTGTGAGCTCCGTGAGGGCAGATGCCTCACCCCAGTGCCCAGTGAGGGACCAGACGCCGAACATGGAGTAACGATGTTGGAGGTGTATAGAGCATTCTTGAGCATATAGAGCTGAGACATCTCTAGGACAGCTGTGTGGGTGAGTGAGCAGGAAGATTCTAGCCCTGTGGGATTAGATGATACAGGAGAGCTGCCAGTGTTTCCTGTCACATGGGGCCCTGCTGGCATAGTGGTTACGTGTTGAGCTGCTAACCTCGAGGTGAACAGTTCAAAACCACCAGCTTTCTGTAAAAAGTGACCATCTCAGTGGGCCACAATGGGGGTACGGTTCTACCCGGCACTGTAGCCTATAGGGTCACTGAGTTCATATTGACTCAATGGCAGTGAGCTTGGATTTGGGGAGGGCTGGAGTTCAGACACTTGCGGCCACCCACGTGGGATGGGCTATGGGCTGGATGTGTGGCCAGAGGCAGCCAAGGAGGAGTGAGTGAGACCAGGACATGTAGGCAATGAGGGAGGAGGAAAAGGGAGGGGGCAGAGAGGAAGGAGTATTTTCCAGGTGAGTAAGTGCTGGCCTCCCCAGGCTTGCACTGGCCCTCTACCCACTAGGCCCCAAACGCAAAGGACAGGCCAGGGCTCCCTGGATGTGGTGAAAAGCATCCAGAGGAGGATGCTTTAGGGGGAGAAAGGACACCCTGGATCCAAGGAGAAATTGGGAGAAGAAGGCTCAACCCAAGGGGACAAGCCATGGAAAAACCGGAACTTCAGCTTCCGATCTTTTCAGCTCCTGTGAAGGCCTGAGGCAGTTAACTAAGCACTGACTATTTAGGTGGATCTCTCCAGTGTTGTACTCTTTCCTCGGGATAAAGCCATGGGAGCAGAAGGATTACCTCTACGCCCTGGGACATTTTGTGATCTCAGGAACACATCACAGAGTTATTTACCAAACCGATTTATCTGTTTGCACTCCAATAGGAGTGTACATATTTCACCCCAGCTTTGCCAGTACCTGGACATCTTTATTTTAAATATTTGCTCTTTGAATGGGAATAGGACACACTCCATCACATTGGAAGAACCGAATGTTCAAAACTAGACCTGTCCGTGTTGCATCAACTCAAAGGACTATTTCCTGGCTATCAAAAAAATAATAGCAATGTGGGACTAGGCTCTAGTGGGAAACCCTGGTGGTTTCCAGATGGGGGGCAATGCAGCTATTAGAATGAGGCTTAGCCGGAGCCACAATGACACAACAATCATGGGCAAACTTGAACAAGAGGGCCAGTTATGATCAGAGCTGATTGCTAGGTGACTCTTTTTCTGTGTCTATGCATACAGGAGACTTAGAACACAATTCCCAGGGGATGAAAATAACTAGGTTGTGCTAAGCAATCAACCAAATAAAACAATGACCGTGGAGTTGATGCCGCCTCGCAGCAGCACAGAACTGCTCCACAGGGTCTCCAGAGGCTGTGAGCTTGTGGAAGCAGGCGCCTTTCTCCTGAGGCACCTCTGGGTGGGTCTGAACCACTGACTTCTTGGTTCCACAGGTGCCAGACCAGCATCGTGACCTGCAGGTTCTCCCTTCTTGCTCTTGTTTCTTCTCTCCCCTGGTCCTCACAGGCATTTCTACAATAAATTCCCTGCAGATCTAATGCCAGCCTTGTACCTGCTTCCCAAAGGGCCCCAATGCACACACGGTGACAAGAGGGAATGTTTCCCAGGGGCTGGCTTGCTAGACATATTCTCACTGGTCTGTGCACAGTATCCAAGCATCCACCTGCCCCACCCCAAAGAATCAGCTCTAGGCTTGATCATTCAACCTCATGGCCAGCAGCCATCAAAGTTCTCCTCCCACTTCTGGGAATGCCCATGCTCTGTGGGTCTTTGTAACTCAGGCCCAGTGAAAACTCCGGGCCTTCCTCAACATGCAACACATGCCCTTGCAGAAGCTGGAGAGGGTTCGCAGCCTTTACTAAGATCTGAGGAAGGCAGGGGGGATTACACTCTGAGACAGGAGACCTTCACTTGATATCAAGCCTACTCTTCTGGGGATGAGAACATCTGTTCTCCCTCTTAAATAATAATCCAGTCACTGAAGCCACCCACGGACAGAAAATCACCCCTTTTGGCACACAAAGAGCCTGGATGCAGAGAGGCGAAGAAACATGCCCAAGGTCATGCAACTGGGCATGAGGAGAGGGGCATTAGTAAAACCACCATATCCTCCACCCCTACTTGGTATTAGGACCTGAGCTGGCTCTCCTTCAGCTCATCAATGGGGGACCTTATCCTGGAATGGGCCTTTAAAGTACACACACTCAGTATGGGGTGAGAGGTGCCAATGCCACGATGCTGGACGCAGAATGGGCACACGTCATGGGAGGCCCTGATGGCATCCTGGTGAAGGAAGATGAGTCACTTGGCAGAGTGCCTGCAGTTGCCGCGTTGCGTCTGTGATTGATGTGACCAATGAGGGGCAAAGGGACAGGATGGGTGTGGTGCAGAAAAAGCAGGATGTGGGGCACTTTTCCCAACACTTCCAGCCTGGTCCCCTGGCCATGAGCCCCGTCCTGCCAACCAGCTGCCTTGGGACAAAAGAAAAAGTTGAGGGAATTTTCCATAGATATAGTTCCCAGAAGAAATAGATTTTATTTTCATTAAAACCAAACTCTCCTAAGAGACTCTCGGGGCTGGCCTGCAGAGTGAGAGAGGGGCTGCTCATGGTTTATATGGCACAGTCTACGCCCCCTTTCAAAGAAAATGGGGATCCCAACCACTGTGTGTTGACTATGCTGGGCATTGTGCTCAGCCCTTACTTTATCTACGTCTTTTGTTCTATTTTTCAAGTAACAACCAGAGGAACAATTAACCCCACTACATTGACGTGGTAATAGAAGCTAAGAGTGGGGGGGGGAGGGGTTTCACCCTCACCTATCTGGGACTCAAATCCAAGTCAGACTTAAGGTCTTACATGGTATCTATCGCATTCACTAAATTGTTCATTCTTTAATCAATTCAATGAGTGTCTACTGAGCACCTACTATGTACCTGGCATGGGGAGCTGGCAACAAACAAAACTGCAGATGTTGAATTGTAGAGCATTTGCCTGCTGGGAGGGTCAGCCGCTAATCAAATAATACAACAAGAACACGTAGTCCCACAACTTCGAATGTTTAGCGAAAAGAAGAAAGGCAAGCACAGACCCCCGGCGGGAAGCAAGAATCCTGAGGGTTCTACATTGTGGTTTCTGTGTCCACTTGACTTCTGAATCGAGTGGAAGAAAAGCTGAAAATGTCTAGAGGGCTCCGTGGCAGACTCTTCAACAGCTACTCCCTCTCCCCCTTTTTACTGAAGCCCCAATTATTTCGGGTGACACAAAGGAAGTCTCCAGTTTGACTCCAAATGGGTAAATCCCAAATCAATCACATCAACCACAGTATCCTGGCCAAGAATGGTTTGGGAGCAGTTCTAAGATCACATTCTAGCTATTTTTTAAAAAGTAAGAAGGGAAACCTGCATGAGGAGACCATTCTGGGAAATTTTTCCTTTCTCCTTAAGATACACACAGAGAAGATCGCTTCCTTTCTGTCTCTGGGCATCACCACATACGCTGGGACGCAGCCGTCTTTCAAACGGGGAGAGAACCAGCCTGAGGAGAGTAGAGCAAAGCGATGGAAAGAACCTGGGCCCGTGCTGATGACACGAAGCCTCTCTCTGTGCCACACCTGGGTATGCAGCACAACCTTGATCTTTTTATTAGACAAGTTAATCAATATTCCTATTGATCAGGTCAATTTTAGACCTGTCTCTTTGTACCTTGCGGTTCAAAGGTGTCCTGATAGATGCATTCATTGTCAACGAGTGGATAAGAAACCACGAGGAAACACATGGGGCCCAATGGTGGGCCCAGGTCTCTGAAGACCTGAGTTCTTGCCTTAGAGCTGCCACCAACCAGCTGGGTGAAGTTAGCTGAGCGTGAAATTCAATGGCCTCTGAGAGCCCTCTGGTGCTCAACCCCATTCACCTTCATTCTTGGCACATCCATGAGCGGCAACATCACTGCTACACAGAATGAGAAAGATGTATATATGCTAATAAGAAGAATGCCCCAAAATGAATATTACCAAGTTAAAGGGACCAAATACAGATATATAAAAAGAGTAATACACAAAATAGGATTTTCAGGACGTATCAACAAGGTGTTGCTAACAGGAATCCCTTAGGGGAGGGGAATCTGGAGTTCAAGCTGGAGATGGGAGGCATAGAATTATCTTTCACCTTAGGTCCTTCAGTTTTGATTGACTTTTAAAAATCCTGTGCACATATGATAGTCTTACTTCAACATGCTCAAACGCTTATACCAAGGGAAAAGGATGGGCTATAAAGTAGGTACACAGTGAGAGCTCAGCTACCTCCACAGAATTTTGTGTGGGTATCTCTGACTCTGTATCTAGTCACCCAGAAAGAATGACTAGAGCAGTGGTTCTCAACCTTCCTAATGCCCGATCCATTACTACAGCTCCTCATGTGGTGGTGACCCCATCTATAACATTATTTTCATTGCTATTTCATCACTGTCATTTTGCTACTGTTATGAATCATAATGTAAATATCTGATATGCAGGATATATTTTCATTGTTACAAATTGAACATGATTAAAGCATTAATCACAAAATAATATGTAATTCTATATTGTGAAATATTTATTTCTAATTACAAATAAACGAAATTTTGTCTTGAAGCATGGTGTAGCATGGGTAGCAGTCTTAATATAATAACTGTAAAATACATTGCTACATTTTGCGACAGTATGCGTAAAAAGCCAACGTCAGTGTGAAAGTTGAGATACCTTCTTTCTCATCAGATCAGAAATTCTCAGGGCAGTCTTTGCAAGAGCACAACGAAGATCAGCTTCCACAACAATTCTACTTCTGTATTTAGACTTGATAAACAACAAGCTGGAAAGCCCTGTTTCACAAAGATATGTTGTTGGAAATGGAAGAAGGCACACCCAGTCTCAGACAGAACAGGATATGACTGCAAACACTTGATCCAGAATTTAGTAACTGGCATTGTAGAGAAACCAGTTCTCACTGCTTCCCTGTTAATAAGTTCAATGAACTCCTCTTGTGCTGTCTCAGAAACATCTTCAACTTTGACTGTGAATGGGCCTCTGGCAAGTACAAATAGGATGTCAGGTAGATTTGGAAAGTACTATGAAATTTCGTCTGCAGGTATGTGCAAATGTTCTTTTGCAGAAATTATCATTGTAATCCTTTTGTCTTGTTCAATGTCATGTTCCTCAAAGAAAGCAGATAAGATAGGCAACATGGAAATTTTCTTTTCATCCAATTTTTTTCGCCAAAGCTGAAGTTTCATTTGGAATGATCCGATCTTTTCAGACAAATAGAGGCATGTTGCATTTGGTCCTTGCAGTGATAAATATCACTCATTCAAGATGCAAAGATGGCAACCAAGTAAGCAATTTTCTGCAGTTCACTTTTATCGCTGAAAGGTGCTTCGAACTTCGGTCTAGCTTTCTGATTAAAAAACGTTTTGAGTTCATCATGAAGCTCAAAAACAGGTTTTTTAAACTTTTCTTCTCGACTACCATCTCACGTCAGTGTGAAATAACAGAGCATTATTCAGCGCATCCAACTCATTGCACAGTTGCAAAAGCAGTCGACTATTTAAAGTGCTCGCTTTTACAAAATTGACAGAACTTGATGCTTTTTATTACTTCATGTAACTCTTATGGCAGCATCTTCATTGCTAATATTTGCCAATGAATCGTACAGTGAGTTCCGGTGACTTTGGGTGGCTAATTAAGTATCAAATGTGGAAATCCAGTTCAACATCCTGGCATAGCTGGAGCACCATCTGTGCAAACACCACAAACATTTTCCCAAGAGATCTTATGCTCTTTCAAAAACGAACCAACTGTGTCAAATACATCATGTACAGCAGTTGTTGTTTCAAGAGGTTTGCAAAAAAGAAACTTATCTTTAAAGTCGCCATCACTAATATATCTCACGTAAACCAGTCACTGTGAACAGTTTGCAACGTCTGTAGATTCATCAAGCTGGATGCTAAATATTGGAAGTGGAGCAGATTTAATTTCCTGGATTACCTGATCAAGAATATCAGCAGACGTGTCATCTATCCTGCAGACAATGTCTTTAGATAAGGAAATTTCACTCAATTTCATAACAAATTCATCTCTGATCATAACTCAAACAATGTCTTTGGCCACTGGCAACAATAAATCCTCAGCTATGGTGTGAGGTTTCATAGCTCTAGCGATTCTGAGTGCCACCAAATATGAAGCTTCAATGGCTGCTACGTTTTGTTTGTGGTACTTGCCACCAGTGTCAAGTTTGGCTTTCTTGAGTCCATCAGCTTTGCATCTAAAATAGTTGGTATCCTTGCCGCAAGTTTGGATGCTTCCTATCAAAATGGCATTTTAGTTTATTCAGCTTCATAGATTCGGCTGATAGAACTTCACAACAAATAACACATTGTGGTTTCTCAATTACTGCTGTAATTATTGAAGTAAGACCATATTGTAAAAAAATCCTCATTATATTTTATTTTCTTAACTTTTTGTCTACATGATCCATTGTCATCGGATGGTTCCCTAATGAAAATAATATATAACAATAGATTTAATAATACATGGCATAGTTCAGTCAATACAGTTCATTAAAGTTTCCTGTGATTTACCATTCTGTGTTGTTGTTGTTGTTGTTGTTTTACATACTATCACAGGGAGGCAGTAGTCGCATCAACCACAGCTGAATATAAAAAGATCAATCAGCATCCAGATTAAGTTCCCATGGTACAGAGCTTATAAGCATAGGCTTCGGCATCAGGCAACACTAGATTCAAATCCTGATTCTATTCTGCACCAGCTCTTGACCCTGGGATAATTTTTGCTCCACCTCAGTCTCACTGTCCTCATCTGTAAAGCAAGGTTGGTTTCAGTCCCGATGTCATAAGATTGACATGAAGATTTAGCAAGCATTACGAAATTTGCTTATCTCAATGCTTGCTTGTGATTTCTGTTGTTGTTGTTAGTTTCCATCAAGTCATCCCCAACACATGGCTACCTGGAGCCCAGCAGGACAAAACGTGGCCCAGTAAGGCACTATCTTCCTATGTTTGATTTGTAGGTTGGACCCCTGTGGTCCATAAACTTTCTTATTTTGGTTTTGGCTGGTTTTCAGAAGTAGATGATCAAGGGTTTCTTCCTAGTCCATCTCAGTCTGGAAGCTTCTCAGAAATCTGTCCATCATTATTGCCATAGGCAAGCCTCTCCTTACCTACTACATCATGTGGAAGCTTTGAAGGAGGTACGTTGGTCGAGAATGGAATCTAGGTCTCCCGCGTGCAAGGTATGAATTCTACCACTGTGGGAGACTTCTGGCAAGATGACGGCTGAGTAACACATACCTGAGGGACTCCACAGAAATCAACACAGGAAAGTTACTAAGAGGGAAATTCCACACTGCTGGGTAGCAGGAGGAGCATTATAAAGATAAGTAGGCACAGATCCATTTGGTTTTGAGGAGCTGGGGGTGGGCAGAATTGGTTTACCACAATGGAGGCTGGCTGGGGTTTAACCAGAACCGAGATCACTTGGAGCTGGCCCAAGGGTTTTATCTCAACACAACCACAGCTTGCCACTGTCTCAGGGCAGGGTTTAAATCCCTCCAGTCCCACGATCAGGAATCGGGGCTCAGCTACATTGTTATTTGTTTCCTGCTTGTCTCCCTTTCCCCGCACAGTCTCAGTGGGCTCAGTTTTTCTTTTCTTTTTCTTTCTCCTTTTTCTTTTTCTCTGTCCTTCTCTTTCACATGCCACTGCTGACCTCCAGGTCACTCCCCTTAGCCTAGGTCAGAAGTTCCCAACCTGTGGGTTGTGACCCCTTTGGGTCGAATGACCCTTTCACAGGGGTTGTCCAATTCATAACAGTAGCAAAATTACAGTTAGGAAGTAGCAACAAAAATAATTTTATGGTTGGGGGGGGTCACCACAATATGAGGAACTGTATTAAAGGGTGGCAGCATTAGAAAGATTGGGAACCACTAGCCTAGGGCATTTGTGCCTGCCCTCCACCAAGCTTGGAGAGCTCCACCCTCTTGCAGCGTAACCTGAGACTGGGGAAAGCCCACCCACCTTCCTCCAAAGAGATCCCACCCACATTCTCCTGGGGGAAATCCTGCTGTGGTTCCAAAATAAGAATATGCTCAGACCTATCCGTGGACACTCTGAAGAAGAGAAGAAAGCTGAATAACATATTCCAAAAACTGAAGGAAAATAACACAAACACAAGAATACTCTATCCAGCCAAATTAGCTATCAAAATAGATGGAGAAGTAAGAGTCTTCCCAAAAAGGCAAAACTCAAAGAATATGTTAAGAGAAACCCAGCCCTACAAAACATCCTTGCCGACCCAGTATGGACAGAATAACAACACTCACCAAGCACAAATGAGACCACCACATAGAACAACCCCACCCAGAGGGCAACAAAGAGAAAACGGCCCCCAAGATGGCATTGGCTTCAGGGTGGAAAGAAGTCAAGAATGAAACACACGCACATACACCCACACACACACAACAACGATAAGAAAGGGAAGAAAACGCCCAACACAAGAAGTATAAGATGACATCACAGAGTCCACAGATGGATGCAATAACCCTGAATATCAATGGGCTGAACTCAGGCATTAAAAGACTGAGACTAACAGACTGGCTTAGAAGATACAACCCATCAATCTGCTCTGCTGCCTACAGGAGACACATCTCAAGACTACAGACAAAAATAGGCTGAGAATCAAAGGCTGGAGAAAAAACATACCAAGCAAACCGCAATTCAAAAAAACCAGGAGTTGCAATCCTAATCTCCGATAAAATTGACCTCAAAGTGCAAACCATAAAAAGAGATGAGGAGAGACACTATATAATGCTCAAGGTAATGATAGGCAAAGAACCACTAAGCATTTTAAACATATTCCCCGAATGAATACGACCACCAAACGCTCCAAACAAAGAAATCACTGGCTCAGCAATTATAATAAGATTTCAATACACTGCTCTCTGAGAAAGAGAGATCACAGGGAAAGAAACTCAACAAGGAGGTTAGAGATCTAAACACTACAATTAGACCATTTGACCTGATAGATATTTACAGAGCACTTCACCCAAATATAAAATAAACTCACATTCTTTTCAAGCGCACATGGCACATATTCAAAGTTAGATGACATGCTAGGGCATAAGTGGAATCTGCATAAGTGGAATCTGCATAAATTTAAGCATACTGATATCATACAGAACTGTCTGGCCACTGTGCCATAAGGTTGGAAATCAACAAAAGGAAGATGAAGAAAATGAAGGCAAACAATTGGAGGAAGAATAACTCTCTATTGCAAAAGGAGTGTGTACTGGCTCAGATCAGAGAAGACATTCAGAAATTTCTAGAAACCGAAAATGAGAACATGATGTACCAAAACTTATGGGACACAGCAAACTTCAGAGGAAGTTTCATAGCAATACATGCACATGAAAAAGGAAGAGAGACTTATGATTGATATGCTAGCACAAAATTTACAGCAACTGGAGGAGAGTCAGCAGGACAATCCTAGTAATAGCAAAAGAAAAGAAATAATTAAAATCAGGGCTGTGATTCAGGAGAGAGAAAATAAGAAAACTATGGGAAAAAATAATGCTGCTAAAAGTTGGTTCTTTGAAAGGATAAACAGAATCAACAGACTGCTGGTAAACCTAACCAAAGAAAAGAAGGAACAAATTTCAATACCAAGGATGAGGGATGAAAGAGGGAACATTACAACAGACCCTAATGAAATCAAAAGGATAACTACACGGTTCTATGAAGGCCTGTACTCTAATGACTTCCACAACTTGGAAGACATGGACAAATACTTGAGGGGAGGGGAAATCCCTCCCTAGACAATCCTGATGGACATCAAGAATCTCAACAGACCCATAGCAATCGAAGAAATAGATAAGGTTATCAAGGGGTTACCAATAAAAAATCCCCTGGACTAGATGGCTTCACAGGAGAATTCTATCAAGCATTCAGGGAAGAACTGACACTAAACCTACACAAACTCTTCCAGAACATAGAAAAAGACGGCAAACTCCTTCTATGAAGCTAGTATAACTCTGATACTGAAACCAGGCAAGGATCCCACAAGAATCCAGAACTATGGACCATTAGCTCTAATGACCATCGAAGCCAACATTCTTAATAAAATACTGGCCTATAGGATACAAAAGTATATAAAACAAATAATTCACCATGACCAAGTGCGATTCATACCAGGATGCAGGGATGGCTGAACATACGAAAGACCATTAGTATCATTCACCACACTGACATGAAAAACTGTACGAACCACATGATAATATCGATAGATGCAGAAAAAGTATTCGACAACATCAACACCAATTCTTGTTTAAGACACTCAAGAAAAAAGGAATGGAAGGAAAAGTCCTCAATATAAAACAAGCTATATATGAAAAAACCAACAGCCAACGTGGTAGTCAATGGAGAAAGTACTAACACAATTCCACTGAAAAGGGAGACCAGACAAGGATGCCCCTTGTCCTCACTCTTAATTAACATCATACTGGAGGTCCCAGATAACAGCATAAGGCAAAGGTATACCTGGGGAAGAAAGAGGTGAAACTATCGTTATTCACAGATGATATGATTTTATATATGGAAAATCTCAAAAGCTCCACAAGGGGAGTACTGGAAGCAATAGTGGAGTATGGAAGAGTGGCAGGATACAAGATCAACAAACAGAAGTTTATTGGACTGCTATATACATCGGACAAGACCGAAAAAGAGATCAAAAAGGTGGTATCCTTCACAATAGCCAAGCACAAATTGATGTATCTAGGGACATACCTGAAAAAAAAAGAACAAAATATTTGTGTGAGGAAAACTACAGAACACTATTACAAGAAACCAAGAGTGACCTCAACAAATGGAAGAATATCCCATGCTCATGGATTGGAAGACTCAATATTTTAAAGACGTCAGTTCTGCCAAAGACACTATATAAGTTTAATGCAGTCCCAATACAATTACCCTCATCTTTCTTCAAAGAAATGGAAAGACTGATTAGCAACTTCATATGGAGAGGGAAGAAGCCCTGAAGTAGCAGAGAACTCCTCAAGAAGAAGGACAGAGTGGAAGGGCTTGCTTTGCCTGACTTTAGTGCATATTATACAGCCACAGTGGTCAAAACCACATGGTACTGGTATAAAGACAGATGCTCAGGCCAGTGGAATAGAACTGAAAATCCAGAAATAAAATCATCAGCATACAGACAACTGATCTTTGATAAGGGTCCCAAAAATATCAAATGGGAAACAAATGCCCTCTTCAACAAGTGGTGCTGGAAAAAATGGAATTCTATCTGCAGAAAAATGAAGCAAGACCCTTATCTCACCCCATGAACAAGAGTAAACTCAAGGTGGATCACAAATCTCAAGGTAAAACCTCAAATTATTAGGACCATTAATGAGGGAATTGGGACAAACCTGAGAACTTTGGGGCAGGAAATACATAGGCTATCAGAAATAGGGAAGGACACAAATACAGATGAGTCACAAATTGACAAGTGGGATATACTAAAGAAAAAACACCTGTGTACATCAAAAGAATTCACCAAGAGAGTAATAAGAGAGCCTACGGACTGGGAAAACATCTTTAGCAAAGACACATCAGACAAAGGCATTATTACTAAAATCTACAATACTCTGCTAGCTTCCAAAAAGAAAAAAACTAATTGCCCACTGAGGAGGTGGGCAAAGGACCTGAACAGAGGTTTCATAGGGGGAAAAATCTGAATGGCCAATAAACATCTGAGAAAATGTTCCCAATCATTAGCCACAAAGAGAAATGCAAATTAAAACAACCATGAGATACCACCTAACACCCTCAAAGATAGCCCAAATCAAAAAATCAGAAAGCAACAAGTGTTGGAGGGGCTGTGGGGAGGTAGGAACTCTCATCCACTGCTGGTGGACCTGTAGGTATGTACAGCCACTATGGAAATCTATCTGGCAATTTCTAAAACAGATGATAATCAAGCTACCATTCGACCCAGCAATCCCCCTACTGGGCATATACCCAGAAGAGGCAAGACACAAACCAAGGCCAGACATCTGCGCTCCAATGTTCATCGCAGCACAGTTCACAATCACAAGGAGTTTGAAACAACCAAAAGTTCCATCAACAGATGAATGGATTTAAAAACTGTGGTACATACATACAATAGAGTACTATACATCACTGTAAAGCAGTGATGAACGCATGAAGCACATCGCCACATGGGAAGAACTGGAGGAAATCATGCTAAGTGAAGAAAGTCAAGCACAATAGGACAAGTACAACATGAGTCTGCTGAGGTAAGTTTTAAAATTGAAAAGGGGCACAGGGAAAAAGCTACTGTATACAAACATTCCTGGGGTGAGGTCCGGGTAGTATGGCAGGGGCCAGACCAAATCCAGGGATACATATAGTAGCCAACTAAAAAGGAGGGTGCAGAGGAACAGGGGAAAAAAGACATGGGTAGCAGGGAAACAGAGCACTAACCCACCCAAGAGGAGGGTATTGTTTATATCTCCACAGGGAAAGAGGGACCAGACTTCAACCCAGTGCTCCAAGACGTGAATGAAACATGCCTGGATGGAGTAGGGAACCAATAGAGAGGTCTGAGGGGTCAGCCCCAATCCCAACTACGTGGACAGTCCCCCCACTCCCTGCAGAAGAATTCACTTCAGAGGACAGCACTGACACTACCGCTCAGGGAGAGGGATCACACAGGAGCAAATGAAGGGAGAGGGAGAGAGAGTGGAACACATCCTGGCCCACAAAGCCCTGAGGATGACATTCCCACTCAGAGCAGCCAAAGCACAGCGAGGACCATAGGACCGGCCCCACTACTAGACATGATGTCCCTCACTGACCTATGGGAGACAACCCTGGAGACACAGTATAGGAATTGCGCCCGATCTGACCCCACCACACTGAAGCAAAACACTAAGGGTGTGCAACAGATTAGCAAGGGGAAGAGAGCAACAAAGTCCCCAGAGAATATCAGAAATAGACTGAGGGACCAGGGTGAGGCACCCCATCAGACTTGACCGGAAAACACTCTTAAAGGTCAACAAACAGACCTTGAACTATTTACAGGCTTTCTTTTTGTTGTTTTGTTTTCTTTTGTTGCTTTGTTTTGCTCTGTCTTGTTTTGGGGGCATATTATTATCTCTGCAGGTCTAGCTAGATAAGATAGGCAGGTTAAACAATCTAGAGGAGAAAACAGCAGTTCCAGGGGGACATGGGAGAGGGGGAGGTGGGGGAAAGAAAGTGAGTGTTAACAAACCCAGGGACAAGGGAACAAATGATCCAAAATGGATGGCAAGGAGAGTGTAGGAGGCCTGGTTGGGCTTGACCAAGGACAAGGTAAGTGAAAGGAATTACTGAAACCCAAATGAAGGCTGAATAGTGGGACAAGAGGAAAGGAAAAGGAAATAGAGGAAAGAACTAGGAGGCAAAGGGCATTTATAGAGGTCGAAGTATAGGCATGCACACATGTAAATTTATTTATATATGATGATGGGGAAATAGATTTATGTGCATATATTTATAGACTTGGTACTAAGGTAACAGATGGATATTGGGTCTCTACTCAAGTACTCCCTCAATGCGAGAACACTTTGTTTTATTAAACTGGCATTCCATGATGCTCACCTTCCGGACACGACCGCTGAAGATGAATGGGTGCATAAGCAAATGTGGAGAAGAAAGCTGAGGGAGCCCCACTATCAAAAGATATAGTGTCTGGGGTCTTAAAGACTTGAAGGTAAACAAGCCATCGAGCTCAGAAGCAACAAATCCCACATGGAAGAAGCACACCAGCCTGTATGATCATGAGGTGTCGATAGGATTAGGTAGCAGGCATCAAAAAAACAAAAAACAAAATCATATCATTGTGAATGAAGGGGAGTTCAGAATGGAGACCCAAAGCCCATCTGTAGGCAACTGGACATCCCCTTACAGAAGGGTTGCAGGGAGGAGATGAGCCAGTCAGGGTGCAGTATAGCACCAATGAAACATACAACTTTCCTCTAGTTCTTTAATGCTTCTTCCCCCCGTCCCCCACAACTATCATGATCCCAATACTAGCTTACAAATCCAGCCAGACCAGAGTATGTACACTGGTACAGATCAGAGCTGGAAACACAGGGAATTCAGGACAGATAAACCCCTCAGGACCAATAATGAAATTAGCAAGCCATACCAGGAGGGTGGGGGAGAGGGGGAGAGAGAACTGATCACAATGATCTATATATAACCCCCTCCCTGGGGGATGGACAACAGAAAAGTGGGTGAAGGGAGGAGATATCAGACAGTGTAAGACATGAAAAAAATAATAATTTATAAATTATCTAGGGCTCGTCAGGAAGGGAGGGTGGGGGTGGGGGCAAAAATGAGGAGCTGATACCAAGGGCTCAAGTAGAAAGAAAATATTTTGAGAATGATGATGGCAACATATGTACAAATGTGTTTGACACAATGAATGGATGTATGGATTGTGATTAAAAGTTGTATGAGTCCCCAATAAAATAATTTTTGAAAAAACAAAAATAAATAATATAAAATTAGTACTGTGAAAAATAAATAAAAATAATTCTACCACTGCACCACACCTTCTTCTGTCCCTGTTACCATTCTTATAGCTCCAGACAGTGAGGCTGGGAGGTGCAGCATCACACAGCAAGGATTGAGTAGAGCCAGGCTGGAACTCAAGCTCCCAAATCACAGAGCTGTGAGCCACTGGTCCACCTCCCTGAGGTACGGAGGAGAAAGCAGGTGCAGAGGTGTGAGATCTCCCAGCCCTCTCACTGTTCCCCCGTCTGGGGATGCTCATGATGTACAGGTTCAAATGTACCTGTTGGCAACAGCCATCAAACAGCTTAGGTGAGTTCCTGCTCCTTAATCCCCCCGGAACCTTCCATGCAGGGGCTGGATGGATGAGATGTCATAGAGAGGTTTCCAGCAGCTTCCTGGCTGTCCATCACTCCTTGCCACATCTCCCTCGAGATAGGATTAACTCTCCTTTTATAAAGCACAGCACCCTGCACAGCCCATCAGGAACCCCACCGAGGAGACACCGAGAATCTCTACAGCTCTCGGAAGAAGTCCAGGTGAGTCTGGAGGGTTTCCCCATTGGGTCTGTCTTGCGAGCAGCTTAGCAGGCAAGACTAAAGCTTTGGGGGCGTTTCCAACTATAGATTGCATTGGGTTCTAGTATTGAACCCCCAAACTCAACCCATTTCTGTCCAGTATATTCTGACTCAGGACAGAATCGGACTGCTCCCTGGAGGACTGGCAAGGCTGTAAATCTGTACAGAAGCCGACTCTCACCTCTTTCTCCCTCTGAGCAGCTGGAGAGTTTGATCCTGGGCTTCTTCGGGTAACAGCTCAGCGCCTCAACCTCTATGCTGCCAGGGTTTCCTGCTTCTAGTCTCTCAACTCCCTGCTTTCAAGTCAGTTCTGATTCAAAGCGACTCTATAGGACAGGGTAGAAGTGGCCCTGTGGGTTTCCAGCACTAGAAAACCTGGTAGCTTGTAACTCTTTATAAGAGTAAAGCCGGGTCTTTCTTGCGGAGCTGCTGGGGGGTTCAAACCACTGACTATGGTTAGCAGCCTAACTCGAAACCCACGACTCCATGACAGCAGGGACTTGGAGAATACGGCAGTGGGCTGTTAGGCTGGCGTGGGCTGTGACTCCCATCTTCGGGCTAGGGAAATGGTGGCCGATGACCAATTAGGAGGGAAAAGAAGAACACTTCTACAAGAAGATACCCAGAAATGATCTCGGCGGCAGGGGGGCTTGCCATTGGTTTCCTTTATCCTTTCTAGGTATCTGTCTTGCTTTTCCAGGCTGCAGACTCATCTGAAAAACAGGTGACCACAGTAAACATACTAACTCTGCAGTGGTTCCTTCCCCTCCAGAGACCAGGGGCCCAAGGACTTAAGGACTGGACTGGCCCCAGCCAGAGGGGAGCCATTTGGCTGAAACTCCAGGAAGTCACACTGACATCTGCATGCATGACCTTGACCCACCCAGGGCCCAAGGGCCTGGACCCCTTTTGTCTGTGTGGCTAAGACTGCTGCGTGGCCTTGGGCATGGGCTGTCATCTTTCAGGACCTTTGAGTCTTCCTCTATGCGATGAACACTGTCGCTGGCCCTCTGAGCCTTGATATAAAATGGCATGGGTGCTGGGGGTCCACACTGATGTTGTGACTGTCACCTCGGGTCAGCGAACCAGCCTCTCAACTGACTGTCTCTGCTGTGCTCTCACAGGTGCCTGAACCAAGATGCTGAAGGTCTCCGGGCTCCTCGCTTTCTGCGGACTTCTGGCCTCGTCCTCTGCTCTCCTGGTTCCTTCCTCTTTGGGAATTTCCCTGCTCGACAATGGTGAGCTGGCCCTACCTTGGCCACACCCTTGAGGCTTCTCCTTGGGAACTAGGCCTTGAGCAACGCTGATTGAGTTCCTATTAGCACTGTACCTGTCCATGGTGAAGACCATCAATAATTGGCTATTCTGATCGTCAGTGTAGGGCAACCTTGCATTGTCCTCCTCCACAGGACCTTTAGTCTGTCACCTTGCCCAGCATCATCTATGGAGGCCATCAAAGAACCCAACCTTATGTGGGACTGACCCCCCGCCCAGCTGTCCTACCACCCCACCTTCATTCCCTCACCTCTTGCCACAGGGACCCCCTCCACATATCAAGTATCCCCACCCCACCCCGCCCCAAGTCTCAGAACTTTTGTCTCTGCTGCTCCTCAGCAGAGACAGTCTTCCCTCGACTAAATATCAACCGGATCCCCTCCCTTCCTTCGGGTCGCTGTTCAAACCTCACCTTTGTGGGAGCCACCATCCTCGGCCTTTCTGTGAAGTCACACCCTCACCCCCGGATTCCCCGTCCCTCACCCTGCCTTTTCATTTCCCCCTCGTGAACAGCTGGCCTTCGCCAGTATTGGCTATAGCACTTAACATATGGAGCACGTGCTCTGTGCTGTCTGGGAAAGAATCCAGGTGGTTCCCCTTCACCACCCATCCCTGCTCAGCTACCTTCCCAAGACCCTGCCTCCCCATGCACTGCAATCTAAAGCACTAGCTTCTGGGACCATAGGAGGAGGCTGGGGCAGCTGCCCTTTCTGAGGTTGAATGGCTTACAAAATAGGTTTTTTCTTTTCTTGTTTATTAGTTGGGATTTAAAAAATCATTTTATTGGGGCTTATTAATACATAGAACACATCACTCCATATTTCAATCATGTCGAGTAGAATTGTACAATTGCTACTGCTGTCAAATCCCAACCATTCTTTGTCTACATAGTCTCCTTGACATTGTCTCCCTTTGACATCCCCCCTACCCACCTCACTGTGCACAATATTTTGAAACAAACTTCTAGACAACCCTCTTGAATGTGACTACCATACCTTCCTGACTTCATGCTTTTAGCATTTGTCTTCTCTCATTCCCGTGGGAATGGCAGTTCCATGACACATCTGCCTGGTCTCTCCCACGGCATGTCCCTGGCCCCTGGCATGGCCCTGAGAAGGCTTTCTAGCCAGATCTGGGACGTGGCCCAGCTCCAAGCAGGCCAGAATGAATGGCTACATGAAGAGGAAGCCCCAACATAGCAGACACGCTTGAGAGTCGAGCATCTTTGGCATCTGAATGTCTAATTGGGGTTGGGGTTTGTTTCTGTTTTCCCTTTGTTTCTTTGTGCCTTGTTTATTTATTATCTATCTATTTATTTATTTTAGTTGTAAACACCGTGTTCAGTAAAACAGACCTCCTTGGTGCTCTGAAGAACCTTGATCTCAGTGGATCCCTGAAGAACGAGGTCCTCAACTCACTCAGCCTGCTGAGAAATATAAACAGAGACATAGCAGAGGCCTTCCTCCAAGCCACGTAAGTAGTCTTGGCAGGTTCTGGTTTGAGGATTTCCCAGAGCCTTCTCCACGTCGTTCATGGCCTTCAGAAACGTTTCACTCATCTGGGTCTTTGGGGCCCCACTTCTAACCCTCTTCCAACACTCCATTCAGCTCTGAAGATCATTCAGCTCTGAAGTCACTGGCTGGGAATCAGGGTACTCTGCCCACTGTTTCCCTGGTCGGCTGAGTGGCTTAACCCCTTACTTCATGCACAGCTCTGCCCCAGTGTCACCTGCTCTGAGAAACCTTCCCTAACCACCAGGTCTAAGACTCTCCTCTTCCCTGGGTACCCTCCATCTCCTGGCCCCGTGGGGCCTCGTGTTCGAGTACATTCTGCATGTCTTCATTTACTGGCCTTGTTGCTTCCGGCGTACATATGCCTCACACGCATGTACCAAGTTTCACCACACGGGGCTCTCTGTCTTCATTGCTTTATTTACTCATTAATTCCCGCTTGCGGCATGCTGGTTGGGCGTGGTCGCTGTGAAATGTGCTAAAGTACTTCATTTTGCTCACAGCTGTACTGCCAGTGCTTATCAAACATGGCCGTGGTGTGTCATGTTACATCACAGACACACACGTGACTGTATGCCTTTAGCCGCTGCTCCGCCGGGAGCCTGCCTGCATTCCAAGCAGGGTCACCCTGGGGTTGTAGCAGCAACCTTCCCCCAGTGTACTGTTTCTCTACTCAGGGTCAAGATAGAAAACTGTCAAGCCTTAGCGATCTCCGTGGACATGGCTCCTAGTCAACAAGGAGTTGATCTAAAAATACCACTGCAATGCACCATCAAGATCGGGTAAGTCCTAACTAAGAGCACCCGAGTCTCCGGCGTTTAGATAGTCGGGGGGATCCGCGGAAGCAAAGGGTAGCCAGCATACTCTCACAGACAAACTTGCATGGCCAGGCAAGTGCTCGCTTTCTCTGGGCCCCAGTCATTGTAGAATGACGAACCTGGGGTTCTTAAACTATTCTTCAAACCTGGACTTCCCTCTAAGACAGTGGTTCTCAGCCTTCCTCATGCCATGGCCCTTTCATACGTTCCTCGTGTGGTGGCGACCCCCTAACCATAACATTATTTTCGTTGCTACTTCATCGCTGTCATTTTGCTGCTGTTATGAATCGGGCGACCCCTGTGAAAGGGTCGTTCGACTCCCAAAGGGGTCGAGACCCACAGGTTGAGAACCGCCGCTCTAAGGGACAGAGGGGAGAATTCAGCGGGTTTCCTTTTTTGCTTCATCTTGAGAACCCTGGGCCGTCAATGTTTGGACATCAGGAATCTACTCAACTCTGATAAAAAATGATAGAAGAACACAGAAAGTGCTCTGGATCCCGAGGTCCCTTGGAAGCCCCCGCCTTTCCACATCCCAACCTCTGCAGGCCATGTGTGGCCCACAGATAGGTTTGGTGAGGTCTCGCTGTGTGCTTTCCCTTCTGGAGGCTGCACCTCTCAGATTAAATCAGTCCTAGGCAACTTTACTGCTCTCGGTTCCAGGCCTGGCCCCTTAGGCATTACTGTCTCAGTTTGGGTGGTACGCTACTGCTCAAAATCAACTTTTCATTTGCTAACTCTTCCCAGAGGGTGGGAGGCCAGGGAAGGCTGGTAACCAGGTCACAGAGCCCGAGTGCAGACAGACGTGCCTGACTCGGCCACTTGGCGACCGCTCGACTTGGAGAGAACTATCCTTGCTCCCCAGGCTTCCATCGCCTTTTCTGAATATGAAAGAGTTGGTCCTCACAGCAGATCTTGAAGGAACCCTGGTGGTGCTGGGGTTAAGCATCAGACTGCTAACTACATCATCGGCCAACTGCATAGAAGGATGAAAGAGGCGGCAGACTGGTGCCATAAAAAGTTGCCATCTCTGAAACCCTATGGCACGGTTCTACTCTGTGCTGTCCATTGGCGATGGCTCTGAATCGACTCCATCGGTGGGGTTGGTTTGGTTTGGTCAACATGAAGTCTGCAAGCGGTATGAATGGTTTGCCCTAGTCTAGGAGCCAGCAGAGCGCCAGCAGAACAGACCCACATCTTGGAAGCAATCCAGTCAAAATGCTCCTTCAAAGCAAGATGGCAAGACTGCCCCACAGACTTTGGACAGGTGATCAAGAAGGACCGGTTCCTTGGAAAGGGCCACGTGCTTGGTAAAGTGAGGGTCAGCAGAGAAAGGAAGGCTCCCGATGAGATGGGTCGACACAGTCACTGGTGGCAGCCACTGACTCAGTCACCACTGAGAAGGAGGGTATGGGAGCAAGCAGCGTTCGGTTGGGTTCTACAAAGGATCACTATGAGTCAGAGCCAACTCGATGACATGTGACGCCATTTACCATTTAAAAAAAACGAAAAAAATAGTGATTTGAATCTACCCAGCAGCCCTTGGGACAAAGACCTTACCTCTGTAAAACATCCTATCAAGAAAATGAAATGAAGCAGTTCTGCTCTGTCACGTACGGAGCTGTCATGAATCGGAAGTCATTCTCAATGCCAACAGGTTTGGGAGGCAGGCGGGGGGGAGGGAGGGGCAGGTGGATGCGCATGCAAACACAAAAACCCTTATTTTAATAACCCATCCTTTCCACAGGCTCCCCAACATTGGGTTCCTGACGCTCAATGTGAAAACAAGTGTAGCAGTGCAACTAGCATTGACAAAGGACTCGACTGGCAAAGACACCGTCAATTTCAGAACATGTGCTATCGTTTCTGGATCCACTCAGATCCAGAGCACATTGCCGTGAGTTCTCAGTTCTCTCTCTCGGGGTCTAGCTGTGATGTTGAAGCTCTGAGATGGGTCAACAGCAAAATGAGATCTATCCAATGATCCTTCTGGGCGGTGGAGGGACATGCATGTTATCACGAGAGGTTCACAGTCATTGAAAATTGCCTTTAGAGGGGAAATCACCAACTAGGTTAGTACACACATATTAATCTGGGTAAACTGAAAGGCATCATACAATAAGGCAGTGATCAAAGCAATCCTTTCTGCAGCACCAAAAGAGGTTTCCCCAGGATCTTTTGATACAGGGAGCTTTCCAACACAGGGATTCTTTTCATAGTATAGATCCCTAAGGCTTCTTAGGAGCCCTGGTGGCAAGAGTGTGTTATACACTGTGCTGTTTACCATAAGGTTGTTGGTTCAAGCCTACCAACTGCTGGTCAGGAGAAGAAGGAAGGCTTTTGTTGCCATAAAGATGTGTAGTCTCAGGAACCACAGAGACACTTCTACTCTGTCCTATAAGGTCGCTCTGAGACAGAATCGACTCGATGGCAGTGAGTGTGACTGAGCGAAGATTTCGTAAAGGCGCAAATAATTTTAAAGACTGTTGTACTTTAAACGTACCAAATAGCTCAACGGTGGAAGGCTTCCCAGCAACTGTGTCTCCAGTTGGCCTTGTCAATTTCCCCACCCTTGATGCGGGCGGGTCTTGGCTTCGCAGCTTTCCAGTGGGCGGGCCCTCCTCACTGGCTGTGACCTCATAGCTGTGACCGCCAGTGAGCGCCAGGGATGCACCTGTGCTTGTCCATCTGTAACATTTCCTCCTCACGCCCCCAGTCTCTGGAGGCTTCGCCCTTTTAGAAACTGGAGTTTTCGTCTTTGCTTCTCAGTGATCATCTCCTTTTCAAAACTTTTTTTTTTTAACATTTAAAAGAGAATTAGGCAGACTTCTACATTTAACTACACTACCGATTCCGGTTTTTTTTCTTTAGACTTTGTCTTTTTTCATACCTGAATTCTGTTTCTTGACTCATCCCTCAGTGGCTCGCTGTCTTGAGAGACAGGTGTGGGGTCCTTTCTGAGCGCTCACGTGCTGGGCCAACCCCTCCTACCACTCACACGGGAGGGAGAACCAGGTCACAGAGAGTCCTCGACTCCCAGCCTGCTTCTCACACAGACAGGGCTGCCAAGGAGGAGGCTCCGTTTATCTTTATCAAACAAAATGTTCTGTGGAACAAGATGTTTGCACAGACAAACAGTGCTTCAGAAAGTCCATGGAAAAATTGAATGACAAAAAAATGGGATGTTTCCATAAGCTTTTGGAAGTATGCCCCTGAACACACCAGGTTTGAGCTGCTTCAGCCCGTATCCGGGGATTCCCCCACCCCAATACTGTTGTGATGTGTTCAAGTGCTTCCGGTACTCCCGTAAGACACTGCATTCAGCAGAAACCCACCCCACTTGAGCTCCTAGAGATGAATTGCTCAGGTGGAAGATGGTTAGCATTCCTGTGTTTTAAGCACACACTCGCGCCCTTCAGCACACGGTAATAGCAGCAGGATATTCAAACTCATGTTGGGGGCAACTGTAAGTTACACGCAGGTGTTCAGCTGCATAGGAGGTCTGAGTCCCTAACCTCCGAGTTGGTCCAGGATAAATTGTATCACAATTTTTTAAAATCTCAACATGTTTTTCCATGTACAATGCAATGACATTAATGACTTTCCTCATGCTGTGAAACCCCGAGGAGCCCTGGTCGTTCTGTGGATTAGGCATTGGACGGCTAACTGCCAAGTGGGTGCTTCAAACCCAGCAGCCACTCTGGGGGAGAAAGGTGAGGCTGTCTGCTCTGCTAAAGGTTGACAGTCTCAGAAATCCTCAGGAGCAGTTCCACCCTGCCCTCCAGGGTTGCTGTGGGTCAGAAACAATTGACTGCCATGGCTTAGACTGCTTGCCTTTTAATATGTTGGGGGGAAAGTCTTCCCTTTTTAAGAGTAGGAAGTCTGAGTCGGAGTTTGTCTGATTTATATACAGACTTTTATAGAATAAAGACATAATGTTTTTGTAATACCAGAGTGAGATCAATTAACCCACACGCAACTTGAGTTAAAGTTAATAAGCCTTTATTAGGTGGTGGCCAAGGGGAAACTAGAGCCTAATTCTCCTTTGACCCCAAATGCTTAAAGAGGGGAGTTTTTATACTGCGGAATCAATAGGGCCCAAGGGCAGGTGGTGTCATGCTATATAGGAAAAAATATAAAAATAAAACGGGGGTCTACAAGCAACACCGGCAATTTCCAAAATAAATAGCAACCACTCAGCAGCGACAGGAAATCGCCGTTACAAGAGGAATTAAAGTAGCGCCAAAGTGGCCACACGTGGTTCAGTAAAAAGTGGCTACAGCCGGGCTAATGAACAGAGTATGGGTTACACTCGACTCAAACGTCATGACGGCAGTGGGGTTCGCTGTGGTGGAGGACTACACCCCCTGTTAGCCTGAGGATTACCTGAGATTTCCTTCACATGGAAGGATGAGGGACTGTGAGTCAGGAAGCCAAGGAACGCTTTATGTTGCTCTGTCCTGCTTCTTGCCCCATCACCACCAACTTAGGAAAGACGTGATGCTGGGCCTTCCATGAGGCCCCCAGGGTTTTCTGAAAGAAGCCAGTCAGTTGGACCCCAAAGGGTGGCAGACGTTGAAGACGACGTTCCAGGAGGGAGACACAGAGCAGACCGTGGTGGGAACAAGGGCGAGTCCACGGTGGTTCCGATGGCAGGATTCATTCGAGGGAGCCGTCAGGGGCAGGGGGGTGGGAGAGGGGAGGCCGGCGTGGAAGACGCGGTGGCTCATGGGCAGAGCAGTGTGGCGTGACACAGGAGATGTTCAGTGACTAAGGGAAGGCTCGTGGAGCGAACGAAGGGCTGAGAGAAAGTATTCTGGGGTGATGCATCTGGTCTGACAGCTTCCTTCCTTCCCTCCTCTCTTAGAATCATCCTGCAGCCTGTTGCAACCATCATAGAGCAAATAATGAAGGCCATACTCCAAGACAAACTCTTAGGAGAAGTAAGTAGGCCAACCCCGGTGGCTGAAGATTTTGAGTGTGAGCCTTTGAGGGTGGTTGTGGGGGGAGGAGGGGTTCCTTGATGGAATGGAGGGGAAAGTCTCAGAAGAGAGCAGTTGGGGTGAGGGGTGGGGAGTGTTGAGGGCTCAAAGAAATGGCAATCACTCTGATGTCTTGATATTGCCGAGTGCAACCTAAGCCGGCTTATACAGGCTGATAAAATCCCGTTTATCAGGGATTTTCCTATGCAGCAAACAGGTATGACAAAAGCAGAAAGCAAAATCAACGTTAACATTCTTTAGATCAAGGCAGGGGACATCTGCAACCCCCCACCCCCACCCCAAATAGAGCCATCATAGCAGGGCAAGATTGATGATAGCACCTGGATAACAAAACAAAAAAAAGTAAGATTAACGATAACATCCTGGTGACAAGGTCAAACAGAACAATGTTTTTTACAATAACAAGATTAATTTCAGCGTCCTGATCTTGGCAACAGAAGAGTAGATCCTAAAATCAATCACTAGTGAGCGGGACGTTCCGAGAGGGGGAGAGAGGAGGCAGGTCATTCAGCAGCCAACCAGATGGCATCGCAGTGACTAGTGCTTGTCTGCTGTCTCAAGAACTGGGAGAACCACGTGGCACGCATGAAGTGCCACTGAGCAACCAGACACTGGCGGCCTGTTTACAGACGTCTGTATCTGGAAGACTGGCAGTGAGCCTCTGAGCCCCCTCTAGGACTCGTTTTCCTTCTCAGCAAAATGGGATACATTCTACAGATTACCAGCTCCTGTGTCGTGAAGCACGTGGGCGCTGTGCCAAGTAGCTGGCCTGCTTGTTCTCATCTCCACTGCTCTAGGCAATCTCATACTATCATAGCGATACCATTCCCACTCTCTAGACCCGTGGTTCTCAACCTTCCTCATGCCGCGACCCTTTCATACAGTTCCTCGTGTGATGGGGACCCCCCCCCGTAAAGTCATGTATGTTGCTACTTCATCGTGTCATTTTGCTACTGTTATGAATCGGGTGACCCCTATGAAAGGGTCGTTCGACTCCCAAAGGGGTTGCGACCCACAGGTTGAGAACCGCTGCTCTAGACGGAGAGGAAAGTTCCAGAATAGGTCCGTGATGTGTGCACCCACTTTACACAGCCACCAAGTGCACTCAGCAAAGTCTTTCTCCAACATGTTGGCCTCCGGGTGTTCCCAAGGATGCATTGGCTTAGGAAGACCAGCTGCCTCCGTCATCCCAACTCAGGCTGTTTAGTACAGTCCCCTTTCTGACTCATATCTTTCCTTGTTTTTCAGTTGTGTTCTTCCTTGAACGTGTTCCTAAGCACAGAACAGGAGCTCCTCAAAATGATCACTAGTAAGTGCTGGAGGTGGGAAAGGGCAGGGAAACTATGAGAAGAAACTGCAGCCTCCTCCGTGGGCCCCTTTATCTGGTCGCCCCGACCTCATTCTGAGGCATTTTGCAGGCCAAGCTCAGGTGTGTGTCTGTAGCTGGCTGAGAAAGAAGAGTGTCTGGTTTGCTGAGGCTGTCCTGCGTGCCTGCCCAGGGCTCAACACAAAACTAATGATGGGCAATGGCCATCATTAGCTGAGTTCATCGGCTCCACCTCTATTCTGCCCCGAATATCTAGAGCAGCTGGCAGATGAATGGAAGCTTTTCTGGATGAGGGAGAAGGGGGCCTCAGTGTCTCCTTGTTGTCTTCTTCCTAAATCATATGATGTTGCCTTAAGAGCAGAAACGTGGCCCAGTTTCAGCACAGACCAAAATGTTATTAGGAGAAGTCTAATGGCCTTGAATCCCGGCACCCACAGGTTCCACGTCTACCAGAACTCAAAGCAACAAATGCAAGATTGGATCCCAGTGGCCCTGGGCCTCCAAGGGAACCTGGATGTCGAGAGAATTCTGGGTTGCAAGGACTAGTCCTCCGGTTACTCTGTAGTCCCTGGAATTTCTAATGTCCCCCTCTCCTGATCGTCTAGCCCCATTCACAGCTTATGAGATAAAAAGCATGAGGAAGCTGACCTGCATGGACCCTGTAGTTCCCAAAACTGTTTCCAGGCTCACACCATGTATAGATATCTAGAGCCAGCTTGGCCAATATCCCCAATCTGTTGATGATGGGCCATCAGTTGGAAGAGACGACCAGGCATATGGAAACTCTGGCTGGGTTAACCACAATTCCCTCTGAGGTCCCACGACCCTATGCAGCTCTTAGGCAGTAGCCTGGGGAGGATGAGGATATCCGGGATCAGGAAATTTGAGCAATGCATACCAAATTCCTCAGTAAGAAATAATAATAAATGGTGATACTTAACCAAAGGCTCCCCCACGTGAGGGACCCTCTAAGGACTTCACATGAGTCTATCCAATCACTCAGTCAATGCAGCCACCTGTGAGGTAGGGATCCGACTCTGTATTTTAAAGAAGGGGAAACAGAACCCAAAAGACATCAACCTGTTTGCCAAAATTTCCCTGGAAGACAGTTGGAAGAGCCAGCGTTTGAGCCCATGTCATCCAATTATGCAGCCCGCATTCCCAACTACTGGACTGACTCATGGTGAACACCCATGAGTTAGGTAGGAGACAGATTGAATCAAAGCTGAGGCCCCAGCTCCACCCTCATGTCTCCAAGACTTTGGCCCATTCCCTGAGGCCTCCTGCTTCCAGTTGTAGGGGGAGAAAACAGCACTGGCCTCTGATTCTCCTCCAGTCCCTCTGAGTGACATCCTTGCTTTGTCTTCCAGATGTCGTGCTGAAGAAGCCCATCTTCCCCGTCTAAGTATCCCCTGAGCGAAGGAGCCACATTTGTACCAATCCGGTGAGAGCTCAAAGCATATCCCCATTCCTCTGTGGTGGCCCTAAGAGCCTGGGCTTTCATCTGCCACAGAACTTCTAGACGGGTGACCCACATGTCATGATCAGCCCTCAGACATGTTTGGTTCAATCTAGAGAGTGGCATATGTAAATGAGTATTTCATATGTAAAGTCAACACATTTTGATCTAGCAGGGTATCCGGGAATACGCTGTATCTTTGTACGAAAAAGTAGGCCAAGAAGAAGACTTATCTTAGCTGGAGAGAGAGAATCCAGGGGAACAGCCGACCATGTTCTCCAGGGAAAGGCAGTGGATGAGGGGGGAGGGGAGTGTGAAGGCAGGACTGTGATTCAGCATCACGGACAGTAGGCAGCAGGGCCAATGCACTGGGGCAGTGAGGGGTGGGGGGCAGGCATGGCCCTGTTAGCCTGCAGGGAAAGGGGGTGACCTTGACTAATTCTTGGTTTACCTCTTACAGTATCCCATCCTGCTTGCTGGTCTCCTTCATGGAATGTCCTCCTCACTCCAGGCCACCACTTAAGTAGATGTTCATGTTGATTCTTCAGCCACTGCCTGGAGTTTGATTAGCCACCCTGGAGTCAAAGGGTCCCTCCATCTCATTAGGGATATTTCCCACCAATCTCCACCAGGATTCATGTGCTGATTCCCCTTAATCTTTCCACAATAAACTTTATTTTGCAGCTCTGAACTGTGCACTGCCTGTCTTTCCGTGCCTCGAGTGGGTGAGGGTCACAGTGGCTAGAGATCATTGGGAAGGTCCCAGCAGTCTTGGGTCAATTCAACCTTTAGCTCAACAATGTCTGAACACCCTAGAACAGAAGTTCCCAAAAGCTACAGAACAGGATGTTCTGTCTCAGCAGCGGTGTCTCCTGACTCGATTCTGTGGTCAGAGGTAACTTGTTCCTCTTGGCCACAACCTCTGCATCATGAAATAAGAGTGGGGGGGGGCTCATCCTTTCAGTACCCCGAGGCGAGAGCAGTCGGCAGCGCTGTGGTCTGTGGGAGAAAGTTCATCCGCATCCTGCGAGCCCTGGCTCCCTTCCTGGCATCACCGCACTGCTGAGACCTATTGCTGTCTGCACCCCCGCTCTCTGACCATCCTTCCCTGCTCAGGGCTGCCCTCAGCACTACCCAATCACAATCTTCAAGTCATTTAACAATAGTGACCTCGGATTTTTGCCCCCAGATCCCTCTCCCGAATTCTCTCCTTTTCCTTCTCCTTCTTATGTATAAGGGAGCTTTGCTCAATTGATGTATGTATGGATTGTGATAAGAGTTGTATGAGCCCCAATAAAAATATTTATTAATTAAAAAAAAAGAAAAAAGAGGGGAAAGAAGACGGTTGGGGCCTGACACTCTTCTGTGCACGCTGGAACCTTAACGGCGTACGTTACTTCATCTTTTAAGTAAATGATGTCGGTGACGGTTATCGATTAAGTGCTCTGTCATCACCTCACCTAGAAGAATTTCATGGCAAATCGATGCCCTTCCTCCCCAGGCTTTGCTGCCACCAGACCATGATGAAGCTCAGATCTCGCCATGATCTGAAGAAACAAGTAAGAGCCTGATTTGTAGATCAAATAGCTTACCTACTCCCCAGTAAGGGCAATGTTTACGCAGTGACATCGCAAGCATAGACAACGTGTATAGAAATGGATTCCAAGAACGTTAAACCGAGGATTCTGCTGTATGGAACTGGGTGCATCCCAAGGAATTTCCATGGCTACACGCCACGTACCAAAGACTCTGGATTTGACGTGTTCATTCTTCCCACGGGCATAGTTTTTGTCATTTTCTATGTGGGTTACTGAAGAGCGGACTCAAGAGCAGCCTGCCTTCAAAGTGCTTGGGATGCCGGAACATCCCGGGTCCCATGTAAAGTAAGGAATCCAAAGGCCAAAGGAGACAAAAGTATCAGAGTGAGGTGATCTGCAAATACATGACCCCGAAATATGTCTCCTACGAGGACCTCAACCCACTTCAGGGTCACTCAGAGACTTCTTCCCAGGTCTCACTCTCCGGGCACTCTGACCCAACAGCCAAGGACTCTTCGTGTTTAAAAATAAACCCTACTCCCCCACCACACACCCAAACACCGCAAATCCCTAGAAACACCAACTTTTCCACTTTCTCTTCTTCTCCCTTCCCAGGCTATCCCCAGACCCTAGAAGAGGCATCGCCGCCACCCTCGGCCAAAGCTGGGACTCCATTCCAAATTAGACTTCAGCCTCTGCGTGAAAGAAATTTACCTCCGGGTGAAAGCTGCCATCTCTAGTCCCTAGTTATTGACTCTGAGTTTGTAAAAAATAAAATAATGTCCTAGAAGTAAGAAATGAATGATTAGATTAATAAATGAAATCCATTCCTTATAAGAGTGAATTTCCACATGTGGTCTAACCCCACCCACCCACCCCCGCCTCACTTCCTGGGGTGATGGTTGCAAGGCACTTTCCAGGCTACCCCAGACTCCTGGGAAGTGCCTCCTGTGACCCGCCCATCTCCTGCCTCATCCCGCCCAGAGGTTGAGAGACTGTGCCTTGGACTGGGCACTGCATCAATTCTGACTCTTGACCCCCCGTGGTTGTCAGAGTAGAACCGTGCTCCACTGTGTTCTCCATGGCTGATGTGCCAGGCCTTTCTTCTGAGGCTCCCCGGGCGGACAGAAACCTCCAACGTTTCGGTCAGCCATTGGGCACATTAACTATTTGCCACCTCTGTTATGTTGTTGTTGCTGCTTCTGCTGCTGCTGCTGCTGCTGCTGCTGCTGCTGCTGTTAGGAGCCAGCAAGTCAGTGCTGATCCATAGCGACCTTCAACACAACAGAATGAAACACAACTATGCTGCACCTCGATCCTCCCAATGTTCCTGTGCCTGAGACCCTTGTTGCAGCCACTGTGACCATCCATCTCCGTGAGGGCCCCCCTTTTTCCCACTGCTCTACTTTAGCAAGCATGATGACCTTCTGCAGGGACTGGTTGCTCCTGAGAATATATCTAAAGTATGTGAGGCAAAGTCTTGTTATTCTTGCCTCTAAAAAGCATTCTGGCCATACCTGGCCCAAGACAGATTGGTTTGTCCTGTTAGCAGTCCATGGTACCTTTAATATTCTTCTTCAATATTCTTCTCCAGCATCACAATTCAAGTGCATCTATTCTTCTTCAGTCTTCCTTAGTCAGTGTCCAACTTTTGCATGCAGATGAGGTAGTGGAAAATACCATGGCTTCGATCAGGCACACCTTAGTCCTCAAAATAACATCCTTGCTTTTCTTTCTTTAAAAAATGTTATTGGGGGCTCGTATAATTCTTATCACAATCCACACATACATCTATTGTGTCAAGCACATGTGTGCATTTGTTGTCATCATCATTCTCAAAACATTTGCTTTCTGCTTGAGCCCTCATTTCCCCCTTCCCCAACCCCCCTCCCTCATGCATGTTGATAATTTATAAATTATTATTATTTTTCATACATCCTTGCTTTTCAATACACTAAAGAAGTCTTATGCAACAGATTTACCTAATGCTACACATCTTTTGATCTCTTGACTGCTGCTTCCATGAGCATGGCTTGTGGACCCAAGCAAGACACAATCCTTTTTCTCCATTGATCATCAAGGCAACTGTTGGTCCAGTTGTGAGGATCGAGGTCTGCTTGACATTGAGTCGTAATCCATGCTGAAGGCTGCAACCTTTGATCTTCACCCGCTTCAAAGCCTCCTCACGTCCAGCAAACACGGCTGTGTCACCTGCTTATCTCCGTTGGTTAATACGCCTTCGTAAAACTCCGATGCCACGTTCTTCTTCATATAACCCAGCTTCTCTGATGATGTGCTCAGCGTTCAGATGAGTATGGTGAGAGTATGGTGAGAGGAAACAGCCTTGGCACACGCCTCTCCTGATTTTATTATGCACGATTCCCTTGTTCTCTTCACACAAATGCCTCTCCATCCGTGTACAAGTTCCACCTGAACACAACAAAGTGCTCTGGAAGTCTTCTTCTCCATAAGGTTATCCACCGTTTGTTATGGTCCACGGTCAGACGCCTTGGCATCGTCAAGAAAACACAAGTAAACGCCTTTTTTGTAGTTTCTGCTTTCAGCCAAAATCTGCCTGACATCAGCCAACAGGCAGAAGCTCCAATCCTTTGCCATGAAATAGAACCTGCTCCGTAGGGTTTTCCCAACTGTAATCTCGACAGAAGTGGACCATCAAGGGTTCTCTGCCATGGTGTTGCTGGGTGGTTTGGACCTACTTTTCTCTAGATTAACACCCTCTGCGCCACCCGTGGGCCCACTGCCTGGAACCTAGAGCAACCTGAGAGCCCGGAGGAGGCAGTACTCAGAATGGCCATGGGAGGGCGGATGGGAGTGGAGCTCTGTGTTCTCCAGTCAGAAGCTCCCGCCTCCCAGGACCCTTCACTGAGTATCCTGCAGACACACGGTCCTTCTACATTCGTCCAACCTCCTGAGCCCCGTCTTGGGAATATCCCCTCCCTATCTACACCCAAGACCGTTCCACCTCCTCCTCCTGGATCCAGCTTAAATGCTGCCTCCTCCAAGAAATCTCCTGGTCCAATCTCCGGCTACCCCCAATCGTCCGCCTTGCCTGAACACCGCTCACAGTCACCTTGTTTCCATTGGATTTCTTCTTGTTCTGACTCCCTGCTGAAGAACAGCCGATCTGCTTAGGCTTGGAGCTGGGCGTGCCACCGCCGCGTTGTCAGGGGCCGTCACGTTGGTTCTGACTCGTAGCGACCCTATCCAGGACAGAAGGAAACACCAGCCAGGCCTGCGTCACCTCGTAGTTGTTCTTCGTTTGAGCCACCGACCAGCCACCGTGTTGATCCACCTCCTGGAGGGCCATCCTCTCGCCCACTGCTCTTGCACGTCATCAAGCACGGTGCCCTTCTCGAGGGACTGGGTTTCCTGACAGCACGTCCAAAGTAAGTCTCGCCATCCTCACCTCTAAGGGGCCTCCTGGCTGTCCTTCTTCCAAGACAGATTTGTTGGTTCTTTTTGCATTCCACGGCACTTTCAGTATTCACCAACGCCATAACTGAAACCCGATTCTTCTTCGGTCTTCCTTATTCAGCATTGAACTGCCACCTGCACAGGAGGCCCTTGGGAAGCCATGGCTTGGGTCAGGCACGCCCCTTAACCTCAAAGTAGCCTCCTTGCTTTTCAACACTTTAACGAGGTCTTGGGCAGCAGATGAACCCAATGCAATGCGTCGTTTGACCTCTTGACTGCCGCTTCCATGAGCAGTGATTGCGGATCCAAGCAGGGAAAATCCCTGGTTCCTTCTCTCTTTTCTCTTTATATCGTGATGTCACCCACTGATCCAGTTGTGAGGCATTAGGTTTTCTTGCCATCGAGTTATAATCCGTTCTGAAGGGTTGGTCTATGATAAATAATTCGTGGTTGACTGAATGCATCAGTAATGTGTACCCAAGTCAAACTCAGGGACAGCTCATTATTTCGTAGGGCAGGGCTTTTAGCCTTGTGCTAACAGGCGGTCCATGGAAATCTTAGAAGTGTAACCTTTTATCCACTTGGCCCTCTTATTTTGTTTTTCTTTCCCCTTTAAAAGATACAGGAAAGCTCTCATCACATTTCCAAAAATGCCTGCCTCCCAAAAGAGGAGAGACGTTCGTCCTACGAGAAGCGCCTTGGAGAAGGAAAGGAGGTTAGCGATGGTGGAGTTTAGAGCTGCCAGGCCATCCTTCTTCTCCAGGGAGGGGGAGGGAATGGGGTAGGAGCAGCCCTGGGGAGAGGAGATGGGAAGCCTGTGGAGCCGGCCAGGCAGGAGGTTGACCTTGCTCTGCAGGCGATGGGGACTTTGAGGGGGAGTGGAAGCGAAGGCAGATGGGTGAGGGCAAAGGCTCAGAGACCCGTGGGACACCGCTGCAATGACTCAGGCAGAGATGATGGAGGCTGAGGAGGTGGCAGCCAGAAACGGTCTGACACTGGTTGGGGCGGCAGAATCTCCTGACAGAAAGGGTTGTGGGAGACGAGAAAGGGTCGTCCCAGGTGGCTCCATGTGCCGGAGAGGGACATCTGGTGTCAATTTTTGAAATGGGGAAGCTGAGAGATTTGAGCTGATTTCCCAGACTCTGGCCCTGAGGCTCCAAAGTAGGCCTCATACTTTGGCTTTTATCCTCTCTACCCGCCTCCTGCGAATCTTTTCCAGTACCTGCCCACCCACCACATCAGCCATCCAAGCAAACACTTGTCAGGAGCTTCTATGTAGTGAAGGAGATATACGGTTAGGCGAACAGCTATGCCTGGGTTATATGAACATTTAACATGCGTTGCGGCTAACCAAGGTTCGAGTCCATCCAGAGACACCTCAGAGGAGACACCGCCAAGGATCTCCTTGGGGAAATCAGCCGCGGAAACTCCACAGAGCACATTCGGTCCCACTCGTACCTTCGGGCTTGCCATGAATCAGCATTGACTCAAAGGTAAGTGGTTTCTGCTTGTAAAGGTTCCACAGACAGGAGGATGAATGAGACTTGTCCTCCAGAAACTCACAGTGTTTGGGGGGAGATGGAGAGAAGAGCCCTCCTCAGTCCCTCCTTCCCTCAGGCATTTGGTCGCTCAAGAAACATTCACTGGCATTTCGTTTCTAGCAAGCATCCAGGTGGGGGTCAAGGATGCTCTGGCCCTTAAGAAACGTCCTGAGCCAATGGGAGAGCCCAGAGCCAGTCGCTCTCTTGGACTCATCCATCCACCCACTCATGGATTCACTGGTGTCCACCAGTGTCCCTCCTGTGTCTGCATCAGGACAGGACTGCAGCTGGATGACCCAACAGTGGGCTCTGCTGAGCGTCTCCCAGCAACAAAGCCTCCCTGTGGAGCCCCAGCCTCTGTCCCGCCCCGGGCACCGCCTGACGCACCCACCATGTGAGCAGACCCTGGTGGAGGCTGCCACAGCCCAGAGCAACCAACTGTTGACTCACTCGGATGCCATTGCCTGCAGCGAACCATGAGCCCATCCAGCGGTGCTGCAGACATCTGCCTGGGCCCCAGCTGACCCTTTCTGGTACCTGGAGGTCCTCCTGGCTCCCAAGATGGCCCCACTCTGGAAGCCCCTCATTCTCCTGGGACTGCTGCCCCTGCTGTCCATCCTGCCCAAGCAGCCCGGGTCAGGCCTGACCGAGGCCCACCTAGAGAGCAGGCCCACCCTGGCAAGAAGTAAGCCGCAGCCCTTGCTCTGCCTGCTGTCCTCGGGGACAGGAGGGAAGGTCGCCTGGGCCCCACCATTTTCTCTTTTTTTTTTTTCCAGTTATTACCACCAGGAGTCACTGCCAGGCTCCTCTTCTGTTTAAGATTTTGTGATCCCCCATGCCCACCTTGTCCCATATCCCATCCCCGCAGGTGCAGCACAGTGCAAACGGGAAACCCCAGGTGTCTCCTTCTGAACCGCCAGAGCCTGCCAGCACCTCTGCTGGGGCCCTCTGCTCAATTTCTCAAGGGTGCGATTTCACAGGCCAGGGATCACCACGCCTGCAGGGACAAGCCAAGGACGGCAGAGCCCACTCTTCCCACAGCCCCGTGCCAGGCCACTGACTATGTGTCTGTGTTCAGTTATTGCCCAGGGCCTCACGAGACTCCACGCCGAGAGCCGGGTCCAAAACCTCCAACTGCTCAGCAGCCTGAACACGTCGGAGCACGGGCCGGCCGGCATGGTGGGCTGGCTCATCGGCAGCACAGGCCTCCAGCAGCAGGAGGAAGACAGGTGAGAGTCGGAAGCCCACCGGGACCCTGGGGCACCCCATAGGTGTCAAGGGCAGAAAGGGCCCACTGGGCTGAGCCGGGGGTCAGGCTGCTGAAAAGAGGGAGAGAGGAAGTGCCGGGGCGAGGGGAAATGGAGGAGCCAAAGGGACTCAAAGGGTCTTCCAGGGAGACAGTCCAGCAGGGAGATGGAAATGAAGGCTCAGGAGTCTGGCTTCCAATCCTGACACTGCCACCAACCTGGGGAAATTGGGACCATTCTAGGTGCCAGAGCAGCCCCTGGATAAACATCTGGGGTAGCAAGCGAGCCAGGACTGGGTCCACCCTAGTGCTTGAAAGCTGTGTGTCCAGGGGGCAAAGCATCTAAGCAGTCCGAGTGCATCCATTGTCCCCTCTGGGAGTTGTTCTGAGTTGAGGACCTGTGTGGAATTCTTCACCGGACAGCACAAAAGCCAAAGCCAGTGGCTCCAACTCTCAGCAGCCTCACGTCTGTCAGAACAGAACCGTGGGCTGCAGGGTTTCCAAGGACCGACTTTTCAAAAGCGGATCGTCAGTCCTTTCTTCTGAGCCACACTGGGTGGATTGGAACTACTAGTATTTGAGGCAGCTGCCAGTCATGTCAACCATTTGCACCGCCCAGCAACTTAACAGACGTACAATTATTGGTTAAAAGCAAAACAAAACCATGCAACATACAACCCCCGGCATCAAGTTGATCCTAGTTCATAATAACCCTGTATAGGGTTACTGGAGAAGACAACCTCATCTTTCACCCACAGAGCAACAGATGGCTTTGAACCACCAACCTAGTAGTTAGCAGCCCAGTGTCTAACCCACAGCACCCCCAGGATGTCCTATCACAATGAGTCAAAACTCACTGCCATCAAGTCAATTCTGACTCATAACGAATGTTCATAGTGAGGCCAAAATGGCACAGGTAGCCCAAGACTGGACCATCACCCAGCAGGGTGTGATGGTGGTCACCTGGACCAGGTCAGAGGAAAGGTAGTGGTGGAAAGTGACCAAATGTGATCATTTTGCAGACGGAACCAGCAAGATTTCCTGATGGGCTGGGTGAAGGGAGAGGGATGCAGAGAAGTCAAAGTCAGCTCCCGGGTTGGGGCCTGGGCTAGGTGGGTGATGGACCATTTCCTGGGGCGAGTTTCCGTCGGAGAGTGGGGGGTCTTACTCACAGCTGACTGTGGGTCATAAAAGTCAGTGTGTAAGACTGACAGTGGGGGTGGCATTCAGGGAGAACTGTCAGCCCAGGGCTCCAGCTGGGAGCTCTTGACCATGAACCTGTAAGATAGCCAGTGGGAATTAGTTCCCATTGTTAGAGTCTCTTTGCCTTGCCTGTCTCAGGGTCCTCACTCACTCCGGGCCCCCGCTCTTCCCTTGTGCAGCATCAATATCACCAACGTTCACATGGACTGCGGCGAGATTCAAATGTCTGCCCATAAGGAGTGGTTCTCCGCCAGCATCGCACTTGAATTTGACTTGCTATTTAGACTGTGAGTCCTACGAAGGCAGGGCCTGCTGAGGATTGCTCTTCTGCCCTGGGGACCCCCAGGAGATGGTGGGGGGCGGGGGGGGCGGGATGGTACAGAACTGGGCAAACTAGGAATGAAGGACTTTCTGAGCCCAACCTGGCTTCAATTCTGACTTCCATCCACCCTCGCTGTGTGTCCTTGCACAAATCACTTCACCTCTCTGAACCCTGGTTTCTTCCTCTGAATGTGGGTGGAGATGGTTAGACAGTGGCGGGAAAACGTGTGCTCACTTAAACCTACCTGATTTCTAAAAAGAGGGAAGCGGGCAAATGATTCTTCGGCACCTGATTGCTTGGTCACACACGTTTCCTTCCTCTGGTTCCACCTCTCCTGGGTCCAAGGAAAAGGAGGGCATTTACTGCAGGGTAAAGGTTTGAAACTTGAGATTAATTCTCAACTTTTGAATTTCTAAAGGCCCCTCTGGCTAATCCCGGTTTCCCCCTTAATCCCTGACTGGAGGACTTCACACGGGGCCACATGCAGCCTCACTGCGCTGTTGAAAGGGCTCAGAGGGCAAGGGGAGGTCCTGGCAGTGGATCATGGCTACCTTTGCCAATGCCAGTGAACCACTCTTCATGTTGGCTGCTCCCACCTCCTCCTCCTCTTCCTCTGTCTCCTCTCCCTCCTCCTCCTCTCCCCACCACCCCCGCCTCCCTACTCCGCTTCTCCTACCCAGGCCCTTCAACGGCAAGATCATACCGCTGCGCACACGCATGGACCTCACTGTGGAATTCTGGCTGCAGAAAGATGAGTTTGGCCGGAGGGATCTGGTGATAGGAAATTGCTGCGTGAAGCCCAACAGTGTCGGCATGCTCCTAATTGAGTAAGCCCCCCGTGCTGTCACCTGTCCCCCCACCCCCAATCCTGGGGCCCCTTCCTCTCCGCTCTAGCTACAGCCTCATTTCTCCAGCCACCTCCAGTATCGGCCCAAAGCAGATCCCTTTCCCTTGGGATCTGCTGCTTCTCCCACACCCCTATCCCAGTGATGGCCCTGCCACCCTATCCAGAGCCAGACTCTTTTCCCTCTCCGCAAACCCCCTCACACTGGCTCCCATCCACGACCGCCGGCAACCCTCTGCTCCTCCCTGCTCATCATCTCAAGAGCTACTGCCCTGGCTCGGTCAGCTGGTTGCCTGGACCGATGCTGGAGCCTCCTCCAGGGCTTCCCGGACACAGAGCTCACCTCCTCCACTCCATTCCTTCCCCTGCAGCAAGAAGTAACCTCCTGAGGCAGAGACAGGGCCAAGTCCCAGCCCCTTGTGCAAGCCCTCCAAGGGGTCTCCAGCGCTCTCAGGATAAGGGGCCCAGCCTCCAAGGTGTCTCCCTGCCTCGAGCTGCAGCCCCGGATTTCACCCCACCTTGCCTTTGCCCGTGACAATCCCTGTGCCTGGAGTGCCCTTCCCTCCTTCCCTCCAACCCTTCCACCACGTTCAGTCAACGACGGCTTGCTGAGCTCCTAGGCTACTCGGAGCTGAACTCCGTGCTAGGGCCACGCGAGTGAGCAAAACAGACAGACTAGAGAACACGGAAGAGCTGTCGATGAGCTGAGAGAGTCTGTCCACCTCAACAGACTGAATCTCTCCAGGGCAAAGGCTGCCCCTGATGTAACTCTCCAGCCCAACCCAACGAAGACAGCGAAGTCCTCAGCGGAAGCCCCACCATGTACTCCTCAGACGTTGCCGAGTGCCTAGAGCCACCCGCCCCACCTCACCCCAACTCACCCCCTCCCTCTGGGTGGTCTCTGGGAGGGTGGGGGAGACTGGGGCCTCTGGGGCACTTGCAGACATTGTTCTCGTCCAATCAGCACTTACTAGCTGTGTGACTGGGGGCAAGTTACAGCACCTCTCTGAGTGAATCTTCCGACCTGCAGGCAGGGACACCCCTCGCGCAGGACTGAGTGGGGACGAGATGGCCCTGTCAGGTGGACTCGGGCCAGCGCCTGGTGTTTATCTGTTCTGTGCACCCACCTTTCTCTCTAGGGATGTCCCGCCCAAGGCGCAAAGTCTTCTCAGCAAACTCCGGGAGAACCTGGAGAAAGTGATTCCACAGCTAGTAGCAAGTCAGGTAACGCTGGTGGGGGAGGAGTGGAAAGTGCATTCCCCTTGGACATCGTTGAGTTTGAGGATCTGAGCACAGAGGTGGGCCGTTAAGATCAAGTTCTATCCTGGGCTTTGGAAGTCCAATCAGTTCTAATGACAGTGCCGCCGTCTATCTACTGGGTGCGCCTCCTTGGGCGGGGCACCTGGCCTCCCTGAGTGCCCGCTTCCCCGGCGGTCGCACGGAAGGACCGCAGTGCTACTTCACAGGGTTGCTGCGAGGATTCGGGGAAATGCTGCGCAGGGCTGGCCTGCGTGACACCTAGTCGGCAATCAGGGCTCCATGTAAGGGAGCCACTCGGTCACAATTCCTGAGGGGCCTCTAGTTCAGTCAACACCTTCCACCGTAGGCCCTCCTCTGCCCAGCCCGTGGCCTGATGCTTCTCTCTGCTGGGGCTCCAGGTATGTCCTCTGATGGAAGAAATCCTCAGACAGTTGGATGTGAAACTGTTGAAAAGTCTGCTGGGTGAGTGCCTGTGTCCGCACAGGAAGGACTGCCTGGGCATGGCCAGTGGCTCGAAGAAGTGCCTCCCCCCGGAGCCAGAAGCACGTGCTCTGAAAACACTTTAGCGGTGAGCAACTCCTGATAACCAGACTGCCCCCTGGGAGAGTTAGGACACCCGAGGGGACCCCTCCCGATCCACGCAAACCTCAGGTTAGCAGAGATTGGAGCTTGTCCCAAGATCTCCCAGCCAACCCAGTAGGAACCACTGGCTCCTCCTGCACCTGAGCCCACCCGGACTCCAGTTGCCGATGACACAGCCAGGCCTTCATGGGGCTCACTGTCCATTGAAGGAAAGACAGGAAGCACAAAACTGTAGATGGTTCGGGAAGAGTCTGGATATGAGTGCCCTCACCGTGGTCTCTGGCTGGCATGGAGGATGAGTCTCTTCAGGGTGGGCCTATGGGTGGGAGGGGGAGACACACTGGTGACTCATGCCCTAACTTCTTGCAGCAGCAGAAGAAGGTACCTTCTACCTCAAAAAAAAAACAAGTCAACCAGTCATGAATCCGACCAACCTCTATATGCCAGACTGAGTAGCCTCTAGCTGTCCACAATGACTTTGGACCTGCCATGTCCTGGAACATAAAGTCGCCTTCAGAGTGAGGCTTCCCCTGTCCCTGAAACCCTTGACCACGGATCATGTGGACTTCCTGTCCTCTCCCCCCAATAAAGTCCCTCTAGTGCAGAAGACAGGTGTTCTGCCTGGGCCCCGAGACTTGGGTGTTAGAGGTCCATCTGGGGGCCAAATGTCCCTGGGTTTATCCATCAGCCCAGAAACAACAGAGAGAGCAGCCTTGGTCTACGGTTGGCCAAGAGAAACCAACCTGTAGATTTGCTGAGCAACACAAGAAGCGTCCTGTTGAGATGTCCATTCTCTCATTCATTCAACCCTCATTGACTGAGCACCCACTGTGTGCTGTGCACTGTCCTGGGGGCCAAGGGGGGGAGGGTAAAGGGTGACAGGGTGCACAAGCAAAAACAAACATTGGCACTAAACCCATTTGAGTTCCATTTATGTCCCGGCCAACTAGAAGTCTCATGAAGTGTGGATGTGAACTAGGTCTGTCCTGGTAACCAATGAGTCCCCAGCCTCCCGCCTGGGACTGAGCCCTGAGTATGAGCTCAGAAATTCCTTATATGCATGAATCAGCAGTCCTATGACGTATCCGCTGTGTCTGGGGGGAAAGCACCTTGTTGCTCACGTGTCCTCGTCTGCACAATGAGAAATTATTCAGGGTTCAAAATTACAGACAGCCTTTCATACTAGTAAATCCATTCTGCCGCCATCAAGTCGATTCTGACTCACATCGACCCCACAGTAGAATGAATCCATAGGGTTTCAGAGGCTGTGAATCTTCATGGAATCAGACTGCCTCATCCGCCTCTCATGAAGCACCTGGTGAGTTGAAACCACTGACCTTTCTGTTAGCAGCCCAATGCTTAAACCCCTGATCCATCAGGGCTCCTTCACACACCCGCTGCCATCGAGCCAATTCTGATTCATAGTCTCAGAGTTTCAATCTTTATGAGAGACGGTCTCATTTCTCTCCTGTGGAGCAACTAGCTGGTAGGTTTGAGCCACCGACTTTGTGATTTTACCACTACTCTATAAAACTATGTGGCAGTACCTCCTGAAGCCGCCCCTATGCTTCCCCTGGGGCCCAGCAGTTCCCCTACTAAGTATGTACTCCACAGAGAGGCACGCACGTGGGCGCCACAAGACATATCCAACGATGTGCACAGCAGCAGTGTTCCTAAGAAAGACCCAAAGCCAAGTTCACTGCCACTGAGTCGACGCCAACTCCTATCGATGCTACAGGACAGAGCAGAACTGCCCCTGTGGGTTTCCAAGGCTGTAGCTCATGACAGACGCTGGGTGTCACATCTTTCTTCGGCTGGTGGATTTCAACCTCTGACCTGGTTAGTGGCCAAGCACTGTCACGACAGCACCACCAGGAACTGTCCATGTTTAGAATCACCCCAAAGGGAAACATTCCTACATGTCTATCCAAAGAGTGCAGAAGCAGAAAGGGTCAATGACTCATGGCCCCGCCACCCAGTGGGATACTCAGCGATGAAACAGATCCACAACCACATGACCATCTGGGTGAACCGTCGAGACACGGTGTCGAGTGGAAGAAGCCGTCCGGCACACACAAGAGCACGTATCGGGTGTGCCCAACTATACGGAGCTCAAACACCAGCAAGAGCATTCTGCTGCTAGAGGTCGGGAGGGGCTACCCTCAGGGAAAGGTTAGGAACTGGCTGGGTGGGGACTCGGGGGGCTTCTGGGTTTCCATTGGGTGCTGGTTATAGGGGTGGGGCGTTGAGCACGTGAAATGGCACTGGACTCCCTGCTGTGTGTTTTAAAATCATTCTGTTTGCATGCACATTTTACAGCAAAAAAAATACTCTGTAGGATGAACATGCTTACATTATGATGAATACTTCAATGTGGGTTGAATGTCAGTCAATGATTCGACTCTTGGCCCTCCAGTTATTCAATGTGGATTCCCACCCTCCTCCACCTGAGAACTTGGAAAGGATATGTTGAGAATCCCAGGGCCAATAGCAGCAATACTAGTGTCACTCGTGCCTTAAGCACTTGGTACGTGCCAGCCTTGGTGTGTAGAGTGTCCATGCAGCATCTCTCCAGACCCTCACTCCAACCCCCTGACAAGACTGGTCACTGTTACACCCTTGGAAACACGCTCAGAGAGATCGCATCACTTGCCCAAGCTCACACAGCAAGGAAATGGTCCAGCTGGCCCTCAGACAACTAGACCCCAGGGCTCACTCTCTTAACCACTGTCTGTGTGGGCATCCCCAGCCTTCCCCTGCTTCCTTCCAAGGTAACCCCACTACCGCCTGACCCACACCCCAAGGGGAAAATGATGAAATGTGTGTTCAGCTAGACTGACAGGCTCAAACAAGGAAGTGTCAACAGCTCAGAGGAAAACAGAGCAAGGGAAACTTGTGTCTCCATCTTCCCATTCAAGCTCCCTAATCCGAAATGCTTCACTGGGGATTTGCAACCCTAAACTCCAGCGTCCACGCAAATGCACCCACCTCCCCCACCCCCAAGAGCCTGGAGATTGTGGGGTTCTTCCTGATCCTGAGTCAAAGAGCAAACATGGGAGTGCTGGCTGCTGTCCCCCTTGGGGCTGCCCAGACTCTCAGTGAAGGCACCTTTTGTCTCCTTCCTCCTGAACCTCCTGGAACAGCTCAGTAGCTTCCTCAAGGGCCGCCTTGGGTTTCTTGGCTTCTGTTTTATCATTGAAGGTTCCCATGGCTGTGGGCCTGGAGGAGCAGCGGGGGGCACTCGTGTCCATGGGCTCAGGAGTAGGAGGATAGTTTAATTGAGTGCAGAAAGAAGCCCAGATTCCGTACCAGCCCCTGACCATCTGTATCTGGCCAGTCACGGTCTCTGGACACAGACCGGAGCCAAGAGCTGAGAGCTGCCTTTGTTTCCCCGTGTAATCCCCTCCACAGCCCTAGGAGGTGGGTGGGGTTAGCCCTGGGTGATGGGAGGAAAGGGAGAGCCAGTCCAGCGACGGCTAGCAGCTTACCCAAAGTCCCCCGGCTGGTAATTAACTGAGCCGGATTTAGAATTCAAGGCCGCCTGGTCTCACGCTCAGTGCACTTGGCTGCCAATCATAGGTGGGTGGGTCGAGCCTATCGAGAGGGCCCTTGAAAGAAAGTCTGGCAATCTGCTTCCATAACGATGATAGCTGAGCCAGCCCTGGGGGCTTGCCAGGCATTGGGGTCAACTCAACAAACCTCCACCTTTTGTCTTGGTTCCCGGATCAAGAAGAAAGGATCCCAGACTGCTGAATCAATGAGCTGGGAGAGCCTCGGTCGACTCCTCTGAGATACTTTGTGGTTGCAGGTGCCGTCAAGCCCCAGGCTGGGAACTTGATGGGAGCAGGTTGGATCTCCCAGATCCCCTGGGTGGATTCCAACTGCCAACGTTTTGGTTAGGAGCTGAGCATCTAAGTCATCGAGCCACAAGGACTCCTTAGGTGAATTATCAGGACATTAAAACCAACTTGTCCCATTGAGGACAACTATGAGAAGCCCCTGACGCAGAGGCAGGTGCTCAGGAGACAGGCACTTCCTTCTGTCTCTTTGGCTTCTACAGTGAGAGGTTTTGCAGAGTGGGGTCTGCTACTCACCTCAGGCTCTCGGGGCCTCAGCTTTCCCATCTGTACAATAGACCCCAGAGGCCCAAGGGGTGGCGACAAATGTCTTATCCCTCACGGAAGGAGGGTATAAGAAAGACCAAGGGCAAGATAGAGACCAGGAGACACAGGATCCTTCCGAGAGAGAGAGAGAGGTGTAGAGACAGCCCAGTGAGAAGAGGCAGACAGGCCTGGCATGTGACTGCCTCCACGTCACACCACACCAGCTGCGATGCTCCTTCTGGCCTTACGTGATGCTGTGAGGATGCCTGAGGGACAAACCACACAGGGCCCGGGGCCAGGGCTCGAGACGTGGTGGGTGCCATTGCTTTTGCTGATCTTAACGATGTCATGAGTTGAACTCTGATTCTGGCTCTGACTCTTCTGGCCAGTCACTTGTGCCCCCCGGGCCCAGCTTCCTCCTTTGAATTGGAAGCCCCAGACCTGGCTCTCAGGCTTTCGTGCCAGAGGGACTTCAACAATAGGAGGCTCCTACTCTGGAACTGTGCCCACCCCAGATGTACGGAGTTCAGGTACAGATGGACTCTCTTTGCTACTTTGGTCTCAAGAGTCCCCCATCAGAGGCAAAAACTGGGGTAGAGATGGAAAAGCAAACCAAGCTCCCTCCCACTGAGCCGATTCCAACTCAGAAGAGCGGCGGGTGGTTTCAAACTGCTGACCTTGCAGTTCGCAACCCAACCTGTAACCACTGCACGAACAGGGCTCCTCTAGCCATGGAAGGGGGCCTTGATATGCGACTGAGGGCCCCTGCTGGGCTCCGCTGGTTGCCTCTCCCCACCTCGGATTGTGGGTCTCCAACCCCATCCCTGAGACCACAAAGTCTTGCGTAAGTAACAGCCCCATCTCAAGTGTTTCTGTTGAACTAGTCGGCCCGATGGCTTAGCTGTCCAACTTGCTAATGTGATTGGCAATTATTTACTTTGGAGAGCCCTGAAAGACACCACCAGATTACAGAATTCAGAATTATCTGGAAACCCATCATCCGAACCCACGTTTCCTGATTCCCACACTATAAAAGAGGTTGCCTCCTCCACAGACTCAAGCGAGAGAAGGGAGAGGACAGCAGGCCAGTGTGAGGTCCACAGAGAAGCCCCGGTGAGACCTGCCCGTTCCTCTCCCACCAGCATGCCTAAGCGGCAGGGCTGCCAGAGCTGCCCGCTGGGGGTGGGTGTGCATTGTGGGGGGGTCTTTCAAGAGAAGCCATTCTGGCCATTTGCTTGGGGGTGGACGGCCATTCACTCTGCTTGCCTAAGACACCAGGAACACAGAGCTGTTTCATAGCAGAGAATTGGATGGTGGTGGGAGCAGGTGGTCGCAAGTGAGAACTTCCAGACTTTCCAGGTTGGCACCGTCTCAGGGGAATGCCAGTCACCCCCCCCCCCCAAAATCAAAATCTCTAAAGCAGGAAGAGTTCTCACTGCAGGTTGCTAATGAGAGTTAGAACTACCCACCAACCTGCTGAAATTATCCACCCCATTTGGCACATTTTTGAAGCATCTTCTGGGACTCGGGTTCTTGACGCCCATTGGGTGCCTAAAGGGCCTGTGGCCTGGAAGATTCAGAGTCCCTGACCCCAGTTCCCCTCCCCGCGGAGGCCCCAATTGACAGTGGAGGGAGTCAGAGGGTGGGGCACAACGCCTTTCCATTCCAGCCAGTCACCTTCTGGTAAGAGTCTGGGTCGCATCGGCCAGCTGTTGGGAATTTGCCCAAAGCATCTAGTCGTTTCCAACAGGTAGGTCTCAACTCTGGTTTCTGACACTGTTGACTCCTTCAGCTGCCAAAGCAGCCGGTGACCGGATGAATGGGATCTGGCAGGGGGCTGGTTCCCAAAGAAGGCAAACCACCAGGGCGGCTCCGGGACTCCACTGCCTTCGCTCCAGGGAGAAGGCGGGTGGGTGGGGGGAGAGGGCAGGGAGAGGAAACGGGCCTGCAGCCACCGTTCAACCCTCGATTTGCCATGTGGCCTTGGGGACACCACTCCTCCTCCCTGGTATCCAGTGAGGCTTCCACGCACCATCCTGGCCCAGGCCTGGGACCCAAGGGCTTGGTGGGCCTGACTGAGGCGATTTGGTTCCTCGGCCCTGCACGTGTTTAAACCTCTTCATTTGCTTTGTATGAAAAGAGGAGGCTGGGGGCAGTGATTCGGCAATCTGGGGGTCGCTTCATTTCAACAGTGTCCGCTGGGTCCGACAGAGCTGGCTTCAAATCCTCCCTTCACTCTGTATTTGTGACTTTGGGGGGATATTCCCGAAATCCCCTAGGCCTCGTCTCCACCTGCGAGATGCAGGGATGAGTGCCCGAATCTTAGGGGTGTGGAAAGCGTGTAAGCACTCATCCTCGAGCCAGGCTAGGCAAACCGCTCCGCGTCCTCAGGGGGGGTGGTGGCTGCTACTGTCCCCGACCGAATATTCTAGCAGCAGACAGAGGAGCAGCCTGCCCCCAGGTGAGCAGGAACTGTGGGGTGGAAAATTCTCTTCTGATACCCCTGCCAAAGCCGACCCATCATTTTCTCCAGATCACCCAAGAGAGAGGATGCTTCAAACCAAGAGCTTCATTGTCTTCTGTGGGCTCCTGGCCCTCACCAGTGCCCTGCTAGAAGCTCTGCCCCTGCCCCTGGGCCAAGGTCTGCCCCTGGGCCAAGGTCTGCCCCTGGGCCAAGGTCTGCCCCTGGGCCAAGGTCTGCCCCTGGGCCAAGGTCTGTCCCTGGGCCAAGGTCTGACCCCGGGCCAAGGTCTGCCCCTGGGCCAAGGTCTGCCCCTGGGCCAAGGTCTGACCCTGGGCCCAGGTCTGCCCCTGGGTCAAGGTCTGTCCCTGAAGCCAGCTGTGCCTCTGGACCAGACTCTGCCCCTGAGCCAAGCTCTGCCCTCTGTTCCGCTAGATCTTCCTGCACACTTGACAAGTGGTGAGTCTTAACAACTTTTAGGTGGTGTGTGTGTGTGTGTGTGTGTGTGTGTGTGTGTGTGTCCAAACAGCCAGTAGGGTGAAGGTGAGAGCAGAGATGAATGTGGGGGACAGGGGTTGGTTGGGGGAGTGAAAATGAAACTCTCCGATCTGATCTCTGTATCCACATCTAGCTCTCACCAATGGCCTGCTCTCAGGGGACCTGTTGGGCATCCTCCAAAACCTTCCACTCTTGGACATGCTGAAAGCTAAAGGAGACAACTCCGGTAGCCTGCTTGGGGGCCTGCTTTCGAAAGTGACGTCAATGGTCCCTCTCCTGAACAACCTCATCGAGTAAGTTGCCCTGAAAGAGGGCTCTGGGCTGCAGCTCAATTGGAGATCTGGCAGACCCAGGCAACAGCCCTAGAGGAGGAGAGGCGGCTGGGGGGTGGGGGTGGTGCTGAATGTCAGGGAGGACTCAGTCCTAGGACACTTCTCACAATCTGGTAGGGCACACTAGTACCAGTAACTCTCCCCAGTCCTGAAGCACACCCTAGGTCCCCACATCCACTCTACTCTTCCTGACAACCCCTCAATGCTGATTGAATCATTCCAGTTTGACAGATGAGAAAACTGAGCCCCAGAGAGTGCCTGTGTTCACACAGTAGAGTGATGTCTCACGGGGATCTAATTAGGCTTTTCCCGCCCACACCCAAAGTCAAGGCTCTTTTCACTCCATCTTAATGCTTGTATTTTCTCTCCCTGTGGAATTCCTTCAACCATATGGCACCTTTAATGTAAACAGAAAGTGTCAGTTACAGTCAGTTATATTGGTGATATGATTAAGCCCATGACATACATGGGAAGACCCAATGTGATGTTTCCTCTGAGACCAGAGTGCAGTCATGGACAAGCTTAAACCTGCTTCCTTGATAGGCCTGGATCCAGGCAATTTCCAAGATCCTTTCCATCTAAGCACCTGCCCCCTGGCTTGAAGACAGACTTGAATCTGACTCTCTACGGTACCGTGGACTTGCTGGTAGTACTCAGTCTCTTTGGGCTTGGTTTCCCTGTCTGTAAGATGGGGATTGTCATCACCAAGAAAGACTATTGGGAGGAAAGAGGAAGATGTAAATCACCTGGCCTAGACACTGCCCCAGGGAAGATGCTCAATTCCATTCTCTCCCACCTCCTGCCCCTAAGTGCCCGTGGTAGACATAGTTGATTCATCTATCATAGAGGATGAGGGACTCCTACCCATAGAAGTCTGTGCACAATTTAAGGCTGTGCCCATACACCACCCACTTACCCATATATCCATCCACGCCTGCATCTTTCATTCTATCCAACCATTTACTCTTCCACTCATCCGCCTATACATCTCTCTACCTATCCACTCATCAATTCACAAATTCAACTACACAAACTAACCTCTTTCTTTTGAAGGATCTGAGGATAGCCAGACTCACTGCCCTTGAGTTGGCTCCAACTCACAGTGACCCTGTAGGACAGGGTAGAATTGCCCAGTGGGTGTCTAACACGGTCACTCTTCGTGGGAGTAGGAAGCCTCGTCTTTCTCTCATGGAGAGAGGCTGGTGACTTTGAACTGCTGACCTTGTGGTTAGCTGTCCATACATAACTGCTACACCTTGTGGTTATTCGTTGGACTGCTAACTGCAAGGTCAGCAGGTTCAAAACCTCTGCATGAGAGAAAGACGAAGCTTTCTACTCCTGTAGTTGTAATCTAGGAAGCCCACAGGGGCAGTTCTACCCCATCCGGTAGGGTCGTTATGAGTCAGCACCAACTAGATGGCAGTGAGCTTGGTTTTAGAGTTTTAGAGGTGACCATAAAACAAGGCAAGTATTACCCAAACATGGTCTCTATTTTGAAATACCTTCGTAAACTTGAGAGGAAGAGAATTCAGAAATGTGTCCAGATCTGATCCGGTGGGGAGATCAGGGAAGACTAATCTCAAATTTAGAACTCAGGTGGCTTTTGATTCAAGATTCGCTTCCTGCTTCCTCCTCAGCCCTCATGGGAAGCTCCATCTCTAAGCTGAGACAAATTGGGTCAAAGGTGGTTTCTGACCTGAGTGGGGCTGGAGGAACTGATGTTTCTCCCTATGCTACTCTCTGGACAGAGTGAAAGTCACTGATCCCCAGCTGCTGGAACTTGGCCTTGTGCAGAGTCCTGATGGCCATCGTCTCTATGTCACCATCCCTCTGGGCCTGGTTCTCAACGTGAAGACGTGAGTGGGCTCCCACGGGGTATGGGATGATGGTTCGCCAAGGAAGACTCTGATGGCCATGGGTAGCCAAAAATTGGGTCCTGAACTCCACCTCCAACTTCATCTCATTTGTTGCTATGCTGAGTGACCCTGAGAAACTCACTTGACCTCTCTGAGTCTTACTTACCCCTACGGATCACTGAGATGAGTCCCTGTGTGGGCTGGAGGGAGGGAGGTGAGGCGGAGCTTCCGGGTGAGAAGGAAATCCCTTTTTGCCTTGGAGTATTGTGGGGTCAGATGCCAGTAGGATGATCTCCTCCGCAGGCCCGTGGTCGGAAGTCTGGTGAGGCTGGACGTGAAGCTGAACCTCACTGCGGAACTGTTAGCCGTGAGAAATAAGGACGGGAACCTCCACCTGGTCCTTGGAGACTGCACTCATTCCCTGGGCAGCCTGAAAACTTCCTTGCTTGATGGGTGAGGCCAAAGTGGTGACTTCTTCCCATGGATCTCAAGGGAATGGATTCTTCTAATGGATTAGAAGAAGGTTGGATGGATAGATGATGGATGGATGGATGGATGGATGGATGGATGGATGGATGGATGGATGGATAATGGGTCACTTGTGCCTTCTTAAACTAGACCAATCCACTTAAGTTGTATTAGACAAGATATCTGAGTTTAAACCTCATCTTTTAATATGAATTGGGGGAGAAGCATCTTGTGTGAATCTAGACAGTGTTTTTCCAACTCTAGGTCTCAGCTTGCTCATGTGTGATGTGGAGCTACATTGGGATTGTTGGTAGACTCGTTAGAGTAACGCATGCGTTATCCCAGTAAACGGCAGAATAACTACAGAGTCTGTCATAACTTACTGTCCTTACCTCCCCACACAGGGAAACTAAGACATGCAGAATATTCAATCATCATTCGACCACAGCTGGATTTTACTGAACACAAATATTACACTTCATGTGATAAATCCTCATGATAGTCAGATACTAAACACTATTCACTCGTTTATGGATACTAAAAATATTTATGAATACTTACTGTAGAGTAGAACTATATGTTTTATCAACATGCACAGCTACTGGGTGCTGTGTAGGGTGTAACTCTCCCTAGGGTACTCCCCCTTAGTGTTCAGTTTCTTAATGTTGAGACTGGTGTGGGTATCATGTAGTCTTCTCCATAGCAACTCCAGGTTGTTGTTGTTTTTTATCATTTTACTGGGGGCTCCTACAACTCTTATCACAATCCATACATCCACCCATTGTGTCAAGCACATCTGTACATTTGTTGCCATCATCATTCTCAAAACATTTGCTTTCTGCTTGAGCCCCTAGTATCAGCGCCTCATTTCCCCCTCCCTCTGCCTCCTCCCTCATGAACCCTTGATAATTTATAAATTATTATTATTTTGTCATGTCTTACACTGTCCGATGTCTCCCTTCACCCACATTTTTGTTGCCCATCCCCAAGGGAAGGAGTAGATTCTTGTAATCTGCTCACCCTTTCTACCCAACTTTCCCTCCACCCTCCCAGTATCACCACTCTCACCACTGGTCCTGAAGGGATCATCTGTCTTGGATTCCCTGTATTTCCAGTTCCTATCCGTACAGTGCACATCCTCTGGTCTAGCCAGATTTGTAAGATAGAATTGGGATCATGATACTGGGGTGGGGTAGGAAGCATTTAAGAACTAGAGGAAAGTTGTATGTTTCATTGTTGCTACCCTGCACCCTGACTGGCTTGTCTCCTCCCCATGACCCTTCTATCAGGGGATGTCCAGTTGCCTGTAGAGATGGGCTTTGGGTCCCCACTCCGCACTCCCCCTCCTGCAAGATGATCCGATTTTTCATTCGTTGATGACTGAGCAGCTCCAGGTTTCATGGAGCCAGTGTGAATCGTGGATTTTCTCTTTCAGAATTGCTCCCCTCCCTATCCAGAGCCTTGTGGACAGCCTCACTGCAGTTTTGGATAATGTTCTTCCCGAGCTGGTGCAGAGCAAGGTAAGTGGACAAAAGGAAGACTCTTCTAATCCTTTGGTCTTAGAGCTTCTCACACTGAAAGAGGCCCTTGGGCTGAGGGGCTCCAAACCCTTCAATTGAATAAATTATGTCCATCTCTACATATTTCTCCTTTCCATCCTTGGCTTCTGTTCTGGACCAGGCCCCGTGCTTGTCTATACTGCAGGTGGGATAGATTGACTCCTGTCTCAGGAAACTCAGTCGAGCTGCGTTGGCAGTCTCCCAGCCTATGCCTGGGTCCCCCTAGAACCAAAATATCAGCCCTTTCAAAGCAACCAACCCTATGTGGAAGTAGACATGGCCTTTCATGTGTCCTGCCACCCAAAGCTTCCTTTTCTCCGTGTGCCCAGTGTGGATGTGCGTCGTCTTCCATCAGTGGGATGGCTTAGAATCCAGCACTTCCAGGGGGCGAAAAACGATCCAAAAGCATCCCCAGAATCTTCCTACAAGTACAGCTATGCCTAACCCCGCCCCACTCTGCTCCAGGTGTGCCCTCTGATCAACGAGATTCTCAGTCGCCTGGATTTCACCATGGCACATACCATTATTGGTAAGCACCCACTCCAAGCCCTCTCACCCCCACCCCCTCTTTCTAGGAACAACAATTTCCCACAGGGAGCTTTGTTCCTGCAAACCAGACTCTGGTCCCAAGGATCCCCATTTGTGGATCACAGTCCTCTCTGAGTCCAGGACCTCCAGAACATCCCTCTCTTAGCCCCAGCCCCAGCAGAATGTGGACCATTCCTAGACCCTCTCACAATGAAACCGTCATTCTGACGTGTGTGTGTGTGTGTGTTTTGTTTTATATTTTTATTTTTTACCCCCAGAGTTACTGATTCATGGAGTGGAATTTGTTAGCAAAGTCTAAGTTTTCCAAGAGGGCTCCTGGCCTCCACTGAGCCGGTGAGTGCTGCTGTGTGCCATGATGATTTCTGCCTCCCATCCACTCACGCACGCACACATCCAGGGTTGGAAGAATTGGCTGTCCTTCTGAGGTGGCAGCAGGGGAGCTGAGATAGTGATGTCCAGAAAGAGACACCAGTACCCATGCAGACAGACACATGGATACACAGTCATGTTGATAGAACAACAAAGCTTTAAAGAGAACCACACATTCCATAGGTATCAGACAGGTAAATGTCCAGACAAACTCACGGTCACTCCAACAGAAACGCACACATCCAAACACATGTACATGCAAGGCCACAAAGACTAACACACTCACTCAACCACATACACAAAGAGGCCCTCGACCCAAGACCTGAACGGCTCTGTGGCGCAGAGACGAGACCCCAAGCCCCAGGCTCTCAGCCTCGTTCCTTTCCTCTGGATAGTAGGTTTGATGATAGACCCATGACAGTGCGCGTCATGGTCTTGAGTCTCTATTCTGCTGGGGTCTTCTCTCAACAGAAACATTTCCTGCTGCTCAACTTACTTCCTGCCCTGCTTCCCAAGACTCACAGAAGACTGGTCTATGCCCCAGAGAATGACACTGCCACCATTTGGGGGACCAGAGTAGCCTTCTCTCTGTGAGACCTGCGCCCCCTCTTGCCCATCAGGCATGTGTTACTTTCCATCATCCTCACCCAATAAACTTGCTCTTTCTCTGCACTGCGGAGTCGTGTCATTCTTCACCATGACTGGAAGGCACATAGGCTGGCCCTGGAGATGGAACAGAGTTTGGACCTTGCTCTGGGGATCTTAAAGGTCTTAAACAGAAGAGGAAGATATTCAGATGTATGCAAATGTCACAGGGATTGTTCTGGTGTCTTTAGGAAGGGTGGACAGGGGAGTTACAGGCAGATGCAATGATCTAGACCGATATGATGGCACCGACTACACAAAAGGAGAGAAAGGGGTGCATTGAGGGGTGTTTTAAGAGGTATGGTTGGGCGAGTGTCAGTGAGGGAACAGAAGAGACGCCGATGCGTATCTCAGGTTGGGTTGTCCAAGGCTAACTAGAAGCAGGAAGGTTAAGCTGATCCCCACAGGAAGATGATGCCTTAGTTGGGAGCATTGTGCAGGAAGTGTTGGGGGACCCTGAAGGAGATGTCCAGGGAGCTGGTGGATACACAGCCTTCCACCACTCTTCGCTTGCTTGGTTGGATCCAACCATGCTGGTTTTGCTACTTCTGTTCCCTAAGCAAGAGACGATGAAGATGGCAAAGAAGAAGTCTAAAGTGGTTCAGAGGCTTGAGAAAGCCTTCCTAGGGGATTCTCCACCACCCGACCTTGGCTAAGAGATCTGAATCCATGTGATTCAATAAATCAGATCCAACCCACCACACTTCCATCTCAGATATAAGAACTAGAATGTAACTAGGGTTTGCGTTCTCCCATCAAATCTCAGCTGCGCGGGGCAGCAGTAAATCCATGAGTCTTCCTGTGATTTAAACCACATCATCTCATTCAGGAGTGACCACTAGTGTTCCACGTTCTATCTTCACGTCGACTGCCCCATTCCGTAGTTCTCTGTGATGCATCTCTGCCCTGCTGCTCCATCCTGCCTTCCCATGAGTCCTTGAAATGAGTCCTTCACATGAATCCCCCTGAATGTTCCCCATGACTCCTTCCTCTCGACTTTGAATATGCTTTGCTCCTTTTCTGGAATTCTCCCTTTAAACCCCACTATCCTTTGACGCCAAGCAGCTTCCTCCAAAGAGCCTTGCTGCCCACTATATTTGCCCCACTCTGCACCTTTTCCTCCCTGGACCGCTGCAGGTCAGGCAGGTGTACCATTCCACGTGGCCCAAAAGTAAAGAAAGGGAATCATTGATTCTTTGACTTGCCTGATGCATTTTGAATGTCATGCCTGCCCCCTAACGTAGATGGCCACTGCCTTAAAGGACAGTAAGGCAACAGTAAATTGTTCCTGGCTCACAAAGTCCTTGATTCTTACAGAAAAGGGAAATGGCTGTTTGACTTTCTTTCCAAGCCCAGTGAGCCCACGATTCAGTTCTCACTGCTTTTGCTGTATGGCTTAGAGTCAGATAAACACATGTACGCTCAGGGTGAGCTCAGGAGTTCATCTACAACCTCAAAATCTTTTTTCAAGCTTCCTTCTCCATATAATCTCACTCATGCTCTTGCTCCCGGAGGCCCTTCGTCTCCGGTCTTCTAGCTAGAAAGTCAGCCAACTTCCTGCTCTGTTGTACACACGCCGTGGCTGATTTGGCCTCCAGGTCACATGGGGAGAGGTAGAGAGAACATAAGAAGGAAGCGGGAATGCTAGCCACACCCTTCCGAGCACATGGGTCTCCCCCATTTACAGTTTAAGGGGTCTTTGCAGACACCATTGCCGTCGCTGCCATCACTAAGCGTGTTCTACTTCATAGGACGACTGGAAGAACTAACTGGGATCATTCATTTATCCAGCACCTATGGAGTCAGGCCAACTCTGTGCCAGGCACTGTCCTAGCTGATTGCAGTTCTGCAGGGTCAAAGAAAGCCTTCACTCATGGGATGCACGTTCCAATGAGGAGCGAGGATGGACAGTAAGACCATCAGTCAACTGGCGATAGCCCTGACTACGTGTTGAATTTGGGACCTGGCCCTGGTCAATACTCAGTACCTGATACTAAGTTCATTGTGGCAGCATTGGGTCCAGGTACCAAACACATATCATTTTATTAAAATTACCACAATATCTCTACAAAACCTTTTTTCTTCCATGATAAGATGAGAAAGCTGAAGCGCAGAGGGAAATATCAAGCAGACTGTCCAAGGCCAGAAGAGCTGAGATTTTAGGTGGTCAGTGTGACTCAGAAACCCAGGCCCCTCCCTCCATTCATTCTTCTGCTGTGGGATGCCCTTCCTGGCATCGTAGAGTTCATAACTTGGCAGTCCATGACTTGGGGTATCTGATACTAAAATCCCACAGCAAAACACCAGATTCCCAACCCAAATGGATTTGCTGCCATCTCCAGCGACACAAAGTTCGAGGAGTCTGGGAGTCATTGGTTACAAATTGATTTGCACAAAGTCAATTCTCCTAGGATTGATTTGCTAAAAGATCAATGCGTTGAAAGGCAGTTGGCCAAATCACCCTTAACCAAACTAACAAAATGTACTGACTTGCTAAGAATTGATTTAAAGGAGTGGTATTCTTGAGCCATTGACTAGTAACCAAAACAACATTGATGGACCAAACCCACCTGAGGCATCTTGGAAGAGAAGCCTGGGATCTGCTGCTGAAGGTTGAAAGCCATGAAAATCCTGTGGAGCACACAGCCATGCTCCCATGAATGGAAATGGACTCGGGATCAGATGGTTGGTGAGTTAGTTTATTGTGCAAACCTGGCCAATAAACACATGTGGGGTTAATTGGAGGGCGGAGGGATAAATGGCTCAGTGAGCCTGGCCTTTCTAGTTCTCAGGTCTCTTGCTTTGTGATGGTCAGACCAGGGTGCAGCTGCCTTAGCAGTTCCCTGCTTCAGCTGGCAAGGTTCACTTCCTGCAAGACATCCCCAAGGAGAAGCCACATGGACCTACCCCGATGCAGCTCTGGGTGCTGAAGCAGCCGTGTGGAGACTCCTGCCAGCACTGAGATGCTTACATGCTCACTGATTTGGCTTTCCTCCTGTGGTCGACATCATAGTGTGTGTTTCGTGAGGTGGAGGAGGATTTTGTGGATTGGTTTCAGACATATGGGTTAATGTTGGACTTGCGGGTTTGGGCAGCACTGGGTTGGGATGTTTTCTTGATGTACACTTACCCTTTATATAAAACTCTCTCTTATACATGGGTTTCTGTGGATTTGTTTCTCTAAAGTGCCCAGACTAAAACAATTGGTCTGCTTAACTCATGAATAACTATCACTATATTGGGAAAAGAAGATTATTTGTAAAAAGGATAGAAACTCATGTAAACTGAGCTTACATGTGTTTCGTTGCTGAAATATTGTTGGGATCCTAATAAAGTTGCTATGTTTAGGTTTTCAGTATTTGAAGATGCTTTGGAGCTATGCATAAGGTTTTCATCAGAGAACCTGGACCATATAAAGAAGGGTTCAGCATCAGGATTGAAGGAAGGCTTATTAACAACCTGTGGTGTGAGATGGAATTGAGGCACATGCTGAGGAAGGCCAAGGTTTGTAGCCTTCAGTGTGGATTAAAACTCAATGTAAGGAAGAACCAAATCCTCACAACTGGACCAGTAGGTAAGATGATGGTCAATGGAGAAAAGGTTGAAGTTGTCAAGGATTGTGTCTGACTTGGATCCACAATCAGTGCTCCTGGAAGCAGCAGTCAAGAGATCAAAAGAAGCATTGCATTGGATAAATCTGCTGCACAGGACCTCTTTAGAGTATTGAAGGACAAGGATATTACTTTGAGGACTAAGGTGCGCCTGACCGAAGCCATGGTATTCTCCATTGCTTCATAGGCCTGTGAAAGTTGGACATTGAATAAGGAACAGCATAGATGAATAGATGCATTTGAATTGTGGCACTGGAGAAAAATATTGAATATCGTGAACTACTGAAAGGCCAAACCGGTCTACACTGGAAGAAGGATGGCCAGATCTGCTTGTAAGAACGGGGATGAGTGTGCCTACCACCACCCCATCTCACCTCGCAAAGCTTTCCCCAATTGTAAGTTTGCTGAGAAATGCTTATTTGTTCACCCAAATTGTAAATACAATGCTAAGTGCACTAAGCCAGACTGCCCCTTCACTCATCTGAGTAGGAGACTCCCAGTGCTGCCTCCCAAGCCAGCAGTTACAATGCCAACCCCACCTTCCAGTACTCAGCTCTGCCATTACTTTCCTGCCTGTAAGAAGATGGAATGTCCCTTCTATCACCCAAAACACTGTAGGTTTAACACTCAGTGTACAAGACCTGCCTGTGCGTTCTACCACCCCACCATTACTGTACCACCACGCCATGCCTTGAAATGGACTCGACCGCAAACCAGCGAATGACACCAATTCCTCCCGGCAGAAGACGGTGGGTTGTGAGAGTTGCCATCTACTAATGAGAGACAGTCAACCAAACCTGTCAAATCTTTGAAACTTGGAATATATTACTTTCATAACATGAAGTGTATTAGCTATCTGAAAGAGAAAAAAGTATGGCCAGAGTGCTCCTTAGAGGCAAGGATGGAAAGACTTTGGACATGTTGTCAGGAGACACTAGTCTCTGGAGAAGGGCATCACCTTTAGTAAAGTGGGCGGGCAGCGAAAAAAGCAAGGCCCTTGATGAGATGGACGGACACAGTGGCTGCGACAATGGGCTCAGGCACAAGAGCCATTGTGTCAAAGCCGACTCAATGGCACCTGGCACCATGAGCAATAAAGCTCCGGTCACATCCATTGAACACACTCAAGAATGTTACCTTGTTGTAAGCTTCATGTATCTTGAATGACACTGACAACAGTAACCTGAAGGTTCAATAGGAAACTCAGGTGGCAGCGAGTGTGTGCTAGGGAGGGAGGAACAACTTGGAAAAGAAGTTGACATGGTTGCATGACTTGAAGAGTGTAATTCTTGTCGCTGAACTGTGTGCGTACAAACTGTGGAAATGGTATATGTCTGCTGGGTAGATTCTCAATGACAACAAAGAGGAATCGTACATTCGAGAATAGGTGAAGGTTGAGTCAAAAAGTCTGGCTACAAAATCATAGACACCTTTGCTAAATGAAAATATCACATTGTGAAGCTACTGTTTCTCAACACCTCCTCCTTCCAGGTCTCTACCTTTTGTTTTGTTTCGTATTAACAGTTTTGTTGACATGGACTTCGTGTGTCAAACAATTTAATCATCCAATCATGTGAAGAAGATGTCATCGCCACAGTCAAGACCACCCACTTTCTTCTTGTGCTCATTGCTGTTATCTCCCCATTCGCTTCCAGCCTGCCCGCCAGGCCCCGGGTAAATATCAACCCAGTTAGTGCCACTGTAGAGCCTCCTCTCCTGGATTCCATGTACAAAACATAAACAGTAAGCAAGCAAACACTGACTAGACAAAGCATTAAAAAGCTCAATACAAAAGGAAGCAGAAAATATTAGAAACTGAATATTAAAACTGAAATATTAAAAATGTTATATGGACGATAGGTATTACATTTTAACCTTATGACATTTGTCATAATCGATTTGTCAATGCTCTCTGTCTGATAGCGAGGCTAGTCCGATCCCTCACCTATGGGCAGAGGGGACTCACCATAGGCTTAATCCATATGGGGACCCTGCAAATGGCTTTTGGCTTTTGTCAGTCACAGTCATCTGCAAACCCAGTTAAAGCTCTGATACCATTTCCTCCTTCGGATTTGGATATTATAATTTACAATCCTGGGATTTCACAGGCTGGTGTGCTTCTTTCACGTAGACTTCGTTGGCAGCTTGTTTAAAGACAAGTCTTTAAGATCCCAGACACTATTCTTCCTAAGAGGCAGGAGCTATCTGCTTTCTTCAGCACACTTTGCTACAGCGCCCATGTCTTCAGTGATCTCTTCATGAGGGCGAGCACCGAGCAGAGTCAAGCCATAAAAATTAATTATTCTTAGATTGGGGCTAGAAGTAAGTACACACCCAAACTCCATTCATATATGTGTGGTTTATATCTGTCTCCGGATCATTTTAGCGATATCATTACATTATAAATCATCTCGCTGGGGGATAAAGTAATTCTATTGACAGTGTCAATAATCTAGCCAATGACATGGAACTTAAAGCACTGTCAAGAAAATTATACCCAAAAAAGAGAAAGAAAATGAGACAAGAACAGGCTGGTTTCAACAGGTCTACATACCGCTGACGGTGGTGTTCCGTCTTCTTAGCCCTCCCCCCAAAGAATTCTGAACTCCTCGGTTTACACACCAAAACCATTTTTGCATCCTCAAGGGACTCAAATTATATATATTTTAAATGCTCTTTGAGTTTGAGGAACAAAAAGAAGTCTGAGGAGAAAGGTTGGGGGCTGTAGGGCAGATGAGGCAAGGCTTCCCAACCAATGCTGACAGAGCAGTGCTTGCTACCCTTGAAGAAGGAGCAGGTGGGCTACGACGATGGGAACAAAACCTGGGCACAACTTTCCTGGCCTTTTCTCACCAACGCACTTTTCCATCTCATAAAACTGGGTTATAAGCCCCAGAGCATCCTGCGCCCTTGCGAAAAAAATCTATCAAGATGGTTTCCTTGAGCTCTCAAAACAAAATCATGATATATAATCCTCTGAGCTGACCTCTCTGCCTTGAAATTAACCAGCTCAACAGATCCGCTCGGTAGCCACTGTTTTGATTGAATAGTTGTTGTTGTTGTTGTGTTGCTTGTGAAGACCCTAAAAACACTAAGGCAAGCATATTACTAAGAAGACTTGTCTGCGTGTTTTGTTTGGAATAAACTTATGCACGTATGAACTGGGAGTGCATTTTCTGTTATTTGGTACCACCCTATAGCCACCCCGTGCACAGCGAACGAGGCACTGCCCTGTCCTGAGCCATCCTCACAATTGCGCCTCTACTCGAGCCCATTGTTTCAGCCTGTGTCACTCCAACTCGCATGGGTCTTCCTCTTGTTCACTGCCCCCTTCTCCCGAGACTGCTCTCTCCCAACAACATGTCCAACGTATATAAGAAAAAAAATATCTCGCGCCTCTAGGCCGTGGGAGATGCTAGCTGTACTTCTTCCCGACAGACTTGTTTGTCCTTTTAGCAATCAGGATTCTTCACCAGCACCAGAATTCAAAGGCGTAGATTCTTCTTTGGTCTTCTTTACTCTGCATAAAGCCTTCACATGCATATGAAGCAATTGAAAATGCGATGGCTTGGGTCAAGCGCACCTTAGTCCTCAAAGTAACGTCCTTGCTTTTCAATACTCTAAAGGGGTAGCAGATTTACCCAATCCAGTGCATTTTTTGATTCCTTGACTGTTGTTTCCATGAGCATCAATTGTGGATCCAAGCAGACAAAATCCTTGACAACTTCAACCTTTTCTCCATTTGTCATCATGATACCTATTGGTCCAGTTGATAGGATTTTGGTCTTCTTTGCATTGAGATGCAGTCCATATTGAAAGTTGTCATCCTTGAGCTTTATTGGCAAGTGTTTCAAGTCTTCCTCAAGTTCAGCAAGGAAAGTGGTGTCATCTGCATATTGCAGGTTGTTAATAAGCCTTTCTCCAATCCTGATGCCACATTCTTCTTCATATAATCCAGCTTCTCTGATCATTTGTTCAACGGTCAGATTGAAAGAGTATGGTGACAGGATACAATCCTGGTGCATATCTTTACTGTTTATTATTATTAAGTACTTTTATTGGAGGCTCTTACATCTCTTATCACAATCCACGCATTCATCCATTGTGTCAAGCAAATTTATACATATATTGCCATCAACGTTTTCAAAGCATTTTCTTTCTACTTGAGCCCTTGGTATCAGCTCCTCATTTTTCCCCTCCCTCCCTCATGAACCCTGTCTGGCCAGACCTTGAATCTCCCCCACCTGCACGGAGCTGACCAGAGTTGGCTGAAACAACTAGCAGCGAGTGACCTTGAATCTCCCACACATACCTGCGGAGCTGACCAAAGCTGGCTAATGTAAAGCAGCTTTGCAAGTTTTTTCTTTCTTTTACCCATGGCCCATTTTGTTCACTGCCCATCAGGCTCAGTGCCCACTTTGTTCTCGGCCCGCTGCTCTGCACCCGGCACAAATACACCCGGAACCAGGAAGACACCTTACCTCCCAGAAACCCAGACATACCAGTATCTCCCAATCCCTGACAGCTTTACCTTATATGGACTCCAGACAGCCCAGTCACCGGTTTCCCGGCCATATAAGCACCACCCCTGCAGCCTGGAATGCGACTCCCTCGGCCCGGACGTTGTGGACTGTGGGACTTGGCCCAGATTGGGTTTTTCTCCCCAATAAATTCTGTTTGCTCTAATTCAACTGATTTGGCCTCTGGTGCCTCTTGACTACCTTACAAACCCTTGATAACCTACAGATGATTATTTTCATATCTTACATCATCCTCTGTCACCTCTTACCCACTTTTCTGTTGTTTGTCCCCCTGGGAAGGGGTTATATGTTAATTCTTGTGATTGATTCCCCCTTTCTCCCCCCACCCCCACACCTTCCCCTTATCCTCCTGGTATCTCTATTCTCATTGGTGGGCCCTGAGGGATTTATCTATCCTGGATTCCCTGTGTTGTGGGCTCTTATCTGTAGCAGTGTGAATGTTCTAGTCAAATCCAATTCGTAAGGTAGAATTGAGGTCATGATAGTGAGGAGGGGGGGCAGTGTAAGCATTAAAGAACTAGAGAAAAGTTGTGTGTTTCATTGGTGTTATACTGCACCCTGACTGGTCATCTCTTCCTTGGGACCCTTCTGTGAGGGGATGTCCAATTGTCTACAGATGTGCTTTGCGTCTCCTCTCCTCATCTCCCTGCACCCCCACCCCCATTCACATTGGTATGATTTTGTTCTGGGCCTTAGATTCCTGATATCGCATCCCATTGACACCTCATGATCACACAGGCTGGTGTGCTTCTTCCATGTGGGCTTTGTTGCTTCTCAGCTAGATGGCCCCTTGTTTATCTTCAATCCTTTAAGACCCCTCTTCACCACATTTACTTATGCACCCATTTTGTCTTCAGCAATCATGTTGGGAAGGTGAGCATCACAGAATGCCGGATTATTAGAATAAAGTGTTCTTGTGTTGAGGGAGTACTTGAGTCGAGGCCCAATGTCCATCTGCTACTTAATTCTTAACATATAAATATAAGTACGTAGATATATTTCCCTCTCATACACAAATATATTTACATATGTATATGCCTTTACTTAGACCTCTATAAATGTCCTTTGCCTCCTGGTTCTTTCTTCTATTTCCTTTTACTTCCCTCTTGTCCCACCATCATGTTGGGCCTTCATTCAGGTTTAGTAATTCCTCACTGTTACATTGCCCTCGAAGCCCTACTAGGCATCCTACGCCCTTCTCGCCATTGATTTTAGTTCACTTGTTGTTCTCTTGTCCCTAGGTTGGTTCCCTCCCCCCCTCCCACTTCCTTTCTCCCACCTCCTCTTCTCCCATAGCCCCTGAGATCCATGGTTCCATTGTTTTCATCTCTGAATTATTTATCCCGACTATCTTATCTAGATAGACACGCAGAGACATTAATAAGTGCAAAAACAAGGCAAAGTCAAAAAGCCCAACATATTTACTGATTTTTAAGCCATGCAGTATTGCACTGTTCCATTCCCACAAGTGCTTCCTGATCCATGTACAATTCCACATGGGCACGATGAAGTGTGTTGGGATTCCTATTCTTCTCAAAGTTATCCATTATTATGATGCACCCAGTCAAATGCATTGGAATAGCCAATGCAACACAAGTAAACATCTTTCTAATATTCTCTGCTTTAAGTCAAGATCCACCTGGCATCAGCAATGATATCCCTTGTTGCACATCCTCTTCTGAAGCCAGCCTGAACCTCGGCAGCTCCCTGCCAATGTACTGCTGCCACTGTTGTTGGATGATCTTCAGCAAAATTTTACTTGCATGTGATATCAGTGATAATGTTTGTAGTAGGAGCATTGTGGGGGGTCACAGTTCTTTAGGGTGGGTACAATATAGATCTCTGTCAGTCACTTGCCCAAGTAGTTGTCTTCCCAATTTCCTGACATAGATCAGTAAGTATTTTTGGTGCTTCATCAACTTGTTGAACTGTTTCAATTGATGCTCCATCAGTTCCTGGAGCATTGGTTCTGGCTAATGTTTTCAGTGCAACTTGAACTTCTTCCTTCAGGACCATTGGTTCTTTCTCATATGCTACCTCTGGAAATGGTGGCCTGTAAGCTAGCTCTTTGGGGCGCAGCGACCGTGTCGTCTTGCCATCTTCTTTGGATGCTTCCTGCATCACTCAATATTTTACCCTTAAATTTTTTCAATATTGCCACTCAAGGCTTGGATTTGTTTTCTTTAGCTCTTTCCGTTTCAGCTATGCTGACTGTGTTCTTCTTTTTTTTTTTTTTTTTTTAATTTTAACAATTTATTGGGGCTCATACAATTCTTTTCACAGTTCATATATATACATACATCAATTGTATAAAGCACATCTGTACAGTCTTTGCCCTAATCATTTTTTCTCTTTTCTTCTTTTACATTTTATTAGGGACTCATACAACTCTTATCACAATCCACACATATACATACATAAATTGTATAAAGCACATCCATACATTCCCTGCCCCAATCATTCTCAAGGCATTTGCTCTCCACTTAAGCCCCTTGCATCAGGTCCTCTTTTTTTTCCCCTCCTCCCTCCCCATTCCCCCCTTGACTGTGTTCTTCTTTATGGTTTGCTAACTCCAGGTCTTTGCACGTCGCACTATGGTGTTTCACTCTGTCCTCTCACGCTGCCCTTTGAAATTTCTGGTAAGTTCTTTAATGTCGTCGTCTCTTCCATTTGCCTTAGCTACTATATGATTAAGAGCAACTTACAGAGTCTCTTCTGACATCTACATTGATATTTTCTTTCTCTTGGCAGTACTCTTTTTTTAAAATCATTTTATTGGGCCTCGTACAACTCTTAACACAATCCATACATACATACATTGTGTCGAGCACATTTGTACATTTGTTGCCATCATCATTCTCAAAATATTTGCTTTCTACTTGAGCCCTTGGTGTCAGCTCCTCATCTTTTCCCCTTTGTCCCCGCCCCATCTCCTGCACGAACCCTTGATAAGTTATAAATTATTATTTTGTCATATCTTGCACTGTCCGACATTTCCCCTCACCCACTTCTCCACTGTCCATCCCCCAGGGAGGAGGTCACATGGAGATCCTTGTAGCAGGATTCTTTTACTTACCTCTGTATTAAAAAAAATAATTAAAATTTTAATAAAACGTTAGTAAATTGGTGAATCTGATTAATTCAGTCAATTGGTTACTCAACAAATCGGTCCTTTGGCAAATTAGCATACAGCAAATTTACCAAAAAGAAAAAGGGAAAAAAGAGATCAGTAGAGTCTCTGAAATTTCCCTTTAATGTAGAGGATCTAACGTAAATAGAAGAAACGGAGGTGTTTAAGAGCCGGGCGGGAGGTTTCCAAGAGCAACTCAAGGAAACAAAGTGGAGTATGATAAGGAAGCGTGTGCAGCCTGAAGCTAGAACCCAAAAAGAGAATGTGTTTAGCACTTCTCAAGCTTGAAGACCTGAAGAAAAAATAAAGGTTCAAGTTGAATTATTTAAGAATTCTGTCTCTTTTATCAGGGACCCGCCAACATGGGCCACGCTCGTACCCAAACCGTGAAGAAGGTGTCTGGGTCATCACTGAGAAACACCACACACCTGGGCAATGACTTCCCCGCCAACAAGTGCGTGTGCGGGATCGCCATTCTTCCCAGCAAGAAGCTGCACAACATGATAGGGGGCTGTGCCACCCCTTGATGAAGCAGATTCAGAGAGGCCCCGTGAGAGGCATCTCCATCCAGCTGCAGGAAGAGGAGAGAGGATTACGTTCCTGAGCTCTCAGCCCTGGATCAGGACTTTGATGAAGTGGATCCAGACTCTCAGGAAATGTGGAAGCTGTTGGACTTTGGCAGTCTGTCCAGCCTGCAGGTCACTCAGCCCACAGTTGGAATGAATTTCAAACACCACGTGGAGCTGTTTGGATCTTTTTCACTACACTGTGATGTTTTCAATAAATCTGGGACAAACCCAAAAAAATTCTATATGCAAAATAGTGAAGGATGCAGGAAGCTTCAAAAGAGGATGGGAGAGATGCACAGTCACTGCACCAAAAAGAATGCATCGATGGCCCCGGGGGACACCAAGGCAAATGTTCACAACATAGCCCACCAAGACAATGTTCTACATCCTACTTTGGTGGGTAACAACTGGGGTCTTAAATGCTTGAGAGCATTCACAAACCTATAGAAAACTACAACACTTCACAAGAAAAATGCAAGTAAAGCAATAAAAAATGGGCACAAGGCACGACTTTGCCAACATCATCATTCAAAAGCATCAGCCACCTTTATGAAATTTGACTTGTGTGTGCCAGTCATGAAGTTGGTGAAGAATAGTGAAACTATTGTGGACTGTCAGATACATGAACAGGTCTGTCTTGGAAGAAGTACAGCCAGCGTGCTCCTTAGAAGCGAGGATGAGTAGCCTTCCTCTCACATTCTTTGGGCAATGTGATCAGAAGAGACCGATCCTTAGAGAAGGACGCTCTGCTTAGTAAAGTAAAAGGTCAGAGAAAGTGAGGAAGACGGTTCAGTCGGACTGACACAGTGGCTGCAGCAACGGGTTCAAATGTAACGAGGACGAGGACGGAGCAGGACTGGGTAGTATTTTGTTCTGTTGCACGTAGGGTCACGTAGGCTCACCATGCGTCAGAACCAACTTGACGGCACCCAACAACAACAATTCAAAAAGCAAATGGTTACAGGAAGACATGGACAGGGAAATGCCAGTCACTCGAGCCAAATTCAGGAGCAGATGTGGAACAAGCGATGCGTCATTGCCGATGTCGGGAAGGTCTTTGCTGAAAACAGAGCTGGTGAGGAAGAGGTTTGTCTGTGTTTTGCTGCTATGCAGACAGTCGAGTGTGTGGAGGGCATGGGAATTCCAGAACACTGATCTGACCTCCTGCAGAAACTGTGCGGAGGCCAAGAGGCAGTCACCCAAGAAGAGCAAGCGGGTCCTCCCTGGTTTAAAAGTAGGAAAGACGGGTGTCATCTGTGTGCTGAGCAGATCATTCGAGAAGCCAGGCTGTAAGAGGCACACTGCATCAGGGTCGGAGGAAGACTCGCTGGCCACCTGCAGTGGGCAGACAGTGCAGCCTTGCATGCTGAAAGCAAAGAAGACTTGGAGCATTTGCTGGTGAAGAGTGGAGACGCTAGGCTACAGTGCACGTAGGTTATACTGTGACCGAGAAATCCTCACAAGTGGGCCAACCAGCCGTATTAGACTAACTGGAGGCCATCCGGACCTGTCCGGGACTTCTTACTTGGATCCCCTTGGAAGCAGGCACCAAGGAAAAAAAGGAAGTGCCGCATTTGGCGAGTTTGCTGCAAAAGACATCTTTAAAGTGCTAAGGCATCAAGATGTCACTTTGAAGACGAAGGTGTTCTTGCCCCAAGTCATGCTATTTTCAGTGGCTTCGTGGGCAGTTGGTAGCTGCGCATGAACAAAGAAGACTGAAGAAGACAGATGCCTTTGAATGACGGTGCTGTCAAAGGAGATTAAATAGACCATCGGTTAACAAATCTGTATTGGAAGAGGTGCAGCCAGAATGCTCCCTAGAATGCTTCACCTCACGTGCTTTGGACGCGGCATCAGGAAGGACCCGTTCCCGGGGAAGGACGTCTTGTGGGTAAAGTCGAGGAACAGCCTCTGTGGGATGACCTGGCACCGTGAGTGGCTGCGGCAATGAGCTCAAGCCGAGGAATGAGTGTGAGAAAGGGACAGGGACAGGCATAGCTCTGTCCTGTTGTATTCCAGGGTCACTATGACTCACAGCGGGGCACGTTCCAAGACACCTAACAGGGACAACAAACCGACTCTGGTGAGCTTTTCACCAGCAGATGTTTAGGGTCTAGGCCACTCCCCCACAGGGTCCTAAGCCACCAACGCCAATGAGTAGCCTGGAAGAATTAGTACCCTCCTCCTGTGCTCAGCAGGCCCAGCTCAGGACAACTTTGTCTTGCAATTACACAGCCTGAGTCCCAGAACACACTGACTGTGTCTGGACCAAATCCTGCCTCTTGTCCATCCTTTGAAAATGTCACCGAAGCCTTCAGCTGATTCTTGAACACGTGGTGTAGTGGTTACACATTGGGCTGTGATCGGCATGGTCAGTGGTTTGAAACCACCAGCAGCTCCGAAGGAGAAAGACTGGGCTTTCTACTCCAGGAAACAGTTACAGTCTCAGAAACCCACAGGGGGTCACTATGAGTCTGGCAGTGAGTTACCCAAGATTTTATAAGGAATTACACCAAAAATATTATTTCAGACATTATTCCTATCACCACCAGAGGGTGCTGTCCTCCCAGCTGTGAGTTTCACCCCCAAGTCCACTGCCAGCTGATGAATTCTGACTCAGGGCCAGCGTGCAGGACAAAGTGCAACAGCATACTAGGATTTTGTAGACCTTTACTTCTTTACTGGGACAGACAGCTTGCAGATCTTTACTGGGGTCAATTCTTGCCTTTCGGCTAAGATCAAGTGTAGGATCTTTACTGGGACAGACAGCTTCATCATTCGTGGATTTAAATGCAACCTTTTAGTTAACAACCGAGTACTTTAATCACTGCACCACCAGGATGCCTCTAACTTTGATTAAAAAACAAAAGACAAAAACCCCACTGCCACTGAGCAGATCCAGACTCCTAGTGACCCCAAAGAACTGGGTTGGACCGCCCCTGCGGGTTTCCTAGACGGCAACGCTTTCCAGAAGTTGAAAGCCTCATTTTTCTCCTTTCGGTTGGCTGTTGGTGAACTGCTGACCTTGTAGTTAGCAAGTCCAACGCATAACCATCACACCACCAAAACCAAACTCATAGACATCCAGTCAATGTCAACTCATAGTGACTTTGGGGGACAGAGTAGAACTGCTCCCTTTGAGTTTCTGAGACTGTGACTCTTTACGAGAGTAGAAAGCTCCATTAGGATGATCAAAAAAAATCAACCCTAAGGTTTATTGTGCATTAACTGTGGGCCCAGCATCCCTGGGGGGGGGGTGTGTGCAAGCAATGAACACATTTGGCTGCTAATCAAGAGGCGGGTGCCCCAGTGCATCCCAAGCTCCTCAGGAAAAGGGCCTGAAATCTACTTCCAAAAACAACCAACCATTGACTACCTGTGGGCCCAGTTCTCCACCAACATGCAAGGGGCTCTGTGACGGGCCAGCCCTGGTGTCTGTGTGACTCCCAGGGCCCAGCAAAAGGGACCAAGCTTCCAGAGCCCTGAAGACCAGGAGAAACACCCCTGAATACGGATTCATTTCCACTCCACCTTCATTGGCCGAGCAACTGCCATAAACAAAGGCCGCATCGCCCGATACCTGGCCAACAAATGCAGCATCGCCTCTCGGATCGATTGTTTCTCTGCGGTGCCCACAAGTGTATTTGGGGGAAAGCTTCGAGAGCAAGTCGAGGAGCGACTCTCCGTCTGCGCGACTGGGGAGTTCCCCCGGAAGAACCTGGATGTGGTGGAGGAGGCAATGGGTCCGCCGGAGGAGGCCGCTGAGGAGATGACTAGGAAGCTGGAGAAGCGGGAGAAGAAGCGCTGGAAAAAGGAAAAGAAGCTCTCAGACTCCCCCTCTTGGCCCCTGTGGGCTCCCTCTCTCCCCCAGTCCTCGCTCCCCGTCCTCCACCCCTCCCGCTTTCTCCACGTGGACCACCAAGCGGGCGGAGCCCACAGCCTCCTCCTGTTGACACAGCCCAGCACGGCTCTGGACAGAACGGCCCACAGGCCTCACAGCCAGAGAGGAGCCACTGACCCACCCCTCCATCGGTACAGCTGCCCAAGTGCCAGCCAAGGTCACGGAGACTGCCGGTCCACCTGGAAGTGATCTGGACTGGTTATTCCTCCCAGAAGCCTCCAGGGTGGAGTGGAAAATCCCTACCAGACAGCAGCTGGGACTTAGGCGGGTCCACCCACATGCGGAGACGTCCACCTACAAGTACCCAGAGTGAAGACCGTTACCCATGCTACACCATGCTTCAAGACACAATTTCATTTATTTGTCATTAGAAATAAATCTTTCGCAATATATAATTTTTAAAAAGAAAGGAAAAGGCGCAACTGGCTGCGCTTGCCAATGCGTCTCAGGAAAACAGCAGAGCTCCTGAGGAGCGCGAGGTCACCTGGCAGGAGAGCAACGGGGAAAGGCCCCAAAAGAAGCACAAGCAGAGAGGCTCCACAGGAAAATGGAGCCACAGGAAAATACCCAGCTCTCTCTGCTCTCCCCAAACCCAAGACAAAGAGATCTAAGGAGGAGCTGGTCAGCAGGGATCCAGAAGGGACGCCTCCCCCATTAAAAGTATTTAATAAAAAAAAAATACATCAAAACAATTTTTTAAAAGTTAGTCACTATGTTTCTGAAATTAGCATTTAACTTGGTGTCCTGTATATTGTTTCATATACTTGGTTTTGTTTTGTTTTTTTCATTTTATTGGGGACTCTTACAACTCTTGTCACAATCTATACATCGCTTGCATCAGGCAAATTTGTACGTATGTTGCCTTCTTTCTTTTCTAGACATTTACTTTCTATTGAGCCCTGGGTATCAGCTGCTCTTTTTGACCCCTCCCTCCCCTTCACCCTCATGACCCCTTAACAGATTGTACATTGTGATTATTTCCATCTCTCACACTGACCGCTGTCTCCCTTCCCCCATGGTTTCTGTTGTTCTTCCCCCGGGTGTCCTACATTGTGTCTGGCAGCTCTATCCTAAAGACATTCACATTTGTCCCTGTTCAAATTTGTCACATTGTCCCCAAGGAGGGGAATGTCTATTGAGCATCTTCTATCATGTGTTAGTTTTGTGTGGGTCCCAGAAGAACCTGGAAGGCCGGACTCACTCCGAATGCAGTTCAAGTGCCAATGGTGACTGGGCAGACCCCAGAGACTAGAAGACTCTAGGGTCGAGAAAGATGCATGTAGCGTTTCTAATCAGTGCCAAGGAGGGAGTCACAGAGAAGAGTTCAGGAGTAAGACTATGCCATCTTTTGTAGAGAACTATACACCATTGAAAATAAAGAAAGAGGCGGATGGTGCCCAGCTACTGAGAGATATAGCGTCTGGGGACTTAAAGGCTTGAAAGCAAACAAGCGGCCATCTAGCCCAGAAGCAACCGAGCCCACATGGAAGCAGCACACCAACATAGGTGACCATGAAGGACAGAGGAGACCAGGTCTCCAACATCAAAGGTGGGGTGGTGGTGAGAATCACATCACCGTGAAAGAGGGGGAGTGCATGATGGGGACCCAATGCCCACCTGTAGAGAGCTGAACACCCCTTCCAGAGGTGTAGTGAGGAGGAGATGGGCCACACAGGGTTCAGTGTAACAACAATGAAACTCAAAACCTTCCTCTAGTTCCTGAACGCTTCCTCCCCTCCCAATCATCATGACCCCAATCCTACCTTGCCTTGCGGACCTGGTTGTACCAGAGGTTGTACAGCGGTGCAGTGGGGATCTGGAGGCACAGGGAATCTAGGACAGACGAACCCCTCAACACCAGCGGTGGGAGTGGCGACACCAGGAGGGAAGGGCATGTAGAAAGGGAGAACCGATCTCGGAGATCTATGTGTAACCTCCTCTCTGGGAGATTGTCAAGGGGGAGGCGGGTGAGGGGAGACGCCGGGGAGTGTAAGATAAGATATAATAATTATTTATAAACTATCAAGGGACCAGGGGTGGGATCGGGGAGGGAGGGGGATGGGGGAAAAAAAGGGAAACCGAGCTGATTCCAGGAACCCAAGTGGAAGGTGAATTATGAGAGTGACGAGTGCAACTAATGTATAAGGGTGCTTTACTCATTTGATGTATGCACAGATTGTGATAAGAGTCTTATGAGCCCCAATAAAAAGATTTTTAAAAATAAAATTAAAAAAAAGAAAGAAAGAAAATGATTAGGGCAAAGAATGTACCGATGTGCTTTATACAATTGATGTATGTATATGTATATGTATGGATTGTGATAAGAGTTGTATGAGCCCCTAATAAAATGTAAAAAAATAAATTAATTAATTGATTTTTAAAAAAAGAAAATAAAGAAAGATAGATAAGCCCCTCAGGGCCAACAATGAGAGTAGAAATGCCAAGAGAATTAGGGGAGGGTTGGGGGATCAACCTATAACCCCCTCCCAGGAGGACGAACAATGGAAAAGTAGGTGAGGGGTGACGGAGCACGATGTAAGATATGAAAATAATCATCTATAACTTATCAAGGGTTCATGAGGGAGGGCAGGTGGGGGAGAAAGGTGAGAGAAATGGGGAGATAATATCAGGGGCTCAAGTGGGAAGAGAATGCTTTGGAAATGATGATGGCAGCATATGTGCTTGACACAATGGATGAATGTC